>NW_026606910.1:445000-786734 GCF_029890125.1 Rhinichthys klamathensis goyatoka | reverse complement strand
GACTCTCTGTCGCGCTGTACAGAAATTACCGTACAGACAGGAGGAGAAGCTCGCAGGCAATCGGGGGGACGTCCCGTCAAGGGAGAAGCCCATAGATAATGAGTCCATAAAAGCAACGGAATACTTACTCCTGCTCACTCACGCCAAAGGACTCTTTGCTCAAGTTCCCCGTCTCTGCAAGATTAACGTTGGCAATTTTCACGCACAGCTACTGGAAGATTAACGTCTGTCAGACAGGTTGCTCACGTCATCAAGCTTAGTTTGAGTCGGTTTGAGTCTGCGCGTCAGGAACGGAAGTGCTCAAAAATCGCTAAAAATGGGCTTCAACTCTCTCAACTGAGTTCCAATGAGATGGCTCTGTCCACTTCTTATACTGTCTATGATTTTAACATGGGGGAGATGCAGATTTGACTCTCTTCTGCAGCCTGCCTCAAGCGGTCAGTAGATGAATTGCAGTTTAATTCACTTCCGTGCTGGTTTCAAGAGAGAGACAGGGAGGTTGCCGCTTGGTTGTTACAGAAATAAATCCCTGTTTGAGGACATTTCACGAGATATGGGGAGGCACGGTTTTAAGCGCTCGTGGCTACAGTGCCACCGTAAGATAAAAAGCTTAATGAATTTTAAAAATATTGTGGAAAGCAAAACACTGGATATTTGTATTCGCATCTGCATCCATTGTATTTCGTGCTGTTTTACTTCCTTTTCCGGGTCAGAACGTCTACATTTGGTGCAGTGTATAGTGTAAATGCAAAAATCGGATATGTAACAAGTGAGTGTGACAAGTGGTATGTGAAATTATAGTTCATAACTCATTATTGATTTACAATAGTCTATTAAAGAATGCGTATTAAGTTTTGTTTATATTAATGGTTTTAGAATGCGTATGAAGTTTTGTTTAAATATTAATGGTTATAGAATGCGTATGAAGTTTTGTCACTGTTTAAAATTAGACAACGAGTTATAAGAAGTTGATTGCAGATAATGCTGATCTTCGTCTGTATGGGTTAATTATTCGTCGATCTGTTGGTAATGCCTTGTGGTTTCAGTAGGGGGATTCCGGCGCGCTTCTCTTCCTCATTCAATACAGCCGAGTGAAGGCGAGAACTGCGTGTGGACATGAGAGTTGATCTTGGGGAACTGAACCAGGGTTGCAGTAGAGTGTGGCAAGAAAACAACGAGGGATCACGAAAAATGGCGGCGACATCAGCAGGACGTGATCGAGGAAATAGTAATCGACTGAAAGCGGGAAATTCAAAAAATGTTGGAAATACTGTTTTAGAAGCGGTTGAGCACGACTGCTTCGTGACTGGATCAGACATAGGTAGGTGGGCAGAAATGGAGTATAGTGAAGGGAAAGATGAAGAAAATGAGGGAAAATTGAAGGGAGAGTTTTCAAAAAAGAACGACAGTCAAGTGAAAGGGAACAAAAGAATAAGAAATGAAAATGATGAGGGGTCGGAAAGTGAGGAAGAAGGACATGAGCAAAATAAGAAGGAAATAAATGAGAATTTTATAGTCATAATAAGATTCAATGACAAAGATCAAGAGAACTTGAAGACTATCAACCCGTTTGTATTAACAAAACATCTGGCAAGTAAGATAGGGGAGATAGTATATGCAAAGGTCCTAAATGATGGAAATTTGTTGGTCAAATGTGCAAATGAGGATCAATTTGAGAAAACATTCAGAGTAAAAGAGATTGGAAAACTGAAAGTGATAAACACAAGGAGGGTGGGAGCACGAAATGGGGGAGGATGTAAAGGTGTGATCACAGGGATACCAATAAATGTAGGAATGGAAGAACTTAAAAGACATCTTAAAGGGGGGGAAATAGTGATTGCGCAAAGATTTAAAACAACAAGAGAAGGAGTGAAAAAGGATAGTGAAACGGTATTGATTGAATTTGAGGGGGATAATATGCCAAAAAAGGTATACCTTGGATATATGAGCTACCCAGTGAGATTGTATGTACCAAGACCATTGAGGTGTTTTAACTGTCAGAGGTTTGGACATATAGCCAATAACTGTAAAGAGAAGAAGAGATGTGTGAGATGTGGGGGCGAGCATGATTACGGAAAGTGTGGAACAGGAGTGCAACCAAAATGTTGTAATTGTGGAGGGAACCATAATGTGGCATATGGAGGATGTGAGGTGATGAGGCAGGAAAATAAAATCCAGAAAATAAGAGTGGAAAGAAGGATCACTTATGCAGAAGCAGCAAGAGTGTCAAGAGTACATGACAATATCACCATAGAACAAGCAGAATTGGGGGTTGAAGAACAACAGCAAAGAACAAGTGACAAGATGTATGTGGACAAAAAGGACTTGGTGACGTTTATTGCAGGAGTGATAAACAGTACTGCTGAAGTTAAATCAAAAAATGATAAAATTCAGCTGATTGTCAAAGCAGCAGTAAATCATTTAGGACTAGTGGGACTGACATGGGAAGAAGTGAGGGAGAATCTCACCAATCAGTCAAGCCAGGATGCACCATGTATTGGTTAATATTAATGGTTATTATTTTACAATGGAATGCTAGAAGCATACTGGCCAATGGCCAGGAATTCAAACATTTCATCAAAGACAGTAAAGTAAATCCAGATGTAGTGTGTGTCCAGGAAACTTGGTTAAAGCAAAATTTAGAGTTTGTGATTCATGGATATATAGGGATAAGGAATGACAGAGATAATGGGGGACGGGGAGGAGGAGGAGGATGTGCTACATTTATTAAACAAGACATTCCATATAGGGTACTAGAAAAGGGAAAGGATCTAGAATACATTGTGGTAGTATTGTGGGAAAGAGGAGAGGAAGTAGTTATAATAAACTACTATAATCCATGCAAAAGGTTGGAAGTAGATAAGTTATTAAGGATACAAGGAAATTATAGACAAAAAGTAATATGGTGCGCAGATTTTAATGCTCATAGTACAATTTGGGGGGGTTCACACACAGATGTAAATGGAAGGGTAATAGAAGATTTGATGGATGATAAGGAATTAGTGTGTATGAATGACGGAATAGGAACAAGAATAAACATAACAACAGGAAATTAATCGACATTAGATATTACATTAGTGTCTAATGCCTTGGCTGGAATAAGTAAATGGCACGTTTGGAATGATTCAACAGTGGGCAGCGATCATTACCCAGTTTCATGCTCAGTGGGAGTGCAAGTGGAAATTAGACCAGGTGAAGGAATGCTAAAATGGGGTTTTAGAAGAGCAGATTGGGTAAAATTCCAGGAATTGAGTGAGGAATCAATATCAAGGATAGACATTTCTGGAAATATAGACGAAACAAACAAACAAATAACGTCAGCGATTATTATGGCAGCAGGTGGATCTATTCCCAAAAGTAAACAAAGGAGGATTAAAAAACTGGTACCATGGTGGACAGAAGAGTGTCGTCAGGCTGTTAAAAACAGGAATAGAGCATTTAAACTAGTTAAAAACACCCATAACTTGCAACATTTGATTCAGTATAAAAAGGCACAGGCTATTGTGAGAAGAACAGTGCGTCAAGCTAAAAGAGCAAGTTGGAAGACATTTTGCAATAAAATAGGAAGAACAACACCTGTGGGAGAGGTTTGGGGAATGGTACAAAGGATGGGAGGAGTAAGGAGGGAATGGGATATTCCAGTTTTAAGTACTGAAGAAGGAACAGCAATCTTCAATAAAGATAAGGCAGAGATTATGGCAAAAGCATTTGTAAAAATTCACAGTTCAGATAACCTATCAGAAGTATGCAAAATGAGAAAGGAAAGAACAATGAATCAGCATCCAGGTGTATTAAACCGGAGGGATAAAGTTGATGATAAAATTGATGAACCTTTTAATATGGCAGAGTTGATGAGAGCAATAAACAGAGTTAAACCAACATCTCCAGGGAAAGATCAGATTTGCTACGTGATGCTAAAACATCTAGGGAAAGGAGCGCTCTTAAAGTTGCTGCAATTTTATAACATAGTGTGGGAGGAGGGAAGATTACCGAATGCATGGAAAGAGGCAGTAGTCGTTCCAATAAGGAAACCCGGCAAGGATCCTTCTAAACCCACTAGTTATAGGCCAATAGCATTAACATCAAACGTATGCAAAATTATGGAAAGGATGATAACAGAAAGGTTATCGTATATACTGGAATAAAATGGAAAGCTAGCAAACTATCAAAGTGGTTTTAGGAAAGGAAGGAGTACCATGGATTCTGTGATAAGACTAGAAAATGAAATAAGAAAGGCTCAGGCAAATAAAGAATCAGTCATTACAGTGTTTTTCGATATAGAAAAAGCTTATGACATGATGTGGAAGGAAGGATTGTTAATTAAGTTGCACTTGGTGGGTGTAGGTGGCAGAGTCTTTAACTGGATAAAGAATTTTTTGTTTGGAAGAAAAATTGAGGTACGAATAGGGTCAGACTTATCAAGTCAGTATGCGGTGGACAATGGAACGCCTCAAGGCAGTGTGATAAGCCCACTACTTTTTATCATCATGATCAATGATGTCTTCACAAAGGTGCCAATGGATATAGGGAGGTCACTGTTTGCGGATGATGGGGCTTTATGGAATAGGGGAAGGAATATGGAGTATGCAATTAGGAAAGTACAAGGAGCAATTAATGAGGTGGTGGAGTGGGGATATGATTGGGGGTTTAAGTTCTCAATAGAAAAAACGCAAACAGTCTTTTTCACCAGGAAACAAATTAAGGAAGGGATGAAGTTAAATATGTATGGGAAGGAATTAGAAAGAGTTGGAACATTCAAATTTTTGGGAGTCATTTTCGATTCTCGGTTAACATGGGCAGAACATATAAAGAAAATAGAAGGAAAATGCAAAAAAGTTATTCATGTGATGAGATGTTTGACAGGTAGGGAATGGGGTGCAAGTTGCTCTGCATTAAAAGCAATATATGTGGCATTGATAAGATCTGTGTTGGATTACGGCAGTGTAGCTTATGGGTCAGCAGCCAAATCTTTGTTAATGAAACTAGATGTGATTCAGGCACAGGCATTAAGAGTGTGTAGTGGTGCTTTTAAAACTTCACCAGTACCTGCACTTCAGGTAGAAATGGGAGAAATGCCGTTAGCATTAAGGAGGAGGCAGCTGATGACAAACTATTGGGCTAATTTGCAGGGACATAATGATTTCCACCCCACTAAAGTAGTGTTGCAGGAGACATGGGAGAATGCAAGATTTAGTGGAGATGGTTTTAGTCGAGTAGGTAATGAGGTAGCAATGGAATTTGGAGTGTTTGAAATGAAGTTGAGCCCTGCAGTTGTATATCCGATGGTGGCTCCATGGGTACTTGTTTGGCCAGATGTTGACTGGTATTTGTTGGAGTTAAAAAGGAAAGAAAAAGATCAAATAGATTTGGTTAGAGCATTCAAATACCATATAATAAAAGATTATAAAGAATTCATACATGTATATACAGATGGGTCAAAGAAACCTGAGACAGGAGTGACAGGTTATGGGGTGGCAATACCTGCAAAAGGAATAGGAATTAATAGAAGAACATCAGATTTTTTAGGAGTATATACAGTGGAAATGGTGGCAGTGTTAGTTGCATTAAGGTGGGTGGAAAAAACAAGGCAAGAAAAGGTGTTGATATGCTCTGATTCATCCTCAGTCCTTGTGAGTTTAAGGTCTTTTCATTCTAAGAGCCGTCAGGATGTATTGTATGAAGTCCTTCAGTCAGTTACAAGGATAACAAATCAAGGAGGACAGGTACAATTTATGTGGGTTCCAGCACATGTAGGGGTGAAAGGGAATGAGCAGGTGGATGAATTGGCAAAGAGGGCTTTAAAGAAGGAACATATAGAAATGCAAATTAAAATAAGTAAAGCGGAGGTCAAAAGTATTATCTGGGAAAAAACTAACCAAATGTGGCAAGAAAGGTGGGACAGAGAGGAGAAAGGAAGGCATTTATATAAAATTCAAAAGAGTGTAAAAATAACTAGGTTAGGTGGTGGGCACAGGAGAGAGGAAACTGTAATGACAAGGTTAAGGCTGGGGCATTGTGCTTTAAACAAATCACTGAAAATGATAGGAAAACACGAGACAGGCTTGTGTGAGTGGTGTCAGGAAGAGGAGTCAGTGGAGCACATAATTATAAGATGTAGGAGGTATGAGGTACAGAGAATAATAATGAGGAGTAATTTGAGGGAATTAGGGGTGCAGGAATTAACTTTAAAGGGACTGTTGAAGATAGGTGATAGAGCACAGGTTAGAATATTGTTAACTTTTCTAAGGGAAACTGGTTTGTATGATAGGTTATGAGGATAAATAAGGATATAGGAAAGTGTGTAGGGAAATTAATGAATGTGAGTGTGTGGGGTTTTTTTGTTGTTTTTTTGATGTGGAAACTAGATTGTAAGCCTAATGTCTGATTCACACTCCGGAGCAGAAGGTGGCGGTAATGCACCAAAAGCTGGTTGCCAACCGCCGTTAAAAACAAAAAAGAAGAAGAAGAGAACTGCGTGTGCTTGTTTCTTCATCCTTCTCCCGTTATTTTTCCCTTTTTAAGGTAATGACCATTCACAAAGCAATGTAGATTTTGACATGTTGATAGTACATTCGTTATGTTTTAAAAGACGTTTTTACATGTGTAACGTATATTGGTTAAAGAAAAGAGTTTAATGCTAACGGAGAAAATGTGTAACGTTATGCTAGCAGCCGAAGACCTCGTGGCTCCGTCGTGTCCGAGTCTCGCCATATAGGCCTACTATACTTTGTCGTTGGTGTTTAAGTTAGCTACTGGTACGTCCACATACATTTTGCTGTAAGATTTATTGTGTATTTGTCACTATAAGGCCGAGTTCATGTCATGCTGAGACAATGAATACTGTTAAGAGTATAATTTGTTTTAGTATTATGTGAGAACTAATGTAAAAAGGAGTATTAATGTCATTTGCTAACTTTGTTTAAAACAATTCACATTGCATATGGTAATTTAGTTAAAAGGATAATTTAGAATGCATTAAGAAGATACTTGTGACTGTGGTCCTGAATCTGATGAGTGCACGAATATTAAAATGTATGTTTTCTTGTATACATTGTTAAAAAACTCATTCAATAGCTGGGTTTCAGTCACGTGATTATGATGACGCGCGAAATTCAGATGGAGGGCAGGGAGTGAAGAGTGCAATGGACGAGATGGAGGAAAGTCCGTACTGTACTACTTTACACGCTATTACAAGAGAAAGATATAAACAAAAAATCAAACATATGTTGGACGTGATCCTTACGTTATGAAGAGGAGTGATTTTTCAACTGAATTGAAAGATTTTCCTGCCATCGAGGCGGTAGATATCAGCAACTACCTCGTCTTACAGACATACTTTGACTTTACAAAGTTCGGAAACGTTACACAAACATAGCCACTTAAGTTGTATTAACTCACCTTTGACGAAGTGATCACTACACACGGGCATTTTCCCATTCGGCTCCTCCTGACTGCAGACGTAGGTTTGCAAGCCGTTTTTCCGGAGTTTTTTTCGGTCAATTTCTTGCATTTCCCCCCCTTATGAACAACAACATTTGGTACACGATAAAAACTCCTCGTGGTTTGATCGATTTAAGTAACCATAAACGACGCAGAACATAGGCATTTTGAGTTTGTTATAAAGCTTTCTAAATACAGCAAATCACTTCCTGCCCTCCATTTGCATTTCGCCCCATGGCAACGCAGTGGCGTGACGTCATATGAAAACAAGATATACAGACGAGTGAAGGCGAGAGCTGCGTGTGCGTGTTTCTTCATCTTTCTCCCGTTATTTTTCCCTTTTTAAGGGCACAACAGATACAGGTCACTTTTAAAAGATGATGTAAGCGGGTCGTCAAAAAAATCGGATATATTTTGAAAATCGGATATGTAAATGCAGCCTAAGTGATAATGGTGTTCAGATCCGACTTTCTTAATATTGCAGCTCCTCTACTGGCTGAACATTAAAGCTTGAAAACATAAACTCTCTCTTTGAGTTTTTCAGCGTCAGAGTTTTTAAAATCCTCTTTAAGAGGCTTTATTGTTATATTTTCCTAAGACACGCATATCTGACTTTAATGCTGCTATTCATAGATTTCATGTGACGTCACACAGTGGAGCGGCCGCCATTTGTAGGACCGAATTGCAACATGCCGTCTATCTACTGTGCTGTAAACTGTGATAACAGCAAATCACAAAGATATGTTGAGAAATTCACGTTGACCTGGAAATTTAAATAAAAGTAAAATTAGCAAATTACAGGTTAGCTAGCTAAATTAAAACATGTAGTTTACAATTGGAACACGTATTCTCTATATACAACCTTATTCTAGACCGCTATCTATATTTACATTATAACCTTAGTTATACGTTTGGCTGAATTATGTTGTTGTTACCTGCTTCAGTATGCTAAACTACAGCTCACTGTTTCTGCCTTAATGCATTGTTTAAATTAATAGATTATTAGCTAACTGCATGATTTATATACATTGCTGAAATGCATAACTCGGACACTCTAAATTGTAATGTAGACACATGCATTTTCTAAAAAAGCTGCTTTGATTGTGAAAAGCGCTATACAAATAAATGAGAATTGAAAAATAAAGGTGTCCAAACGTCACTGATAATACAAGAGATATGTGCTTTACCAACATTATTAGCAATTCAGTTCAGCGATGCTTTTATGTTCAGCGATTACTGGTGTAACGTTAATATTGATTGATTAACACAGTGCCACTTACCCTTCCTGTTATCAAGAAAATTTTCTTCATGGGGGCATTTAATACAACACTAAATCATAAATCAGATATACCTGTACAATAACATTACGATGTCCAGCAATAATAATAATAATAATAATAACTTCAATTTATATAGCGCCTTTCAAAGTACCCAAGGACGCTTAACAATCAACATGAGAAAGGGAAGGGTAGAATTAAGATAAGGGCAAAGGCCAGGGGAGCTAGAGTCCATACTGCCCTACAAAGGCAAAAGACCTTAACTCACCAGAGTGTGAAACTGAGAAAAATGACTTTAAAGTTTTTTTGTTGTCCAGCCAATTGTATGATAGGTAGGACAATGAAAATTTGCCAAGTAGTTGTCATAATGAATATATTTATCTACATTAAAAAATATTTAGCTCAAACTTGACCTTTGACCCCTATTCGGAAGTTACTGTATTCTGCCTTTGCATTATCTGCAAAACAATAATGGGTCATACAAAGGCAAAATACCTTAACTTCTAATTTATTGACCATTTTGCCTTTTATCACTCTACCCAGGTGAAAAAAAAGTTCACTAAAATACATTTTATTTAAGTGCACTTAGTACACTTCCATAATGTACTTAAAGTGCTCTATTTTCGCGCACTAATTTTGTACTTAATATACTAAAAGCTTAACTTTAGTACTTCTTAAGATAAACTTAAGATCAACTAAGTGTACTCAACTGTGCTATTTTGACACACACTGAAGATGAACTTAAATATATTTTTAATATACTATTTCAACCTTTAAAAAAATGTATTTTGTTACCACTTTTAGTATATCTAAAACCCATTTTTAATGCATTTTAATTGTACTAATAAATTATTTAAAATATAATAATGATATATTATAAATACATATATATTATACTTAAGGTGTATTTCTTTGTCAAAAAAAGTACACTAAAATACATTATTTAAGTGCACTTAGTACACTTCCATAATGTACTTAAAGTGCTCTATTTTCGCGCACTAATTTTGTACTTAATATACTAAAAGCTTAACTTTAGTACTTCTTAAGATAAACTTAAGATCAACTAAGTGTACTCAACTGTGCTATTTTGACACACACTGAAGATGAACTTAAATATATTTTTAATATACCATTTCAACCTTTAAAAAAATGTATTTTGTTAACACTTTTAGTATATCTAAAACCCATTTTTAATGCATTTTAATTGTACTAATAAATTATTTAAAATATAATAATGATATATTATATATATATATATATATATATATATATATATATATATATATATATATATATATTATACTTAAGGTGTATTTCTTTGTCAAAAAAAAGTACACTAAAATACATTCTTTAAGTGCACTTAGTACACTTCCATAATGTACTTAAAGTGCTCTATTTTTGCGCACTAATGTTGTACTTAATATACTAAAAGCTTAACTTTAGTACTTCTTAAGATAAACTTAAGATCAACTAAGTGTACTCAACTGTGCTATTTTGACACACACTGAAGATTAACTAAAATATGCTTTTAACATACTATTTCAGCTTTAATTTTTTTTATTTTGTTATCCCTTTTAGTACAATTGAACCCATCTTTAATGCATTTTTAAATACACTTATAAATTATTTAAAATATAAGAATATATAATATATACAAATCATATTTATGTATTGCTCACATATTTTTTATATAGTAAATAATTTATTTCAAATATATTTTAACTATGTTAACAGTACCTTTATAAAACAATTAAATAATGGTTTATTTAAAAAGTAGTCAAGTACACTATTACTGTGTTATCAGTAGCATTTTCTGCCTCATTTATGCTAAAATTATACTTGATAAAATTATATTTGATAAAAGTAATTCATGTAAATGTAAACACCCATAGTTTAAAAGGATACCACACAATACAGCACAGGTAGGCTATGTAATGTACAAACAAACAGCATCGCTTTCTTGAAAAACACTTTAATTTTTTGAGACGTTAATCACGAACAAGTCCAAACAGACCTTATAGTAGAGGCGGGGGGAAAAGAACACAAGTGGCAAGCTTAAACTAAAATTATTAAACTACAGCATACAGTAGGCCTACGTATCTTAAATATGAACAAAACACGATTTTCTTTTCTTTTTTAAATTTTACAATCCTTTCCCAAACAAACCTTAGGGAAAAAACAACAACAAAAAACAACCAACAACAACAAATAACTTAACAGTGTTTTTTTCCACGACACAAACCTTTCGTTATTGCATTTTCTAACAAGGGTAATAAAGGCAAATATTGGCTAAGAGACCCTTTTCACAGTCAGTGTGTCATCATATCTGATTTGTAATGTAAAGGATGGCTACATTAGCCTACTAAAGAATTCCGTTAATCTTCGAAAGAAAAACTGAGATATTGTAATGAAACCCGAGAGATTTATATCCCTCCGATAAACGATTCACCAAAACTGTTCACGTTTGAAAAAGTTAATCGCAAAAAAACATCACCTACATATGAATCGCGTGGTTTCCTCCAAGTCCTCTAAAGAAACACGATCGCTATTATACTTTAAAAGTTTAAATGTAGACTTCTAAATCTAATCACATTCAAGGAACATACGCACAGCAACTGAAGCTCGAGTGAAATGAGCTCATAATCATAAGAACCAATCACAGCCGTTCAACGGCTCTGGAACCAATCAGGACTAGTCACAGGTGTTATGCATATTGTTCAAATTTAAACAAGTTCAACATCTTTTATGAAAACATTTAAACATCTTTGGAAAATGTATCTATGATGCATTTCAAATAATATGATGTTAAAATCCTTGTGGGAATTTCAGTTGTGTAAATGTATCGTAATGGACAACAGCCTTTTAAGTAGCCTTTAATCAAGTAAAAGTGAACAATATTAATTTTAAGTAGGCTTATTGCAATGCTTAATAATAGTTAACAAATGTTTATAATACATTATAATGTGGTACATTATAAATGTAATTTTCCCCAAAAAATATTAAAATGATAAATATATAAATATTAAAATATACTGCAGTAGGCCTAAGTGTTTAAAAAGTACTTTAAACATACTAAAAGCTTAACCATTTTGCTATGTTCTTACACAAAGAGCAACATAAGTATGTTTTCTTTAAATACAATAAAACTTCACAAAAATTGTATGATTTAGCATATTTCTTAAAAGTATAATTAAGCATATATATTTATTAGTGCATTTGTTAGAAAAATATTAAAATTATGCTTGTGTTTAGCATATTTCTTAAAAGTATAATTAAGCATATATTTATTACCAATGTACTTATAGTGCATTTGTTAGAAATATATTGAAATTATGCTTGTGTTTAGCATATTTCTTAAAAGTATAATTAAGCATATATTTAATACCAATGTACTTATATTGCATTTGTTAGAAATATATTAAAGTTATGCTTGTGTTTAGCATATTTCTTAAAAGTATAATTAAGCATATATTTAATACCAATGTACTTATAGTGCATTTGTTTGAATATATATTAAAATTATGCTTGTGTTTAGCATATTTCTTAAAAGTGTAATTAAGCATATATTTATTACCAATGCACTTCTAGTACACTTGTTAGAAATATATTAAAATGCAAAAAAATTGCACTAAAAATACATTTAAAATATCAATGGTATTTAATATACTTTCGCAATTACACTTAAGTACTACTTAAGTAAAAATATACTTTTAATTAGTGTATTTATAGTGCATCATTTTTACAGTTTTCTTTAGCACAAAAAGTAAGAATATACTACAAATATACTTTCTTGTATTTAAGTGTTTTTTTAGTGCACTCAAGTACACTTTTTTTTCACCTGGGTATACAAACATTTCTATGATAACAACGATAGCCTTAAAATAACATTTAGTAAGTTCTGTCTAGTAAGGGTTAATATTACATCAATAGTTACAAAATATTACAAAATAAAAAAATTATGAGAAAGACCTTAAATCGCTAGAGTTTGGAACTGAGAAAAATGACTTTAAAGATTTTCAGTTGTCCCTCCAAATTAATTATAGGTAGGACACTGTAAATCTGGCAATTAGATGTTTTAGTAATAAAAATTATCTACATAAAAAATCTTGAGCTCAAACTTGACTTTTGACCACTATTTTAAAGTTACTGTACACTCTGCCTTTGCATTGTCAGCAAAAAGTGAGAAGTCATGCCAAGGCAAAAGGCAGTAACTTCCACATTATCAATATTTGGTTGCTGATCACCATTAACAAAATCATTATAGTAACACCTGTATAAAATCTAGTGATCATGGCATTTATTTTGTATGATTTACACTTATAGACATCTACTTATTACTACCCTGTGCTTTGGTTGCATTCTGGTGGCATTATTAATACATGAGACATGGCAAAATACCTCCATAGCGGTAAGATCTTCAATTGGTACCGAGTGGCATAAGACTTGATAAACGCGCGTTCAAAATGATCACGATAAAACAGGTCCTCGCGCACATTCAACCCGGGGACTCGTTTATAGTATATTCGTGTTCGAAGGTGTCATGCTCCTCGTACGTTCACGAAAAGTACGAAGTACGAACGCAGTGCTTTCCATCTTGAGACTCGGTGGGGAGCGCGCTCTGGACTACCTAGACGACTAATGCATTTATAGCACAACCTTCTGTGTTCTGCGTCTTTTCAGTAGCGGTGGTTTCAGCTGTCTGCCCTATTATTGTGCAGTGCACTTCGCTCGTCCCGCGGATTTATTCCGGACAGTGTGATTGTAGGTACAACCCGCTTGTAACAGCTTGTCTGATGTTGTATGCACCAACAATTCTTGCTGCATTATGTTGTATGCACCAATATACCGTTGTTGCTTCATTATTATCACTCTGTGATATATTAGTCGCGCGTCGGCTCGACCGTGTTCAGGGCGGAGCTGAAGGCGCCGGCGAAGTTTTGGCACTCTGCCAGCTAGATGCATGATTGTTTCAACCCGATCTGGGTGAGGCGGGGATTTAGTTCTTTGTTGTATTCACCTGCTACGGCGTGTGTAACATTTTTTTCTGTCAACTCTGCATATATCATTCGCGATGGATAGCCTATCGCACGTTTTTCATATGGAGCGGGTTCAGACCATACTAAATGTTCTGACCGCATTTGTGCTGGACAAAGCTCTGAGGACATCAGAAGTTACAGGGACTGATGGCAGCTGTACAAAGTACACAGGCTACATCGTAATTTCGGAGATTTTAATGGAGAGCAAAACAAAGGCAGAACACCGTACAATCTGAAAGGTAGCATATTTGATAGAACCCCAGCACCGTAACTTCATATTGACGCGCGGCTAAACAAAGGCAGAGTACCGTAACTCAAAATGAGCGTTCCAAAACAAAGCCAAAGAGCGGTAACTGGTGTTACGGTGTTCTGCCTTGGTTTCTCACGGGCTTTTGGAAGTTACTGTTAAGACAACCCATTATTTTCTCGAAAAAACGACGGAATTGACTCAAGATACTTATCCACATGATAAAGGGGGTCTTGAATGTGCCAAAAATATAAAAAACTAATTTTCGACCAAACACGAAGTTACGGTCTTTTGCCTTTGCACGGCAGCATAGGCCTCATTGAAAAGGTGTGTTTTGAGCTGGCATTTAAAGGTTAAAAGTGAGGAGGCAGAGCGGATCTCATGGGGAAGCTTGTTCCAAAGTGACGGAGCACCAACACAGAAAGCTCTATCACCAAATGTCTTAAGCCTGGACTTAGGAACAGCAAGCAGGTCCTTGTCAGAGGAACGCAGGGACCGTGACTGAGTGTAGGGATGGAGAAGATCAGTAATGTACTGGGGTGCAAGTCCATGAAGGGACTTGTACGTCAGGAGGAGGATTTTATATTTGATGCGGGACTTAACTGGCAGCCAATGAAGCTTCATCAGGATGGGAGTAATGTGAAGACCAAGTTTTGTGTGTGTGAGCATCCTAGCCGCAGAGTTCTGCACATACTGTAGTCTGTCAGTGGCTTTGCTGGGTAGACCGAACAGGATGCCATTGCAATAGTCAAGTCGGGAGGTGATGAATGAGTGGATGAGGGCCTCAGCTACAGAGTTGGAGAGGCACTGTCGGAGTCTGGAGATGTTCTTGAGATGATAGAAAGCAATTTTAGTGACGTTTTTGATGTGTTGTTGGAAGGAGAGAGTGGAGTCCATGATGACGCCCAGGTTGCGTACTTGAGGAGATGCAGAGATTGAGCAGCCATCCACATCCAGTATGATGTCATCAACTTTTTTAAGAAGTGACAGCGGGGCAAACACCATGAGTTCTGTTTTGTCTTTGTTCAGTTTGAGAAGGTTACTGTCCAACCAGTGCTTTATGTCCTTCAGGCAGTTGATAAGTGGCACTGGTGGAAGAGAAGTAGAAGGCTTGGTACTGATGTAGAGCTGAGTGTCGTCAGCATAGCAGTGGAAGTGTAATCCATGCTTCCGGACAATCATCCCAAGTGGCAACATGTAAATATTAAATAGCAGTGGGCCAAGTACAGATCCTTGTGGCACGCCATGCAGGACTGGCGCCAATTTAGAGCAAGTCCCCTTGAAGGTGACATATTGTTGCCTGTCGGTGAGATAGGATTTAAACCAGGAATACACTGTATCAGTAAGGCCAATGAGTTCAGAGAGACGTGTGAGAAGAATGGAATGGGAGACTGTATCGAAGGCTGCAGAGAGGTCAAGAAGTATTAGAATGCTGACATGGCCAGAGTCAGCTGCCATGTGGAGGTCATTCGTGATTTTGATGAGGGCAGTTTCTGTGCTATGATGTGTCCTGAAACCAGATTGAAAAGGCTCGTAGAGGTTGTGCTGTAACATGTGATGGTTGAGTTGGGAAGCCACAGCCCTTTCCAATAACTTAGAGATGAAAGGTAGATTTGAGATAGGGCGGTAATGGTTTAAATCGTCTTGGTTCAGGCCTGGTTTTTTAAGTGTAGGGATCACCACAGCAGTTTTAAAGCTGGTGGGGACCACCCCAGAAGACAGTGAAGTGTTAATGATGTTAACCAGTGTTGGACCCAAAGTTGGAAGACATGCCTTAACCAAGGCTGTCGGCATAGGATCCTGTTTGCTGGTTATGGCCTTTGCTTTTGATACTAGCTCAAGGACTTGAGCTGTGTTGAGCGGGGAGAAGGAGGAGAGGCAGTCCTGCGGCGCGAGAGCGGTTGAAGAGTTTGTGTCAGACAATGGTAGTACGGTTGATTGAGATAAGCTGGACAGCTGCAGTTGTTGGTGGATGGTTTCAACCTTTTCCCGGAAATGAACCAGGAATTTAGAACATAAGCCAGCAGCATCAGAAGGTTGAGGAGGGTCAGGTGGGCAGAGTAAGCGGTTGATAATGGAAAAAAGCTGTCTAGGATGGTGTGTGAATCAATGTAAATAGTCCATTGAATTTAATTTGTTGTTTAATGACATTCAACATCCGACTATTTTACATATGTACTTTGATGGTCCAGTGGCGGAACTTTTGCCAAGCGTGTCAGAGGTTCTGGGTTCTAATCCGCCCTCGTACCCTTTTTTTATTAAAAAACCCTTATTAAAATCGATTGTGTTTATCAGTGGTTGTATATCAGTCAGGAACAGATTTGTGTGCATTTTATTTTTGTGATTTCATTAAAGCGCGCGTCCGTGTGAAGACTGTGCGGTGTGCGCGAGTCACGAGAGAACACTGTTTCTGCACATAGACAGTGTTTCTGCACCACTGATCCAGAGTCAACAAGCACTTTGATCACTTGATTTAAAAAACAACACATTTCAGCGTGCTAGATCGCCTCTTATTTTACTTTTATTTATGTGTATTGGTACATCCGTGCCGCGAGATGTTTCAAAAGTGGTGGGGACATGGAGAGGGATTGTGGACGAGGTAACGTTAGATGTAAATGTCAGCAAACGTAAAATTTGGCAAGTTTTTACTAGACTTTAGTGGAGTCAGCAGTTCGTTTAACAGTAAATACGGATCTATACCTAAAGTATCTATTTTATTTAAATACCGTTGCTTTTCATCTGTGCTATTTAAGTGTGCAACATCTTTCCGATCACCAGGGAGAGATTATGCGATTTAACGCAATGGTCCTAAAGATGGCGGCCACAACAAAAAAGTCACGTGACTGAAACCCATGAATACATTTGCCATTTGTATCTGTCTACCTTTGCTTTGACAAAGTTTTCTCACTCCGTTCAAGTCTCACCGTTTCATTACATTTGACGTCGAGCGCCCTCTGGAGGAATACAAACATAATGTCAGTGGTGCGCAACTTTTTATTTTAAGACACAATTATAAATCTTATTAAATTACTATTAAACTCATTATTCGTTGTCTTATTGATACAGCATTTATATATATATATATTAAAATGTTATTTTTGATCCACTGCAAGATTTTCCAAAATATACAGCTAAAACATTATTACTATTTTTTACTAACATAGCCTACTGCCTATTTTGTTTTTGCATAACAGCATCATAAAATTAGGTGTTTGAAAATACAAAAGATTAGATTAAAAGACTTCAGACGTTAGAGTGAATCAGATCTGTTTTAATAGCACTTTATCACATGAAACAAAGATCTTTCAATTTCTTTTTCCATTTTGCGATGGATTTTCACGATTAATACCGTTCCGAATTATAAGACATCCGTTCAGGACATCAATATAATCCCGCTGTAACTAAAGAGCCTATCCTTTAGTCGTGTCCTCAAGAGTTAGGTGATCAGTCTATATAAATTCGTATTCTATTATAGAGATAATAGATTTCCCCTCTATATTATAAGTCTACCTTTTGCGGTACTCTTCAACCGTGTTCGCACTATAACAGTTTGTAGTACATATATCACTCTATATGTTTACATGTTATATGCTGCCTCTTTGGCTAGGCTGTTTGATCAATCAAATTCAACAGTGAATTATTCTTATCTCAAAAGAATTCTCACCCTTTGATGTTGGCTCTCCCCAGAAAGAATCTTCTTGATTCAGTTGAAGGAAAGTGAACAGCACTCAATGATCCAAGGTCCAGTCAGATGATCATAATAAATGTAATAGAATTTATTAAAACAATCAAATGAAAAAGAAACACTTGTTACAGATCAAAATGAGTACTAACTAACAGATAGATACTAGCTAAGCTTGAAGCTTCTTGCCTCTGATAAAAGCTGGCGTATCAGAGTGGTGTTTGCAAGGACGAGCGAAGAGTCCGTCCGACTCTCCTTCTTTTATAGCCAGGTTTCCACCGGTACTGGTGGTGGTAGCTATCGGAAATTCCTTTCCGTAGATAACAGCAAATACTTTACGCAGCTAACAGCAAGCACTCTCCGCAGCTAACAGCAAGCACTTTCCGCGGCTAACAGCAGTCACTTTCCGCAGATAACAGCAATCATATACGTCAGCAGGATACATTTAGCTAGCGACAGCACACCCTAATTCTCAGTATATAGGAGGTGAGATAACATAAACAGTGCATCTGGTTCTTGGAAACTGCCTCAGGCAGGGTGGGGGTCTGTGCATCTGTGCATCCTGTGCATGATAACAGCAGTTTTGTGGGTCAAAGGTCTTTTTACTCAAACAAGTCATACATATTTCATACATTGATCATTCTTTTCATTCGTTGTACATTTCATAGCCCAGATATTTCTTTTATTCTGATCATCTTATTTGTTTCATATTATAATGATATTATAGCGAGTGAAATGTCACACATATGGACCATCTATATCACAATTTTCCAGAAAATAATACAGTTTATTTGGGCTAAATGTAAAAGCCTGTTTTCCTTGTCTGATGCAACTGAGGTCGTGGGGTTTTCGTGAGAAGTTTGGCCTATTATAATACTTAAGCCATGACTTTGAAATTACTTATCTGAAAATAATAAAAAATTATAAACCCTGTATGGTACCCCACTAGGTCCCAAACTCAGCCCCAGGACCTAGTATGTACCTTACAGGGTTTATAAGAACTGCCTGAAGCTACAACACAGGCTCTGGAAGATTCTGAAGGTTATATGGAGGGGAAAGGTTGCTCAGCAGTGGCGGTTTGCAGAAAGGGTGTGGATTCCAAAGGAGGAAGAGTCGAAGACAATCGACCAGTTCAGAAACATCTCGCTGCTCAGTGTTGAGTGAAAGATATTCTTCAGCATTGTTGCTACAAGGCTGACCGACTACCTCCTAAGGAACTCGTACATTGACACTTCGGTCCAGAAAGGAGGGATCCCGAAGGTGCCGGGGTGTCTTGAGCACACAGGCGTGGTCACACAGTTGATCAGGGAAGCCCGGGAGAACAAGGGGAACCTTGTGGTCCTGTGGTTGGACCTCACAAACGCCTATGGGTCCATACCCCACAAACTGGTTGAGGAGGCCCTGCGCCGGCACCACATCCCAGACAAGTTTAGAGACCTCATTCTGGACTACTACGACAGTTTCAGTCTGAGAGTCTCTGCGGGGTCTACAACATCAGACTGGCACAGGCTCAAGAAGGGTATTATCACTGGGTGTACGATTTCAGTGATATTATTCGCACTCGCCATGAATATGCTGGTGAAGGCTACAGAGGTCCAGTGCAGAGGTCCCCTCACCAAGTCCGGTGTCCGCCAGCCGCCCATCAGGGCTTTCATGGACGATCTGACGGTGACAACACCACACGTCCCAGGGGCCAGGTGGATCCTGAAGGGCCTGGAAGAGATGAACAACTGGGCCTGCATGTGCTTCAAGCCAACAAAGTCCAGATCTCTGGTGTTGAAGAAAGGAAAGGTTACCAACAAGTTCCACTTCACACTTCACTGAGAAACCAGTGAAGAGCTTGGGAAAGGTGTTCGACTGCAGCCTGAAAAGACACGGCAGCCATCCATGCAACCAACCTTGAACTGGAAGGCTGGCTAGCCGCAGTGGACAAGTCAGGCCTACCTGGCAAGTTCAAGGCTTGGATTTACCAACATGGCATCCTCCCACGGATTCTGTGGCCCCTCCTGATTTATGAGGTTCCAATCTCCACCATCGAGGGCTTTGAGAGGAGAGTCAGCAGGTTTCTATGGAAGTGGCTGGGTCTACCTCGAAGCCTGAGCTGCATCGCCTTGTATTGCCAGAACAATAAGCTGCAGCTCCCTATCAGAAGCCTGGGAGGAGTTCAAGGTGGGCCATGCCAGGGAGGTGCTGCAATACAGAGAGTCACAGGACTCGAAGGTCTCCCAGGCTGGGATCGAGGTGAGGACAGGGCGGAGGTGGAGGGCAGCAGAGGCGGTGAGTCGCGGCTACGGCACAGGGCACTGGTGGGAGCAGTGACTCATGGAAGAGCTGGCCTGGGTAGCTGCACAACATCTCGCTACAACAAGGCACAGGGGAAGGACAGGAGATCACTGGTGCAGCAGGAGGTGCGGGCAGCAGTAGAGGAGGAGCGGGCCAGTAGGATGGTTGGAATGCGGCAGCAGGGAGCCTGGACAAGATGGGAGCATGCAGTGGACCGCAAGGCCTCATGGGCAGAGCTGTGGAAAGCAGACCCCCATCGCATACGGTTCCTGATCCAGGCTGTCTACGATGTACTACCGAGCCCATCCAACCTGTTCAGCTGGGGATTGGTGGAGTCACCAGCCTGCAACCTCTGCCTGAAGAGGGGGACCCTGGAGCACATCCTCAGCTTCTGTTCGAAGGCACTGGGTGAGGGGCGCTACCGTTGGCGCCATGACCAAGGCCTGAAGGCTATAGCGAATACCATCAGCTGTGGAATTGGCCACTGCAAGCGCCTCTGCCCAGTTAAGAACACCATTGCTTTCGTCCGGGCTGGGGAGAAGCCACCATAAGCTGCCAGGGCCACCTCATCTGGCCTGCTAGCAACAGCACAAGACTGGGAGTTGAAAGTTGACCTGGAGAAGCAACTGAAATTCCCTGAAACTGTCGCCACCACAACACTGCGGCCTGACATGTTACTCATCTCAGAGACCTCCAAGCAGATCGTTCTCCTGGAACTCACCGTACCCTGGGAGGACCGCATCGAGGAGGCCAATGAGAGGAAGAGGGCAAAATATGCTGAGCTAGTGGAGGAGTGCCGGAACAATGGGTGGCGAGCACGGTGTGAGCCCATTGAGGTGGGATGCAGAGGGTTTGCTGGCCAGTCTCTCTGCAGGGCCTACAACATCCTGGGCATCATAGGGGCCAGTAAGCGAAGGGCTATCAAAGAGGTCACGGAGTCAGCAGAAGTTGCCTCAAGTTGGCTGTGGATAAGGAGAGGAGAACCATGGGTTGGGTAGGGCTACCTGGACACAAGTTGGGGCCTGATCAACCCCAACTGGGTCGCCAGGGTATGATGCTTGAAAGACCCGAAACACTCCGTGATCCCAGGTAACATCACTGATGATGTGTCCAGGTTGCATCAAGTTGATGTATGTAACAAAAATAAATAAATAAATCAATTCACTTTTGCACATTTTACTAAGAAAAAAGAATCCATGCACTATAATACAAAAAGCATATTGTTGTACACGTGTGATCAAACCCTTCAGATGCTTAATACCAGTAAAAGGAATGAAAATGCAACAGTCAGTAACAGTAATGGAACATAATATATATAAAATATATTAGCCTACAAAAATACATGGTGATATTTCATGGATCGACCCTTGCTGGATTTGAACCTTTAGTCACAAATCTATCTCACAAATGTGTGTTTGACTGACAGCTTGTCTGTGAAGAGCATTTGTCTTGCAGTAAGACATTTTTTTTTTGTTCAAAATGTTCATCTTGATGAAGTATTCATATTCACAGTCTGTTATAAATGAGTGTGAACATAAGTGGCAAAAAAATATTAAGGCTTTCTAAATATATTATTTTAAATTACTTAAAACTGAATTATAGCAATTTAGTTTGAATCGGAATTAGTTGAAATTGGGTGGTGAAATTCCACTGGTTTGTGTGCTAAATAATGAACTTGGTATCATGACACGATCTTCTGTTCATGTTCTCATTCAATGAAATATAAAAATAATGAATGATGTTACTGTGATGTCTGATCGGCAGTCTCAGTCTGGTTAGTGGGCATTTCATTGTCACGTAGTGTGCAGTAATCGTTTATCTGTAAGAAAACAGATTCACAGAAGGTAAAAGAAATTAACAGGATTGATGTTTGAGTTGGAAACACAAAAATTGATGGGGAATTTATGGTGTTTAACAATTTAACAAAATGTCCTAAATGTGGGATGTTTCTCTTCAAATTGGTTAAAATAAATTCCAATATTCAGGAAGAATTTGGTTGTTTCTATATAATGGCAGACACGAATACAATTTTGCAGTTAAAATTCCACATTCACCTGCACATCTAAAATATATAAACTATTGTATTGGCAGGCATGAAGACCATGGTATTTTAGTTCATCTGTGGTTAAGCTCAAGGGTTTATTTCTTGCAAGTGAAGAAATTAGGACAAAAGTATTGTAATTTTCCTATACTACAGTGTAATGTGAAATATTCATTTTCATTTAGACAGTAGCCTACATTTATAGACTATATGGATTTTACGTCATAGGAATAATTATATAAATTATTATTATAATAATTGTTTGGCATCCTAAAACACCAGTGATAATGTAATGTAGACTAAAACTCTATATCATAACTAAAAAGATGTTTGAGCCCTCTTTAATGTCCAGGTACAAGTCAATGCTTTTTCTTTGTTCAATGTGCACAGTTCATGGGTTGAAGCCGGTTGAAGCTCTTCATTTTGAGCTCTCAAAGTGCACCAGATTGATGCATTTAAACTTAAAATGTACATTTTATTGCGGGGGAGCATGCCCCTGAACCCCCTAGAGGGACAGAGATCCACCCAACAGTTTTACAAAATCCTATGGGAAAGAACAGTCATTTATGAAATTTACTCCAGCATACACAACAAAGTTCCTTTTAAGTCAATAAAACTGTTAATGCCAAATTAAAATGTCCTTGGACAAACTACATTTGGCCTGCCTAAGGTAGGACCTACAAGACATTGTGCCCAGGGGCCTGTGAATTCTTAATCCGACCCAGGGGCCATATTCACAAAGAATTTTAAGGCTAAAAGTAGCTCCTAACTGGCGAATTTAGGAGCAACTCCTAAAAATAATGGGTGTGTCACTCCTAACTTTAGGACTCCTAATTTTTTTTACTAAGAGTAATTCACGAAGCATTTTAGCCCTAAAAGTAGCACCTAAGTCTGGGAAAGCTTAAAAGAAGTCGAGAGGACTCCTAACTCAAGACCTATTCACAAAGGATTGTAGCGCATACCACCGCCTCTCGCAGTCGTCCGGGGTCTGCGACACAAGCGGGAATGCTGCATTGATCTGCAAACAAATCCTCTCCCATGTCTCATGCTTAGTTTTGCTTGATATCCCAGTCCCGAATTTCCCTTTTGTTATGTTTTTTTTTTCAGCACCAACTGGGCCAGCAGCAGTAACTGATCCTGCGTCCAGTTGGGCTTTCTTTTCCTTTTTGGCGATTTCATAATCCACCGTCATTCAATTATTACATTACTTCAATAGGAGCAACATTTCCTTGCTTTAAGTATAGTCTATTTAGGCTAATAGGATGTCAATTAACCAAGCAAGTGTTAATGCAAGTGTTGTTTTTCATTATTAGGCAAGTGGCGGTTTAGGCTACCTTGATTCAATTTAATTGAATTCACGACTTTTCTCTCTCTCTCTGCCTTTTCAACATGACATCATGACTTTGCGTAAACATACACGCCACTTTCAATTCAAGTGGCGTGTTATCTATACGCATTTTGAAATATCCGCGTGTATGTCCACGCCGAAATCTTTTGCGTGTATGTCTACGCCATTAAATGTCCGAGTGATTCCGCGTGTATGTCTACGCCGTTAAATGTCCGAGCGAAACGAAGCAAAATCTATATCTACATCTGTGGAGCGATATTTCTTTTCCTAGGATGGTAGGAGAACACTCATAAATGGTATTAACCCCAGTGACGGGTAGGTTTAGGGACGGGGTTGGGGTAGGTCATATATTTATATATGCATAATACAGTAATATAACGTTAAGTCAAAGGCGTTGATAAACACGCTGAAAAGCGATTATGCGTGTTGATAGCACGCCAAAAATGGAAATACGAATTGGCGTGTCATACATACGCCATTTCATGAGATCAGTCTGGCCTTTTTAGAATTACACTTCACTGGGGCCTGCACAAACATGTCATTAAATATGCATTTCGATGACATTACTATTATTATTTTGTGTAGGACACAGACATATTTAGATGATTTGTCGCGTCTGTGTTAAGTTCCGCATGATAGCCCTGTCATCTAACAACCAATCACCGTGATCATTGCGAGGAAGCTCGTGCATGAGAAGTGACGTCATCCATAGCAACGAAGACTCACTCTTAGTTTAGGAGTTGTCATTTTTCCTTACTAAGAGTAGGTCTGAAAGGCGTTGTGAATAACTTTTAAGAGAAAACTCCTAGCTAAAATATGTTAGTGCGATTTAGGAGTACTCCTAGTGGTAAGATAAAATTCTTTGTGAATACGGCCCCTGGATAATTTTTTTTTTTTAAATGCTAGAAACATACTAGTAATGAGTTAAATCATCCTACCAATGTTTTAAATCATGCTAGCAACATTCTTAAACATGTTAGTAATGTGTAAAACTATGCTAGTAATTTGTTAACAATGTGCTAAATCATACTAGAAACATGTTTTTGTTAGAAACATGCTAGCAACATGTTAAATGTTATAAATATTAGCAACATACTAAAACATGTTAGCAAGATGCTAAAACATGTTCACAATATTAACTTTCTCTGAGAAAAATCTTCAAACTTCAAGCTTTTCAAAGAGATTTCAAACTTTCAGAAAAGGCTTTTCGACTTTCAAAAATCTACTTTTTTCATCAAACTTTATCGGTCTACTTAGTATATTATCAAATGTAATCATGCCACTGTATATTATCAAATGTAATCATGCCACTGTCCTTTATTATAAAGTATTACAGTATGAGAGCAGTGCTGTATTGAAGAGTCAGATATTATTAGTGTCTCTACTATTTTTTTTTTAGTCAAACCACATAGTTCAGAATTTTTTGCTGACAGCAGATTCAGTGTACAGAGTATCTCACCTGATCAAAGTGCATCCTGATGTCTGTTTAAACAATAACGAACTCAGTTAGACATTACTTTTGCTTTACAATAAAACATACAAAAGCCAAAGATTATTGTCACACAATAAATCTAACATTTTCCATCTTATTAAACCACCTTTATGTCATACTCACCATTTTGTCCTGCCTGACGCTTGCGATAGTAAATTACAGCAGCAGATACAGCAACAAACAGCAGAGCAACAGCAGCACATATCCATGCTACAGCTGAAGACACACATGAACCTGGAACAGCTGAAGACACACAGTCATTATTAGAGTCTTGTTTGTTGTGACAACTCTGTCACTTGTGCATGTGAAAGATCACAATGAAGACATTTACTGGGTTGATTAAAATATTTCAAACTGCGTAAGGCAAATTTCATTAAATGACTAAATGATACTCACCAGTGACAGTAACAGTGAATCTCTTTATAATACTGCTGCCGTTGATCTGTAGTTTAAAGACTCCAGAGTGTGTGTTGTTGGTGTTTGTGATGGTCAGAGATCCAGTCTGATGATCCAGCTTCAGTCTGTCTTTGAATCTCTTTTCACCATCTTCACAGATTTTACTCTGATTTCCAGTGATTTTGGCGATGCAAATGTCATTAAAATACCAGGTCATCACATCATTTGGGTTTATTACACCAGAATCTAAAGTAACAGATTCTCCCTCCTTCACTGAATTTCTCGTCATTTCATCTCGCTCAGCAGCAGGAACATCTGAAACACAAACCAACAGATCATCGATTGAAGGTCTTTTGCAACAAAACAAGAAACAAAATCCACAACATGATAAATCTGAAGATATAAAAGTGACTGGTGTTTCTTGACCTTGATGATAATAGAAGAAGCTCAGAGATGAGAAACTATCTTCACTAGAACAAAACAAATTTTATAACTAAATGTTTCAAATAACACAGAACTAAAGGTAAATCTACAAATTTCACATTAACAGTAAATGTGCTTTTGAAGAAATCATCTATATGAACTGTGAATTATTATACAGGTAATGAGAACAAACACTTGTGAATGTCACTGCAAAAAAATATCAACAAATCCATGATGTGATTTAAATGTACAAGACTTGCTTTTAAATTTATTGACTCACCATGAACAGAAACACTAAATATCTTTTTACTGCTGATGTCGCTGCTGAAGATCTCCAGATGATAAATTCCAGAGTCTGTGTTTCTGGTGTGTGTGATGGTCAGAGATCCAGTCTGATGATCCAGCTTCAGTCTGTCTGTGAATCTCACATCACTATATTTACACTGAACATCTGTACAGATGAAACTGAGATCTCCAGTGATTTGAGCTATACGGATGTCATGAAAATACCATCTAATCTCTTCTTGTTGTTTTGTTTCAACGCGAGTGTTTAGAGTGACTGAATCTCCCTCCGTCACTGACACTCTCTCTGTATCAACACCAGACACACCTGGAGAAATGAACAATTATAAGCCAATCAAAATGATACAACAGGAAAGTGCTGTGAAAATGTTTTTTTTTCTTCTTCTACAGATCATAATGATTGTGAGTAGATAAATAAGTGCAAGACGGACAGTTTTTACTTCACAAAGTGAATCAGACACCTACCAGATAAAATATGAATATATAATTTCTTAGGTTTATCACTACATGATACTCACCAGTGACATTAACAATGAACCTCTTTATGATGCTGAATCTGATGGTGCCTATCAGTAGATAATACAGTCCAGAGTCTTCAGTTCTGGTGTGTGTGATGGTCAGAGATCCAGTCATATGATTCAGCTTCAGTCTGTCTCTGAAGCTCTCATCAGCATACAAACACTGAGCATCTGTACAGATAAAACTTAGATCTCCGTTGATTTCAGCGATGCGAACGCCATTAAAAATCCATTTCATCAAATAATATGTTTTTTTCATTACACCAGGATGTAAAGTGACAGATTCTCCCCCCATCACTGACTTTCTGTTCATTTCATCTAGTTCAGCGGCAGAAACATCTGAAACACACACCAAAAGATGATTGAAGGATCTTTTCACTGAAACCAACAAACCAACTACTCAACATGAGAGGACCGCCGAAATGAAAGCAATTGTATTAGCCCTATTCCAGTGTTTCCAATCCTAGAGGCATGTAGGATTTTTGTAATAAAATATCCAAATATAAGTGTGATATATTTCATGCTGTTGTGTACTTACAAAAGTCTCCAAAGATTTTTTATTTCAGAAAAATTCCAATTTTAAATAAGTGTCCGTCCCGGAAGAAAATGTCGCCTGTCAATGACGCAATATCCGCGCTATCCTCGGTTTCCGCTCGTACTGCCATAGCCATGACGTAACCATGGCGACAAACGTGGACAACTGCGTAGCAAAGAACGTATATTGACAAGAAGTGATAGCCAATAGAACGTTTAAATGCACGCCGTTGTTGTTTCGTTCAATCATAAGGATTGCTCTATTTCACCAGCGCCTCTAATAGATGGTGGGCCGAACGCGTTTTTCGTGTTGTTGATCGATCTCCATCGATAGAGTATACGCTTTTTTCATGTGCGATATTAAGTCATTATATGTAGTCAAATAAAATTTGTTGGCAATTCTAGTTTGATCATATATTTTCACAAACGTATGTTTTGATTGTCAATCTTCTTAGGCAAATCGCGGGACAGCTCTAGTAGCTGCGCCAATCGGATTGTAGTTTTTAACGTCATTAAAAATACTAACCAATCGCAGACGGCCAGACTAGGACCCCGAAATGGGCGGGCGTGACATAGCGGCAATGTTATATTGTAGTAGGCCTATATCTAACACAAATAAGACACTTTATCTTGGATATGGAGTGTTATGTGCATGTAGCTGTACATCAACACTAACACCTTTTCACTAACAAGTTGGATCAAGTTTGTACAATGTTCTTTAGAGTGGGTGAATTTAAATACAAAAGAAAGCCAAATCGCCCAAAAAGCTGTGGAAAAATAAGAAATCACAGAAGGCTACATTCCAGATGTGTCAATTCATGTTGGCTACCATAGAAAATTATACATGCAGTATGCTAACAAAAGAAATATTGAGAGAGCCAGCAAGAGGAAAGAAAAGACAGTACAGGAAGTTGAAGGGTTGTAAGGCAGCTTTATTGTGGTTAAGTGTAGTTGTTTGACCTCATACGTTTGGATAAATCATGGTATAAATGCTTAGGATCCTTTTTAACCCCAAACATAAATTATTGATATTTACATCTCAGAAATAGTGAAAAAACAAACAGATATAATTATATAATGTAATAACATATATATTAAGTTAATTATTATATATTTAGTCTTATAAAAGTTAAATATCTATTATCTTAGCATGACTACCTTTATAACTAAATGACAATTCAACTATTTGGTCAAGCAGGTTTTAGTAGTATAAATGGCAGTAATATATACAATGGTAGAACATTTAACATATTAACAACAATAAATAGATCTCTCCGAAACTATGCGCACAAAAAATAAACCCTGCCCATGTAAACCCTGCCAGGACAGACCATGGATCTATTAAGAGAAAGGCTTCTATAGACACAGCGACATATTGTCCATACTAGACATCTAGTGGACACATTTTTCAACATATAGCGACTGAAATGTGCTCCATCAATCAGATGAGCAAAACAGTAAAAGGGGTTTTATGATGAAACCTGAAAAACAAAGGGCATTTTCATTGTTTCAGCAGAATAGATGTGTCAGGGCTTAGTCCGATCAGGTCAAGAAGATGTCTCGCAGGGCTGAGGATCTGGGATTACCTGGGGAAACAGATTAGCAGAGTTGTAAACGGTGTAGCAAAATTATTGGTTCACTGTCTAATAAATGAGGATTTACATTTATGAGGCACTTCAAAAAAAGAATAAAAAAAAAGTGTAAGATGAGCCCAGATTAAAATGTATACAGTAATCACACCTTGGGCCCTATTTTAACGATCTGAAACGCAAGTGTCAAAGCGCAAAGCGCAAGCAACTTTGTGGGCGGATCTCGGCGCTGTTGCTATTTTCCCGGCGGGATAAATGACTCTTGCGCCTGGCGCAAATCTAAAAGGGGTTGGTCTGAAGTAGCTTCATTATTCATAGGTGTGGTTTGGGCGTAACGGGAGCAAACCAATAAGAGCGTCATATCACATTCCCTTTAAGAGCATGATGAACGAGGTGCGCTTGTTCCATGGCGCAAAACTATTATAACGGCGCATTTACCAGGCGCGCTTCAGAATCGGTTCACAGCCGAGGAGATCGATGTTCTCGTCAGGGCCGTAAAAGAAAGAGAAGTGAAATTGGGGACGGCCGGGACAAACCCACCCAAATTAGCTTTGGTTAAACATGCATATAATAATCGGGGTAAATGTGTAAGCTTATATGCCTATTTTTCAAATTGTCATGGACACAACAATGATTTTCCTCGTGTTTTAATATTTTTCCTTATAATAATATATCATTTGCAAAAAGTAAAATGCATCTGTGTAGATGAGAGAATCATCTACAGTGTATGCACGTTGTTCAGACTCTGTATTATGGTCAAGCATGCGCGCTTAAAATAGCATCTGAATGTACGCGCAACGCGCCACCGACTTTAGACTAGGTTTTTTCTGGTCAGTGGCGCAATTGTTTTCTGGAACTGCAAAATAGCACTAGGGAAAGTTTGCACCGGAACACGCCTCCTCTTTGCGCTGAACCGCCCCGGGGAGCGCAAGTGTATTTCTTAGTTAACCGACGTGTGTCTGTGGAGGGAAAAGTCTGCTTTGCGCGGGTGCAAAATAGGAATGATACATGTGTCAGTGTACAAAGTAATTTGCGCCGGGTGCAAGATAGAGCCCCTTGTGTCAATTTGAATAATAAAAGCATACCATTAGGGCTCGGCAGTAAATTGAAGTGGTTATCCAACTTGGTATCAGCTTGTAGTTGCTGAAACTGAAAATAAGGTTGACATTTTTAGAAAATGTATGTCATGACTCATGAGTAATTAAAACACTAAACAAAAGGGGGAAAAAGCTTTATTTATAGCAAACAATTATATGTCGTTTGTTTTATTTGACAATTTAAAGAATTTGAATCTCAAGTGTTATCTGCTAACAAGTTGGAAGCATTACTACTACAATCCCTGCAGTCATCACATTTTTCTGTTTTTCCCTTATCTTTTCTAGACAGAGATTAAAGTGGAAAAGATAACATTTATCATATAAGTTTACATCTACTAGCTTCATCACCTAATAGCTAGTCATGGAAGAGATAACATGTAACGTTATTAGCTAGCTACATACGATTACATCAACTACACACAACCTAACGCTACTATAGATAGACCTTCTACGGGACAAGCCGGATTCCACCATATATTTATGTACACAATAATAATCTTTTACATTGTAATCCTTTTATTTTAAATATTTGCCATGTTTGTGCATGTCCCTGTGTGTGTAATAAGCAGTGTGTGTTTAATAAGCAGAGTGTGTGTGTAATAAGCAGTGTGTGTGTAATAAGCATAGTGTAATAAGCAGTGTGTGTGTAATAAGCATAGTGTAATAAGCAGTGTGTGTGTAATAAGCATAGTGTAATAAGCAGAGTGTGTGTGTAATAAGCAGTGTGTGTGTAATAAGCATAGTGTAATAAGCAGAGTGTGTGTGTAATAAGCAGTGTGTGTGTAATAAGCATAGTGTAATAAGCAGAGTGTGTGTGTAATAAGCAGAGTGTGTGTGTAATTAGCATACTGTAATAAGCAGAGTGTGTGTAATAAGCAGAGTGTGTGTGTAATAAGCAGAGTGTGTGTGTGTAATTAGCAGAGTGTAATAAGCAGAGTGTGTGTGTAATAAATCTTTGATTAGAGAGATTACTCTGTCTAGTAATCCTCGTCTTTCATATCCTAATTTATGGCGCTACTGTACAGCCTGATAGAATAACTCTGTTTACGTTTTCTTCTCTGTGATCTGTATGTCATTTCTAACTAGTGTAACGTTAACGTTACCTGTAAATACAAACATAATCCGGAATAACCTATTATGTTAACGGTTTACAGAGTTCATGCACTAAGCTAACGTTATAACTAAGACAGGTATAAACAGCAGTATTTACCTGAGCCATTACACCTGGAATCTTGGATGCCGCTGTTAATATTTCTCGTCTTCGGATAGGATTCCTGCTGGAAAATGTTTGATTGTGTAGATTTCATTAGAGAAGATTTTATGGTGTGAACTCATGGATCTAGCTAGCTAGAGAACGCATGTGCTACGCTACAGTCGTGGTAATGGTACTATATTTTGAACGAATACTATTGGCAGACGTTAGTCACGTGACGATAGAATTCGTTTTTGATTGGTTAGATGTATAGTACTCCCTCGCGTGTGCCTCATCCGTTTATTAAACGTAAATTTAGTTTTAAAAAAAATATGATCGACTTGACACTGCCAACAAACGGATACGTGTTCATAAAAAAATTATTTAGTTTATGTGAAAAAATCAGCTACTCTATCATCGAGGATCTATCATTTCAAAAACTAAAGCAGATAGCAGCGTTCGGCCCACCGTCTATAACAGATCACTGCGCTATTGTCTTGGTTGTTAAGCCAAATTGTAAAATTTCATATAATAAGGGATATTGGAAATGTAATTCTTATTTGCTTGAAAAAGGATATTGTGCAAAGGTAAAATATTTAATTAGTGTAATTGAGAATAGTAATTATTTCAGTTCTCATAAAGCCAGATGGGAGTTTCTAAAATTTAAAATAGTAAAATGCTTGCCAAAATAAGACGACAACATGAAAACAAAGTTATATTCGAGATTAAGAAGTACTGCAATAAAAGTGCACTGAAAAAAGTCTCGAAAGGTGCAAACATTCGCTCAAAGGCCAAATGGATAGAGGAGGGAGAGAAAAGCACGTCCTATTTTTGTATAGGACGTGCTTTTCTCGTCTTTTCTCGACGTCTAGGTTAGAAAAAAGACGGCAGTCTAAAAACAGTGTTGTTTCCCTAATGGTGAATAATATTGCAAATACTGATCCTACAATCATAAGCAAAGAAATTCATAATTTCTACAGTGTCTTGTATTTGTCTAAATTTCCTCCAAAAGAGTGTGATGACTTCTTTGGAAAAATTATTAATTTTATTAGGATTGACAATAAATTAAGAGATCTTTGTGATGCACGATTAGGTATGGATGGAAGAACTCGATTTAGCAGTTCAGAAACGTCAGTCAAATAAATCCCCATGTCCCCGACGGCCTCACAGGAAATTTTTATAATTTTTTTTGGAATGATTTGAAAATGTTACTGTTTAATGCTCTTATTGAATCTATTGAAGATGGATCCTTGGGTCCCACAATGAGTCAAGGCTTTATTATATTAATCCCCAAACCAGATAAAGATCATAGATATTTAGATCATCTCCGACCATCACTTTGCTTAACAATTTTTTACACACGTTCTTATCAATCGATTGAAAGAGGGCCTTAATGGGGTTATTAATGAGGTTCAATCGGGATTCCTTAAAGGAAGATCTATTCACAACAATGTAAGACTAGTATTGGATAATATGGTTGAATACAATCATTTGATTAAGGATGATGGATATATTCTTTTCTTAGACTTTAAGAAAGCCTTCGACACGTTAGAACATAGGTTTTTATTCAAAGCTTTAGAGCACTTTGGATTTGGTGAGCACTTTGTCAATATTATAAAAATGATTTATAAAGATATGAACAGTTCCATTTCTCTTCCTTACGGTAGGCTACTTCACAAAGATTTCCTATCAGTCGTGGAATAAGACAGAGCTGCCCCTTATCCCCTCTTTTATTCATTTTGGCTGCAGACATGTTGTCTACTTTAGTTATCATGATCGAACAGTGCATAAATTAAATGTATTTGATAAAAGTATAGCAATCAGTCAATTGGCAGATGATAACGTTATTCTTAAAAAACAAGGATCAAATTCCTCTGGCTATTTCATTAGTTAATACCTTTTCTAAGGCATCAGAACTCCCAGCTAAATTTAAACAAATGCGAACTTTTTGCCCTTCACCAGAGTGATTTCACTTGTCTGCATAATATTCCGGTAAATAATAAGGTGAGATATTTAGGCATTACAATTTCCAAAGATCAGAAAATTTTTACGAAAGACAATTTTGAAAATAATCTACAAAAAGCAAACCGAATCTTAAATTGCTGGTTACCGAGAGACCTTTAAATTTTTGGTCGAATTGTATTAACCAAAGTCGAATATTTATCCAGATTAGTTTATCCCGCTCTTTCTTTAGCTCCCCCTGCAAATTTTATTAAAACGTGTTCCCGGAAAATGTATACTTTTATTTGGAGGCACAAAGCTCATTAGGCCTATATTAAAAAAGCGGACATCATTAAATCTTACGAACAAGGTGGTTTGAATGTGATTGAATTTGAAAACATGAATATTTTGTTAAAACTCAAATGGCTAAAAATGTTTGTATGTAATGAAGGTAGTTTTTGGTTCCTTCAGCTTTATTTCAAGAATTTGGTGGAATTCAATATTTTCTCAAATGTGATTTTGATTTATCCAAACTCGCAGTGAAACTCAACATTCCATCAACAAGTTCTCTTATTTTGGAAATTGGCACATAGCCTACACACAATTTTACACATCATAATGTTTCTATTTGGAACAACACATAGGCTATACATTGCAAAGGAACAAATCTTTATGCTTTAAGAATTGGCTAAGCAGATGGTCGGTGAGGGATCTAATGGACCGGTAAGGGACCGGAGTAAAGATAGTTTGCGGTTTGATTTTCAGTTTTCGTTTCGCTGTGGTCCCGCAGTGCGGTGTCGTGGACATGCAAATAATATCTCACGTCGTTATTCATGATTTGTGAATTTGTGTAACAGTGTTTCTCCGGGTCAAAATCTTTTTTTTTCCCTTTTTTTTTCTTTTTTTAATTGGGTATAGCTCCAAAAGTCGGTCACTTAGGAGTCTGAACCCAGTGTCACCTTGACATGCTCGATTTGTGAATTTTTTCACAGCAAAGCTCTTGTCTGTAAAACGTTCGCTAAGTCCGTTTGACAGGAATGTTGAAAATAGGTGTTTTTCATGTTTAAACCAACACGATCTCATGAACGTGCGTATCTATACCACGAATTTAATTTATCGTGCTATTTATACGCCAAAAATGGTTTTTGCGTGCCTATGCTACGCACTGTAATCTCTTGGGTAGGATTAGGGATGAGGAGTGCGTGCGTATTACACGCTAAATAATGCGTATCATATGCACGCGAAAAACTGCGTATCATAAACACGCAAAAACTACTTTCGGCGTATAAATGACACGAAAAAAATTAATTCGTGGTATAGATACGCACTTTCATGAGATCGGGCTGGTTTAAACAATAAATATTAACAATTTATAATAAACACAGAGTGCTGGATTACAAAAACACTTGTTTTAGATTGAACCTGATTTACGAAAACTTTCACAGATAGGTTTGGGTCAGTTAACCCTTTACTGAGTGGTTAACTTGGTCATTCTGATTTGTGAAACCTTTCAGAGGTCAGTTTGGGTCAGATAACCCTTCCCTGGTTGGTTAACTAGGTCATTCTGATTTGTGAAAACCACTCGGGGAAGGGTTAACTTACCCAAACTGATCTGTGAAAGTTTTCACAAATCAGAATGACCTAGTTAACCACTCAGGGAAGGGTTAACTGACCCAAACTGATCTGTAAAAGTTTTCACAAATCAGAATGACCAAGTTAACCGCACTCAGGGAATTGTTAACTGACCCAAACTGACCTCTGAAAGGTTTCACAAATCGAGCATGTCAAGGTGACACTGGGTTCAGACTGCTAAGTGACCGACTTTTGGAGCTATAGGCCTACCCAATAAATAAATAATAAAAAAAACAGAAAAGAAAAAAAAGAAGATTTTGACCCGGAGAAACACTGTTACACAAATTCACAAATCATGAATAACGACGTGAGATATTATTTGCATGTCCACGACACCGCACTGCGGGACCACAGCGAAACGAAAACTGAAAATCAAACCGCAAACTATCTTTACTCCGGTTGATAACCGTAACCTTTTAGACTATAAAGCTTTTACATTAAAGCATGGATTTCCTTGTCACCCGAAAGAGTTCTTCACTGTCATTAATGCAATACCTTCTGGCATAAAAATGCTGATGAGATACGCTCTTTCTTATGCTAAAGTTAATCCAGCTCTTAGGAGATATTAATTTTAAAAGTGCTCATTGTACTAACAAGTATAAAAGACAGGTCGTCTTAAAAACATGTTATCCCTGTCAAATTAAAAGAAATAAGTTAGATCACATGTTTAATAAAACTACTGTAAAATATCTTAGAACAGTTTAAGTTTTCCCATTCCCCCTAAAGCAAAAGAAACACACTTCAAAATCTTAAATGAAATTTATCCTTCTAACAAACTCTTAAATCAAAAATGTAATAACCATTAACAACAACCACTGTATATTCTGAAGACACTGACTGACCTCTTCCGGATGAGACATTAAACCGAGGCACTGACTCTCTGTGGTCATTAAAAATCCCATGGCATTTCTCGTAAAGAGTAGGGGTGTAACCCCGGTGTCCTGGCCACGTTCCACCCATTGGCCCCATCATGGCCTCCTAATAATCCCCATCCACTGAATTGGCTCTATCACTCTCTCTCCTCTCCACCTGTAGCTGGTGTGTGGTGAGCGCACTGGCGCCGTTGTACTGTGGCTGCCGTCGCATCATCCAAGTGGATGCTTCACACTGGTGCTGGTTGAGGAGAGAACCCCTGATACAGTGGGGGAAATAAGTATTTGACCCCTTGCTGATTTTGCAGGTTTGCCCACTTACAAAGAATGCAACGATCTATAATTTTAATCATATGTACATTCTAACAGTGGAAGACAGAATCCCAAAGAAAATTCCAGAAAATCACATCATATGAATTTATTTAAATTGATAACCATCTGATGAGGAAAAACAAGTATTTGACCCCCTGGACAAACAGTATGTTAATATTTTGTAGAAAAGCCCTTATTGGCCAGCACAGATGTCAAACGCTTTTTATAGTTGGTGACAAGGTTTGTGCACATTTCGGCAGGGATGTTGGCCCACTCCTCCCTGCAGACAGCCTCCAAATCTTTCAGGTTCCGAGGTTGTCGCCTGGCAACTCGAATGTTAAGCTCCCTCCAAAGATTTTCAATTGGATTCAGGTCTGGAGACTGGCTAGGCCACTCCAGAACGTTGATGTGCTTCTTCTTCAGCCACTCTTTTGTTGCTTTGGCGGTGTGCTTAGGGTCGTTGTCGTGCTGAAACACCCATCCTCGACCCATCTTCAGCTCTCTCACTGAGGGAAGGAGATGTTGGTCCAGAATTCCACGATACATGGCCCCGTCCATCCTCCCCTCAATACGATGGAGTTGTCCCGTCTCCTTGGCTGAAAAGCACCCCCAAAGCATGATGTTGCCACCCCCATGCTTGACGGTGGGGATGGTGTTCTTTGGGTTGTACTCGGTGTTCTTTGCCCTCCAAACACGACGAGTTGAGTTGAGGCCAAAAAGTTCTATTTTGGTCTCATCTGACCACATCACCTTCTTCCAGGCCTCTTCTGAGTCGTCCAGGTGGTGAATGGCGAACTTCATGCGGGCCTGTACATGTTTCTTCTTGAGCAGGGGGACCTTGCGTGCGCTGCAGGATTTCAATCCATGACGGCGTAGTGTGTTACCAACCGTTTCTTTTGTAACTGTGGTCCCAGCTGCCTTCAGTTGATTCATCAGTTCCCCCCTTGTGGTTTTGGGATGATTCCTCACCATTCGCATGATAAGGGACACCCCAAGAGGCGAGATCTTGTGTGGAGGCCCAGACCGAGGGAGGTTGGCGGTGGTGTGGTGCTTCTTCCATTTCCTGATAACTGCACCGACAGTTGATCTTTTCTCTCCAAGTTGCTTTCCGATTCTCTTGTAGCCCATCCCAGCCTTATGCAGATCAACAATCTTGTCCCTGATGTCCGTAGAAAGCTCTTTGGTCTTGCCCATGGTGGTGATGTTGGATGCTGGTTGTTTGGGTGTTGACAGGTGTCTTTTATACAGGTAACGAGGTGAGGCAGGTGTATTTGATGTAGATAATTGGTTGGGATTGGGGCTGTGTCTTAAAGAAAGACTAACTGGCTTGTAGGAGCCAGAATACTTGCTGTTTGGTAGGGGGTCATATACTTGTTTTTCCTCATCAGATGGTTATCAATTTTTATAAATTCATATGATGTGATTTTCTGGAATTTTCTTTGGGATTCTGTCTTTCACTGTTAGAATGTACATATGATTAAAATTATAGATCGTTGCATTCTTTGTAAGTGGGCAAACCTGCAAAATCAGCAAGGGGTCAAATACTTATTTCCCCCACTGTATGATTGTAAAGCGCTTTGGGTGTACAGTAGTACATATGAAAGCGCTATATAAATGCCTCATTCATTCATTCATTCATTCATTCATTCATTCATTCATCTTTACATGCAATTTGTCCAAAATCTTCTGGATATCAGTTCAGGACTGGTTGATAGAAAAGGAGGTGATTGTTGTTGATGCATTTGCTTTTACTTTACAACATTTTATTTGGAATTCCCAAAGACTGCTGTGTTATTTTTTATATGATTAATTACATTGTAGTAATGGCAAAATATTTCATTCACAAATGTAGATTTTTTAAATCCCTCCCACTACTTATTGTGTTCAAAAATTATTTAAATGAGAGGTGGGAGTGCGATGAAGCTGCTTGATCTTTTGATTTCATATGATTTATGATATTGCCCCTTAATTTTAAATTTCAACCTTTTTTATTTGTATTTTATTTATTTTTATTTTTAACCCTAAGTTAATGTAAGATATGATTTCAAATTTGTATTTATGTTTTGTTAAACTGTGTTGAGCCTTTCATTCGATATTCTTACGCACTGTAGAAAGAATACATTTGCCTTGGTTGTATGTATAATTTTGTATTAAAAAAAAAAGTTTCGTTCAATCATTATGGACCATGGCAAGCAGACTTTAGGACAAAAAAAAGAGAACTAAAATGAGGATCAATATCGGCGTTTTCGAGATGCCGAGAGCTCCACGTCCGCGACTAACTTGGAGCAACACCGATCTTGCATATACTTTATTAGACAGGTGAACAAATGTAGGCTACATAAGGATGTATCTGTGTTTCCTTGCAACACATGCAACTCAATAATATCACAATGCGAGAAACTATCAAGTGATCGTTATGCTGATGAAAATTCACAGTTATATTGCTCTTTGTAGCCTATTTGGTAATGCTTTTTATCACTTGTGTTTTGACCGAGATTATGGCAGTGCAATTAAATACAATCAGATATGTGTTGTTAAACAATATTTAACCATTACTTGCAACTGTTCGTTCAAATTTACTTTGAGTAGACTACGATTGGTTTGAACACGTAAAACAACACGGCATTAACCATAACACGTAAAACTGCGCAGCATGCAACAAATCATTTGACAAATAGCTGTTATAGCGGCTGTAGACAACGCAAAACAAAAACCTGCAGCCGCGAGGGGCTAAACACTGAGAGACGGAAAACACTGTGACGCGCAGCAACTCAGTTCCACTCGACGATCTCATTTCAATCCTTTATTCCACTTCGACACATAAAAGTACAACAGGCACTGCAGTTACCATGTCATAAGAATTCCGTGGAAGTGCGCGAGTGCGAGTGCGGATGCGGGTGCGAGTGCGGTCAACAGAAAGTGTACGCTCCCAGGCTCACCCCCTCTCTCTGTCAAAGCCATAAAACCCAGGTGATCCCGATCCAGTGAAGCAAACATATAGGCCACTATCACTTCCGCCCAAACTCCGGTGGACACGCCCACCACCTACAATACGAGTGCTGTGAATATTATGAATGAGACTGTACGAAAGTCTGTCCTAGAAACCAAAGTTGTTTGCCACACGGACGGATTATAGTGGTACACACAGGAAGACTGTCTTGGGGAATGTTCACCTCTTCACGCTTATTTATGTTTGTTTAATGCGTTTATGCCTTGATGTAAGTACATTTGCATATGTATGTTTATTGTATGTATGTGTTTGATGTCCCGCGATCGTTCTACGGTTGTTATCGGCGCGTTTGGAGCGCCGTAGCGGCCGTAATTTGCCGCGAGATAAATCCGCTAATCAGTATTAGCATCGGCAGTATTCTCAACTGTGTAACCAATGTGTTTTATATTAGTAACATACCATGGTACAGTGTATTATGTTTATCGTATTTGTTTATTACCATGCCAGTGTGTAAATGATTCTCAGAATACAATCTTAATTATATTTCTTTATTGTTCCTTTAGACCATTAATACAGACATCATTGGCAAAGAATAACTTGTTCAGATGACCATCCAAAGACTGTTCAATAAATACATCTTTGCGAAGAATCTATTCTCCGACCCCTGATTCTCTGACCGGAATCCCGTCCATATTTGGCCGCCTCAATCAGCGTATTATAAAGTTGTAGCACACTTTGCTACAAAAGTGGTCCTTCGAGCCGGATTGAGAGCAAACCGAACCAATATGGACAAAGCAGAAAGTGACCTATCTGAGGCAACGTCCAGACCTCGACGCAAGATTAATCTGCCTACACATCTGGATGATTATGATGTTGGATACCACCCTGCTGGGGACCTTCCTCCAAAGGCTTCCTCTCACTGTCCTAGTCAGCCCCGAAGCAGCTCGAGGAAAACGTCTCGCAGTGGTGTCAGCGCTCAATCCAGGACCAGTAGGCGTTCCATTACGTCCGCTGGCGTTTACGTCCCACCAGAGCTCTCTAGCGTCCAAACTGCTATGTTGGAGGAGAAGATCAAACAGAGACAGTATGACAGTCTAAAGCAGCAAGTAGTAGAGGACTCGCTGATTGATCTGGAATACCAAAGACTGCAGGTACAAGCAAAAGAAGCCCAGCGCATGCAAGAGGAAGCGCTAGCCGCAAAGGAGGCTCTGTTGAAACAACTAGAACGACAGCGCAAGCTTCAAGAAGCAGAGACTGAACTCGAAGTAGCTAAGCTTGTATCCTCTATGCTCTCTGTAGACTCTAGATCGACCACTCCAGTCCCTACAGACTCTGGTTCTCCAAATGTTCAACAGCTTGCATCAGAGCGCAGCCAGGCTTGTTCACCACAGCTTATGTCTTTCGAACCTCAGCAGCTCCCCTTCCAGTCACCCGCTGTGACGTCAACGCTGCTGCCCTGTCTTACAGCACTGCCTGATCCTGAGGTCTCTGCAGCGAAACCTAGACCGCCACATTTGGCCTCACCTGCTCCGCACTCATCGGATGCACCCATGCCCACTGCACGTGACCCAGGGCCACAAGCATTCTCATCGCTAGTCCCTGACGTTGCACCATTGGCTTCTACTGCCGTGCCAGTACACTGTGTGTCATTACCGTCGAATGTGGCCCCTCAATCTTCAGGAGTGTTCACCATCCCAAAGTCCACTGCGTACCCCATGAGTAGCGGCATGCAGCGTGTGACACAGCAGCCTGATACTGCCACATTACCTACCCATCGCTACAGGCTACAACAGACAGCGACAGCGCCGGTGACAACACTTCCAGGTCCATCGCAGCTCCCGGTCTTCAGCCACCAAGCATCGGCGACGGCACCACATACTCCTGGTTATGTCAAAGCATCTGTGCCTCTCCCCCCTACTGCCTACTCACCTCAATCGAGTCCAGAGCTTCTGATCGCATCAGCCTATGGCATTCCACGACCCACGTTACCCGTTTTCGAGAGTGGTGCTGAGAGTGACTTTGCTTTGTTTAAGTTAGCATTGGACAATTTGTTGAGTAATCACCATCATATCAGTGAACAGTATAAATACCATGTTCTCTTAAGTCATTTGGAACTTCCTAGTGCACATCAGCTAGCTAAATCCTTCATGTATCATCCACAGCCTTACACTGCTGCTCTGCAGGCACTTCAAGACAAGTATGGACAACCAAGACAGCTTGTTCAGTCCGAGTTGGGCGCCATCTTGAGCACCCCACCTCTTAAGTTTGGTGATGCTAATGCCTTCGACTCATTTGCATTGTCATTACAGTCTTTAGTGGGTATGCTGAGAACTCTTGAAGGCCCGAATGGTTACGAGCTTTTGTGTGGCTCGCATGTAGATCGTCTCTTGAGTAAACTGCCACCAGCCTATCGTGACAGTTTCGTTGAATACTGCCTAAATCGGGGTATTCTCCAGACCGGCACCGACAAGACCTACACATTACCTGATTTCGCTGACTGGCTCCAGATTAAGTCCCAAGCGAAACGCATCTCTAGCAGAGCAGTGGCAATGTTCCAGAGTGAAACTCCGAAGCCTCTCGGTAGAGTTCGAGGAGTACTTTATCCAAGAGGGCAGCCAAGGCCAGTTCTCCTGACACGTGAGAGTGTAGCTAAAACTCCTGAGCCAACAGCCCTTAAGTCCAGCTCCAAGCCCAAGCCATACTGTCCTCATTGTGACAACAGGGATCACTACCTCAACGCTTGTGAGGCATTCAAGAAGTTGACGACCTCCCAGATTGTATCTTGGATTAGAGATGGTAAACGATGTTGGAGATGTGGACGGTCCCATGCTGTAGAGTCTTGCAACCTCAAACGTCCATGTAGAACCTGTAAAGAGCTACATCTCACAGTTCTTCACGATTCCATCAAAGACAATACCAGTGCTGTCCTCACCGTCAGCCTCCCATCGACCCGGTTTTACTTGGACAGACCGAACCGTACACCCAGAGTCATGCTGAAGGTCGTCAAGGTCCTCCTTCACAATGAACACCACACAATGGAGGCACATGCAGTTCTTGACGATGGGTCAGAGAGAACACTCGTGCTTTCCCCGGTCGTGCAGCAGCTCAAGCTTACCTGTACCCCAGAGGTACTTCATCTACAGACTGTTCAGCAATCTCCCACAGAACTCGCAGGTTCGTCCGTTTCCTTCGAAGTCTCAGCAGTCACCAAACCCATGCAGAGGTTCACTATCTCCAATGCCTTCACTGCGACTGGTTTGAGTCTTGCGGAACATAACTATCCAGTGGCTGCACTCCAACGAGCTTATCGTCATCTGAGAGATCTTCCTCTTCCCCCTGTTGACAGAGTCAAACCACTACTCCTTATTGGTTCTGACATGCCGCACCTCTTAATGCCGATACAGCCTGCATGCAGAGGACCAGACGGAGGTCCAATAGCCATCAGAACACAGCTGGGATGGTCTCTTCAGGGTCCCATGAGCCCCAAGCAGCCCTCACGGTGTTATCAGCAGTGCCTTCATATCACCACCACTCCGCTTCAGGATGATCTGATTCGGCACGTCGAACGTCTCTGGCAAGTCGACACCTTCCCATACAATGAGAAGATGGTCACCAGGTCCAAGCAGGACAAAGACGCTCTCGCTATGCTCCAGAACGCCACAACCAGTGTGAACGTAGATGGCATTCAACGTTATGCCACACCATTGCTCCGACGCATGCCAATGACCATATTCCATACAGACAAGAGTGCTGTTCTTCCTAGTCTTCGAAGTACCGAGCGCAGACTGGCACGAGATCCTGAATTAGCAAAAGCCTACTGCACTGAAATCCGCAAGTTGGAACCTCACCCGTGGAGTTCAGGACCCGACTTCCTCCTCCTACCTTCTGATCAGTGGCCATCTACACCCGTCACTAAGGTAGAATCGGAGATCAGTGAGTTGAGAAAAACTGCATTCATCGGCACTGTCAAAGTTACCAATCAGTTACTTGTAGACCCCGATCAATTTCGCACATGGCTAGAGCTTGTTGAGGCCACTGTCAGGTCCCTACACGGGGCGGCCGCTGCAGTAAGTGACGCTTCACCGCAAGCTGATGACTATGTTGAAGCAGAGAAACTTATCCTGGCCCAAGCTCAACAGGACTCATTCCCACTAGAAGTTCAAGCTTTGAAGACTGGACAGCCGATTCCAGCTACCAGCCGTTTGGCATCCCTTGCACCAGAGTACGATAAAGACACAGGTCTTATCAGAGTAGGGGGACGGTTACGTAGAGCTATTGACCTTGACCTTGATGCTATTCACCCTATACTGTTAGACCCTGGTCATTCTACAACGAAGCTGTTAATTAAAGAAATGGACAGCCGGCTTCTGCATCCTGGTTCTGAAAGGGTGCTAGCGGAATTGCGTCGCCAATATTGGATACTTCGGGGTCGGGAAGCCGTCCGTAAGCATCAACGCAAATGCCCAGATTGTCAGTTCTGGCGAGCCAAGCCTCAAGTCCCCCAAATGGCCGATCTTCCATCCTGCAGGCTGCAACTTCACCAACCGCCGTTCTATTGTACTGGGGTGGATTGTTTTGGCCCCCTTTCAGTCAAGATTGGTCGTCGCCATGAAAAAAGATGGGGTATCCTTTATAAGTGCATGACAACCCGATGTGTGCACCTAGATCTGTTGGAGCACCTTGACACTGATGCATTCCTGCTCTCTTTGCGTCGCTTTATAGCAAGACGAGGTAAGCCCATGGAATTGCTATGTGACAACGGCACCAACTTTGTAGGAGGAGACCGCGAACTGCGTGACACTTTTGATGCCATGGCACCCAAGCTTCAGGAGCTGCTTGCTCCACAGAAGATCAGATTCCGCCACATTCCACCTAATGCTCCTCATTTCGGAGGAACCTGGGAGCGTGAAGTTAAATCTGTAAAGACTGCACTACGGGTTATTCTGCGAGAGCAAACGGTGCCAGAGCCAGTGCTGCGGACGTTGTTAGCGGAGGTTGAGGGTATTCTAAATGCCAAGCCTCTCGGCTATGTATCCTCCGATGTAGCAGACGTTGACCCAGTGACGCCAAACCTGCTCCTTATGGGCCGTCGTGATGCCTCCCTACCTCAAGTCTTTTTCGACTCTACCAACCTGCTCGGAAGACGCAGATGGAGACATAGCCAGGTGTTGGCGGATCATTTCTGGACTGCCTTTATCCGAGATTACCTCCCCAGTTTACAGGATCGGCAGAAGTGGAGAAAGGATGGAAAGGAGCTAACTGTGGGTCAAGTGGTTCTCATTGTTGATCCCCAACATCCTCGTGCCCTCTGGCCTGTGGGCACAGTGACTGAGACGTTAGCTGGACCTGACGGGAAAGTTCGCACTGCTCGTGTCGGAGTTAATGGAAAATCCTATACTCGCCCAGTTGTTAGGTTGATTCCACTTCCTCCCTTTGAGGAAGAGCCTTAGATTTTCAGACTTTCTTGGTGTTTACAATTATCCTGTCAGATAATTGGGGGCGGCTGTGTACGAAAGTCTGTCCTAGAAACCAAAGTTGTTTGCCACACGGACGGATTATAGTGGTACACACAGGAAGACTGTCTTGGGGAATGTTCACCTCTTCACGCTTATTTATGTTTGTTTAATGCGTTTATGCCTTGATGTAAGTACATTTGCATATGTATGTTTATTGTATGTATGTGTTTGATGTCCCGCGATCGTTCTACGGTTGTTATCGGCGCGTTTGGAGCGCCGTAGCGGCCGTAATTTGCCGCGAGATAAATCCGCTAATCAGTATTAGCATCGGCAGTATTCTCAACTGTGTAACCAATGTGTTTTATATTAGTAACATACCATGGTACAGTGTATTATGTTTATCGTATTTGTTTATTACCATGCCAGTGTGTAAATGATTCTCAGAATACAATCTTAATTATATTTCTTTATTGTTCCTTTAGACCATTAATACAGACATCATTGGCAAAGAATAACTTGTTCAGATGACCATCCAAAGACTGTTCAATAAATACATCTTTGCGAAGAATCTATTCTCCGACCCCTGATTCTCTGACCGGAATCCCGTCCATATTTGGCCGCCTCAATCAGCGTATTATAAAGTTGTAGCACACTTTGCTACAGAGACATAGAACACATGTGAGACTTACGCTGGCTCCTACAGCTGTAACAGAATAATATAGCATAACATTTCACGTTCCTTGCAGTTAATTCATTATGGTGACATAAAATATTGGGATCAGACGTACAGGTAATACAAAAACAAATAAATTACCTGACCTCATCCGTGATCTAAATTCATTAATTCCATAACATATATGGTGAAAACGACATCTCGCATCGTTCAACTATTATTGTTGTTTCAAATTATACTTATCAAATGTGAAAATGTGTAAAAGAAATGTCAATAACTTGATATCAAACTCTGTAATTGAAAAAAATTAAATAAAAAAAAACTAAAAATAAAAAACTCCCTCATAGCGTCATCAAGCTTCGCCTTTGCTATTGTTGGTAACTGCGCCCTCTTCTGGCGAAAAAAATATACATATTGTAGCCTACCTTCAACCCTACACATTTTGAGTTCTTCCTAATCAAGCACACCAAATCAACGCATTAGCTCATTAATAAAGACTGGGTTGCGTCCTAAAACTGATAAATGATGCCTTTGGAGGACCCATTCCAACGTAGGCTATATGTCATCAGTAGGCTACGTTCGAATCGAATGTTAGTTTCACTTCCTGTCTCCTGAGATACCTTCATCTGATCAATATTTGATGGCATGCAGTATAGATGTATCCTTCACTGCCTTTGATATCCCATACTCCTCTGCTTTCCATTCTGTACGTTTTTGAACAACATTTTCTACGTTTTTAATGTTATTCCTCGCGAAATATTGTAGTAATTAACTATTTGCTTAGTTTTCACCAAAGCTCGCTCTATTTTGCTGCAGATCATTAAAACTTAACGCTGGCTCAGAATTCCAACCGTATCTGTCCGACTCCGAAATCAGTTCTGTGAGCTACCTTTGTGAGCAAACACTGCCTACAAAGTCATTGCCTGTTAGGGCAGCGAGGCAACAAGTTTTCGGACCCTGCAGCCCGGAAATGGATGGATCAGAAAACAGACTCACCATAGACAGAAACGCTGAAGACCTGAAGAAGACTGTCACTGCTGCTGTTGATCTGTAGTTTATATTCTCCAGAGTCTGTGTTTCTGATGTTTGTGATGGTCAGAGATCCAGTCTGATGATCCAGCTTCATGTCTCTGAATCTCTCAGTGCCATTATTACACTGATCATCCGTACAGATTTTATTGGGATCTCCAGTGATTTCAGCGATGAGAGTGTTATTAAAATACCATCTAATCTCTTCTTTTTGGATTGTTTCAACATCAGTGTATAACGTCACTGAATCTCCTTCCATCACTACGAATGACACGTCTGAACCAACACCGAAAAGACCTGAAGAGGAAATGAACAAACAGTTATTTATAAACCATCAAATAACAGAGTAGCCTAGTGCACCGCAGTCTAAAGATAATTTGCGGTTTGATATGCAGATTTCGTTTGCCTATAAATCCACAGTGCGCTGTCGTAATCTCGTAAACATGCAAATAATATCATGTTGCCTAATCTTCATGATTTGTGAATTTAGGTGATGCGGTCCTCCGGTCCGAAATCGATGTTTTTCAACAAGGGTTAACTGATCAAAATTGTCGCCTAATGTAAAATAGTTCACAAATCAGAATAGTTATAATGACTCAGGAAAGGGTTGGAGCTATAGCCTAAGCATTGAAAAAATTCGGCAAAGAGTCATTATGAAAAAAAAAAAAAGATCTCGGACCGAAGGACTGCGTCACCCGAATTCACAAAGCATGAATGAAATTCTATAAATTTGAAATCTGCATATTAAACCACAAATAGTCTATTTAACGAAATATCTTCACTAAAAACCGAAATGTTGCGATTGAACTAATTCATTTCTCTTGAATATAATATATATCCTAAATTAAATATCTTACCATCCACACCCACACAAAACAACATTAAGAAGAAAATAAAAATATGCTTCATTGTCAATGTTTGCAGAAAGGCGAATGCAGAATCAGTGCGGCTGAAAGTGCTCTGTTCCTCTGTTTAACTATAGTAAGTGAAAGTAATAGCTAGCCTAATTTGGGTGGAACGTAGGGTGATGATGATGTAGTGTCGCACGATCTTTAATTTACATTTACATTAATTTACTTAGCAGACGATTTTATCCAAAACGACAAATGTAGAATAGCCTAGCAACAAGCGATTCATCATAAAGAGTCACCCTGGTGAAAAAATATATGCTAAGTAGCCTCTACTTGCAGCCAGACTAATTTAGGCTACTCCAAGTGTGTTAATGATTAGTTAACTTGAAGTGTGCTATTTTGAAACAACTAATTTTGTACTAATTATATTTTAGTTGGTATTAAATTGTAGTAAGGTATAACTTTAAGTATTGTACTTGTGTAGTATATTTTAAGTATATGCCTGTGTAGGGACTAATTACATGCTTGATTAGTGATATTAAAGTGTACTTCATTTGTGTTACAAGTACATTATCAATTCATTATGAGTGTCTTTGAAACAGGCAAGTAATATACCATAAGTGTGTATTATTTGAGTAAAAATTATATGCTCAGTAATACATTTGGCTTAATCCAAATACTACAAATTGCACTTTGTCTTCAATAACAAATGCAATTTTGTATATAATGTATTTTGAAAGTATACTTTCAATGCATTGTTAAATTAATATGGAAGTAAAAAAAAAATCATTGTTAAAAATTAATACAATAATAATCCATATTCACCTTTCATATTTCACTTCCAAAATATTAAAACTTTTTAAAAATACAACCTATAATATTCAACAGGCAATTTTCGATGAGTTTTTATCAAGCGGCACTAGCCGTGAAAAGTGTAGCCAAAACGTCTCGATCGCCCCCCGGTGGCTGGTCCTAGTATAGGTCATAAATCCCGCCTCCCCGTGTTATTCAACATGTGGTGTGAGACCAACTAAACAATTAAATTACACTTCAAACATAATTATTCCAAAGATGGTTTCTGTCATTTACTGTATTTTGTAAATACATTTTTTTATCACGCTGATGTAAGTTCAAGTGTTTGTTTTTAAAATAAGTTTGTTTTTAGTTAGTTATTTGATGCGGTGGTGTGACGTCATGATTGACAGCTGTAATTGACAGGTTCTCTGAGCACCAACAGACTTTTTTTCGGGATCTTCGGAGGACTGAGGAGATTGGAGCTTTAAATTTAATATCTAAATTTCTATAATTATTATTTTTTTAAAGTGCAGGGGCGTGTGCTGTGCTTTTGCGACTGATTCTGCGTGATGAGGGCGGGGCGCGATATTTTTTTTCACAGGATGGTAGGGGAAGACTCATGAATATTCATTAGGGAACTCATCCTTGATTGGTCTTAACCCCAGTGACGGGTAGGTTTAGGGGCGGGGTTAAGGTAGGTCATCAGACCAATCAGGGATGAGTTCCCTACTGAATATTCATGAGTCTTCCCCTACCATCCTGTGAAAAAAAATATCGCGGGCGGGGCCTTGATTTCGTGGCTTTACTTCCTGCTCACTACTGCGCATGTCTGGTCCCGAAATCGCTTCTGCGCAGACTCAAGTTCCAAGATGTCAGCGCCATATTGGGACACTAGGTTTTTTTTTTCTTTTTTCTTTTTTTTTTATTGAGAAAACGTTAAAGGGAAATACAGAGACATTTGAATCTTTGAACCAAAAAAAAAAAAAAAAAAAAAAAAAAGCACAATTCTGCATCTTATTTCACATATCAATCATCTTTCTAACACATTGAGTATCCTTTTCAACAGTTTTGATGTCTTTAGAGCTTTGCGGTTGCTTTGTATTGAAGTTAGAGAGTCATAAAACATCTTCAAATCAGTGGAAAATAGTCTAACATTTGGTATAGTGGATATACACTCACCGACCACTTTATTAGGTACACCTGTCCAACTGCTCGTTAACACTTAATTTCTAAGCAGCCAATCACATGGCGGCAACTCAGTGCATTTAGGCATGTAGACATGGTCAAGACAATCTCCTGCAGTTCAAACCGAGCATCAGTATGGGGAAGAAAGGTGATTTGAGTGACTTTGAACGTGGCATGATTGTTGGTGCCAGAAGGGCTGGTCTGAGTATTTCAGAAACTGCTAATCTACTGGGATTTTCACGCACAACCATCTCTAGGGTTTACAGAGAATGGTCCGAAAAAGAAAAAACATCCAGTGAGCGGCAGTTCTATGGGCGGAAATGCCTTGTTGATGCCAGAGGTCAGAGGAGAATGGCCAGACTGGTTCGAGCTGATAGAAGGGCAACAGTGACTGAAATAACCACTCGTTACAACCGAGGTATGCAGCAAAGCATTTGTGAAGCCACAACACGCACAACCTTGAGGCGGATGGGCTACAACAGCAGAAGACTCCACCGGGTACCACTCATCTCCACTACAAATAGGAAAAAGAGGCTACAATTTGCAAGAGCTCACCAAAATTGAACAGTTGAAGACTGGAAAAATGTTGCCTGGTCTGATGAGTCTCGATTTCTGTTGAGACATTCAGATGTTAGAGTCAGAATTTGGCGTAAACAGAATGAGAACATGGATCCATCATGCCTTGTTACCACTGAGCAGGCTGGTGGTGGTGGTGTAATGGTGTGGGGGATCTTTTCCTGGCACACTTTAGGCCCCTTAGTGCCAATTGGGCATCATTTAAATGCCACGGCCTACCTGAGCATTGTTTCTGACCATGTCCATCCCTTTATGGCCACCATGTACCCATCCTCTGATGGCTACTTCCACCATGTCACAAAGCTCTAATCATTTCAAATTGGTTTCTTAAACATGACAATGAGTTCACTGTACTAAAATGGCCTCCACAGTCACCAGATCTCAACCCAATAGAGCATCTTTGGGATGTGGTGGAACGGGAGATTCGCATCATGGATGTGCAGCCGACAAATCTGCGGCAACTGTGTGATGCCATCATGTCAATATGGACCAAACTCCCTGAGGAATGCTTCCAGCACCTTGTTGAATCTATGCCACGAAGAATTGAGGCAGTTCTGAAGGCAAAAGGGGGTCCAACCCGTTACTAGCATGGGGTACCTAATAAAGTGGCCGGCGAGTGTATATATATATATATACAGTGGTGTGAATAAGTTATTACCCCCATGCTAAAGTTGCCTAAAAAGAGGAATAAAAAATCATCTTTTGGAAATTGATCTTAATGCCTTAATTAGAAAAATGAGGAAAATCCAACCTTTAAGGACACCAATTTTCTTTGTGTATGAATAATGTATCATAAATAAATAAATGTTCTTCCTTAAAATACAGGGTGCATAAGTCAGGCCCCCCCTATGTTAAATTCCCATAGAGTCAGGCAGATTTTTATTTTTAAAGGCCAGTTATTTCATGGATCCAGGATAATATGCATCCTGATAAAGTTCCTTTGGCCTTTGGAATTAAAATAGACCCACAGCATCACATTCCCTTCACCATACCTAGAGATTGGCATGGGGTACTTTCCATAAGATCATCTTTCAATGCAAATCAAACCAGCTATTAGGCTAACTGAAATAACACCATGCCAATCTCTAGGTATGGTGAAGGGAATGTAATGATGTGGGATATTTTAATTCCAAAGGCCAAGGGAACTTTATCAGGATGCATATTATCCTGGATCCATGAAATAACTGGCCTTTAAAATAAAAATCTGCCTGACTCTATGGGAATTTAACATAGGGGGGCCTGACTTATGCACCCTGTATTTTAAGGAAGAACATTTATTTATTTATGATACATTATTCATACACAAAGAAAATTGGTGTCCTTAAAGGTTGGATTTTTCCTCATTTTTCTAATTAAGGCATTAAGATCAATTTCCAAAAGATGATTTTTTATTCCTCTTTTTAGGCAACGTTAGCATGGGGGTAATAACTTATTCACACCACTGTATATACAGTATTAGGGATGGTTCACAGATTCGCATCGGTGCATCGGCATGAAAGCTAACGATGCGATGCATCGATTAAAATCCTCTGATTATCTTCATTTGTGTCTACACTATCTTTGGGGTCTCCAGGGACAACATTTAATTTTGTAACAGAATAAAAGTTTTTTTTTTTTTTTACAAATGTAATTTTACTCTGTTTATTAATGTTTTACTCACATTTGTGCAGTTTTTGGAGGATTTATGATATCTTTTAAATTTCTATAAATAAATAAATATTTATTTAAATAGGCTTTTTACAAAAAAAAACCCAGCATTTTATGTAAAATTAACTTTATAAAAGACCCAGATTTCTAACTTTCATTCATGGAGATAACATGGATAATTTTACATGGTTTAATGTAAGATTTTTGGCAATTTTTTTGGAAAATGCAGTTTTAAAATAAAAAAATACCTTTAACCACTAGATGGCTATAGAGTTCCACTATATGCTATTTGACTAATCAAAATACATCTTTTCACAAGTTTTTCCAGTTGGATTCATATGTAAATATTATAAAATCACAATTATAACAAAACAAAAAAAACTTTTTGTCAAAGTTTAGCATTTTTTGTACTGACAAAAGTTTTTCAATAATGTTACATTATGATTAGAATCAAACCTGAAAAAGATGTTACAAAGAGAATTGTTGGAGTCTTTAGATTTTATCATTTATTTTAATCATCTGTTTTTAATATAATTCTACAATTTTAATCATCATGTCAGTTACTAACTGTAACAGAACATAAATGAACAGTTATATTACATATTGAGTAAAAATACATGACATGAACATCAAAATGCAATGAACTGAACAGCAATAACAAATGATCAAATAGAGCAGTAAAAAAATTAAATTTAGTTTAAAAAAATCAGTGAATGGGGAAAAAAAATCGAACAACTATTAACAATAATTGGTGGTCTCATCTCATACAGTCTCGTTTACAGTGCACTGCAGGTGTGTATGCGTCAGTGCACTGCAGACAGTATGCATGTGTGTGTGTGTGTGAGTGTGAGTGTGTGCGCGCGCATGCATTGTGGATGTTTTTTGCATTGTTGGAAGTATGCCACTTTATTTCTGTCTATGTGTTCTGCGTTGTTTTGTAGATCTAGAAAGTGTTTAGAGCCTTAGAAAGTTTCATACCATTTGGACAAAGAGACCTTTTTTTTTTTTTTGTAAAAGTCATTTGCGGGTTTAAAAGACCCCGAAGATAATAAGAGAGTTAAATAAGCATCGTTGCATCGTTTCTAACATATCTGCATCGGTAAAAAACGATTTATTCATATATACGATTATTAGGCCTACATATATAATTGCTACGTGAATATGACGTATCACAACACTACGGAGTGCAAGGCGTGTCCTGAGAGTCACCTTTAAACCTTAAAGTAGGACATTTAAGTTAATCTGGTTTACAGAAGCCTGTGACTGCAAAAAATAGTTTTTCATATATATATATATATTTTTTTTTTTACATTTGAATACGGTTATGAAATGAAAGACCTGTTTGTGAAAGTTTTTTTTATTTGTATTATTGTTTATGTTAAAACAGCACCTGCTTTCTGGTCACTGTATAATCTATGATTCACATACGCCTGCTGGAAAGTTACAGAACATTGTTTTATTGTTTATCCCTGAGCATCCTTGTTTCACTGTTAAATGTGTGAGCTGTTAAAAAATGTAACTGGAGACAGGACAGGAAAAGAATGTCTGTTTTTATTTAGGCAAATCTTTTGTTTGTGAAAGAGCCATGCATTAAAAGTCAGATGGCACTTAAGCTACTTTATGATTTGCTGTATGTCTGAACAAAATAAATAAATGTTAACTATCTATATAATATTGAATTGCATAGCAATTACATTGAATCGCATCGCGTTGAATCGAAATCGGATCGCACCGCATCGTACACTCTCAGAAAAAAAAGTACAAAACGGTACCTTTAAGGAACAAAAGCTTGTCACTGGGGTGGTACCCTCAAAGGTACATTATTGTACCTTAAGTCAGAGGAGCAAATTTGTACCTTACTTGTTTGTACCTTCTAAGGGCCAATACTGTACCTTTGAGGATCAATAATGTACCTTAGACAAAGGTACAATAAAGTACCTCTGGAAAAGGGTACAATTTTGTCCCATTAAGGTACCGCACCAGTGACAAAGCCATTTTGTACCTTTAGGTGGCAAAAAAGTTCCTTTTTATTCCTTAAGGAGGGAAAGAAAATAAAGGCAAACAACAACTAACTGAATTTTAGAGATTTATTTTAGTCCTTTAATTCACAGATTCGATAATAATTCAACTCACAACCATACAATGTAACATCCCAAAATAAAATGCCACAATGTTTAGGATGTCATGTCTGATATAAAAGAAAAACAATAATATATATATATATATATATTTTAAATTAAATATTTTTTAAGAAGCATTTCATTGACCAACTGACCAAATGTGGCTCTTGTGCATGAACAAGTCCGATGTGATGGATTAACGTCATCAGTGTGAAGGCTCTTCGAGAGCATTTAGGACAGCTGAATGGTGTAGGCATTGCGGTTGTTGATCAAGCTAAAATGTTGATTACCCTGGTCACACTAACAGGTAGAGGCTTATCACCAACCTCAGACATTTTTAGAACATATCGCTGAATGAAAATTAGGGTGTTCTTCAGACGAGATGGATATACCACGTTGTAGATGAAGCACAAAAAGCAGCAATAACACCTTCCTCCAAACCAAGCGCCCTGCAGACTGACTGCCCATCCAGTTTGACCACTGCAGGGACCCTTTGAGTCAGCACACTCCTCCAGTCAGTGACAGCGTCGAGATGTACAGTAGGATATGGCGATGGTGGCTGATCCTGCAAGAGATCATAAAGTAGTTAAAATACAGAAATGCAGAAATCTACCACAAACAAACCAACTGTTCATACACACATACATACATACTCTTGAGGTGTCGTGGGCTAGTCGACGAAACACTGAGGACGGAAGGTGCCCACTTGAAGACCCTAGAGATGTCCCCTACTCGGCTCAATCCAGACGGTTGTCGTGCTGGTCCACTAGGGAGACCACACTGTAGTTGCAGCCGTCGTGTGTACTGACGCGCCAAGTACAATGCAGCCGTTAACGCCTGACAGAAGGGGAGTCACACCAACATATGGAAAGAAGCGTAAATGGATGGAGAAGCATAGTTTACTGTAAAGCTACGTCTTAGTGTTGCTTATCTTGGCGAAAGCCGAGTACAAATCAGCATGAAGTTTTAACATCTACTATTGTGTAATGGAAATCTACATAAACTACCAGAGCCAGGTGAATTCAGATCAGATAAAAAAACTTCTTCAGTGGTAACCTTAAAGCTATGTTATATTGCTATGAGATTATAGAGTTATTTTCCATGGTTCTACTTAGGCCTAACGTTATAACAATGAGATAACATTACTGTTACCGGTACCTTGATTCCGCTGTAGCCTTCTCTGAGTGTACCCGGACAGGCTTGAGGGTTAGTGTCACGGTTTCTTTCCACTGCTGAACAAATCGGTTGAATTTGGCTTGCTTCTTAAATGATCCTTCTAAGAGGTATGAAACCATCCTCTCAGTCAATCCATAGTCCATTGCTTCTCCGTCAACTTCATTATCTAAACAATAGAGAAAAGAAAAACAGCAATGTTAACCACCACTGTGGTAAGAGCATACAATAATTTAAAAAAGCACAATTATGTCAGACTGTAACATTAATGTAATTTTTTGCTCCAGTTTGGTTCATTGGGTATTTTTCTCATATCCAGAGGTATGGGCTTGCCGTTTGGTCCGGACTTTGAAGCCCTAATATCCATATAAAAACACATTGAAAGTATTTAGGCGTAACTTAGCTAGCACTATCTCATTAGAGACGCTGGAAATGCTCTCTCTCTCACACACACACACACACACACACAGACACAGCCCTAAATATTAATATACTGTAACGTTAGGCCTATCTTATTTTTTTTTCCAGGACAGCGGGGAAAGTATTGAAAGAAGTTAAAACCATTAATGATAGTAACGTTAATCGGTTTATTTTTATAACAGCAGCTAGATAACGTTAATGTTAACTTTACTCAAAAGGGAGGTTAACCGTTGGTCGGTTCTGTCAGTTAGCCTGATGTTGTAATTTAACGTTAGTCTTACATGATTTTACTAATATGTTCTAAGACAGTTTGAAGACAAAATAAATAATAAATCATAATTTAAAACCCTCACTGGCTATCGATAGTAACATTCCGCCCAAATGGCTTTGCTTTAGCATTAAAATATTTCAGAACAAAAGATTGCCCTTGTCAAAAAATTCAGTTTATCCTGTAGGATCTTAATGGATTCCAATAGGATCTTATTGGATTCTTATAATCCTATTGGACCTTCTGATTTATTTTAATGGAATTTTACTTTGTCCTGTAGGATCTTCTGGATTCTTATAGGATCTTATTGGATTCTTAGAATCCTTCATTCTGATTTATTTTCATGGAATTTTTAGTTTGTCCTGTAGTATCTTCTGGATTCTTATAGGATCTTATTGGATTCTTAGAATCCTTCATTCTGATTTATTTTCATGGAATTTTTAGTTTGTCCCGTAGTATATATATTTTTTAATTCTATATCATTTCTGTATGTTGTGCTGTTTTTCCAGGTAATTACAATTAAATATTATAAACATTTATACAGCCAAATAATTTTAATCATTTAAATTCAGAAATTATATACATTATAGATAGATTCACAAATAAACGAATATAAATACAATTTAGGTAGAATGTCATATAGTCGACACAATAAAATGATTTATTTACACTTTCAGGAACACCATTAAATATTAAATATATTATATTAAATATATAACATTAAATATATAATGTTATTAACATTTATACAGCAAGATCGTTTTAATCATTTCAATTCAGAAATTATATAGCCTACATTATAGATAGATTCATAAATAAAAGAATATAACAATTTAGATAGAATGTCATATAGTCCATACAATAAAAGGATTTATTTACACTTGCAGGAACACCATGCAGCTCAGTTAGCTCACTATAAAAATATTCAGTCATCAGCTGAGCTCTATGCTAGGCCTATACATCAGTCAAGCTCTATGCTGTTTGGTTGTAATGCAATATAGCATGTTTTTTTCAAGCAAATGTGCACAACTTTGCGGACAATTTCCAGAGGTTTTACAATCATACGTGTTGGAGTTGGCACCACTTCTTTTATATGGAAAGGAGATCCTTCAGACACAAAACCAGCAAGTGTGGTTTGTAAAAGCTGAACTTGGATGAGCGGATTGTTTTTGTGATCATGTATGATATTTACAATTGACTCAATCTTTCCAATGCAACCATTATTTAGCTGAACAGTAAAACTGTTGTGTTTGTACTCTTTTCCATATTTCTCTGTCGTTAACAGTTGTCCATTCACAATTGCTCTGTCATATGTCTCTGCAGAGTACTCATCATTTTCAGATAGATCACAGACTGGGAGCATTAAGAACTTATCTTTGTGATCTAACATTTTTTGTCGAGAACATCCCAGCAAAACAAGACCTTCTAGCTTTTGTGCCTTAGCAACAAGAGGATAAACACCTAGCCAGTCATTGACAAGTTTGCCCACCCTATTTGAGACATCAGCACTAGTCGTTGTTCGTTTAAGTAGTTGGGGAATTGACTGAAGTATGTTGAATTGGCGTGCAATTTGAGATGGGATATAATTTGTTCCATGACACAACCTCTTCAGTTTCTGGTTGTGACCCTCAAATGAAAATGCAGATGTACACCAAAGAGGTCCATACATCTTGACAGAGAAGGGCAAATGTGTAAGCTGATGGACATTGAAGGACATTTGGCACAAGCCATATGTCGTTGGTATCTCCTGCACAAACTTTGTGATCTTGGATGTTGCTGCTGCCAAGTCATTTTCTGTGACAGTGTCTTTCAGAAAGCAAAAAATGGCAGTGACCAGAAGGAGCCAATGTTTCAAAAATTTTGTTGGAAGAATCTTGAACAGAACAGGACCACTGTAGAATAATAGCCAGCTTCTGCATTCTGCAGCCTTCCACCTTTGCGCAACTTTCACAGTCCGTGGTATTCTTGGTATATCAGATGGAGGTTTGATGGTAAGCAGCCTTTGATCAACAAGCTTATGTGATGTCCCAATGTACCAAGGGCTGTCATGGTACTTGCTATTGAACCACAAGTCCAAGAATTGCTTTGTCACTCCCAAGAGAACACAGTGCATGTAGTCAATTGGAAAGCTGTTCACAATGTCAAAACCAGTGGAGGGATTCAGGAGGACCAATGGTGATACTGTCTTCACCCCAAACACATGGTCAACATCATTCTCAATGGCCCTCTGCCCACATTCAATGACATGGTCATGGGTTCTTTTCTGTGCCTTAGTGGGTGGATATACTCTGGCATATCCTCTTCCTTTTGCCACTGTTTTCCCTTCATTTAAGCAATGTCCACATCCATATGCACCATTGAACTGATGTATACCTTGAAGCATACATCGGGCTACTGCGTCACATGAGCATACGATAGGGAAAACTTTAGACACCACAGTTCTTTTTGTATGTGGGTGCTTCCATTCCAGACCTTGTGAATTGATTTTTAGAATGTCATCCACAAATTGCTTAAGGTAGGTGGACATGTCAGGTTTACCACGCCCAAACCAGACACCTGCGAGTATCATGTTTTTGAAACGAACATTTGGTTGGAGTTCATTTATTACACATCTGATGGGCCACAATGAGAAAGGTGAAGATTTAAACATTGGAATGCCATCACAGTTCCATAGTAGTGATATGTCATTAGCTGTGAAATTGGGGAGTGTTTGATACATTTCACCCTTTCTCACATCATTTGTTCCATATACTTCTGATTGAAATGCACAATCATCTTTTTGTAGGATGTCTCTTAGCTGGTCCTCGATAGAGAGACTTATATAAAAATTGCCTTCTGCAATATTCTTTTTTGGGTCATTTATCTCATTACACTCTGGACAATGCATGTTGTTCTTTGAAAGATATGTTTGACAAATGTTGCAGAAAAGGTGAACATTTAGAGACTCAGATGGATCATGGAATATTTTTCGGAAGAGGTGGAGAGACTCTGGCAATATGTTGCTACTCGGGAGAAAGACATTTAAGAGCTTTAAAAGGTCTTCCACAGCACTTGCTGTTAAACTGTGCCTCAGAGAGAAGGACAAAATTAGAACTATTGCCTGTGCAATTGTTATCTCTGATCCTGTGTAAAGAGGGGCCCCAGATTTTTCAAATTGTGAATTTGAATCAGAATTTGTGACAGCAGTGTCATCCATAGAGTCTAAATCTCCCTGAGTGTCACTCCACTCATCTTCACCATGGTCCATTTCATCAACAGAATCATAAAATTCCTCCTCGTCTTCCTCACTGTCTGCAGGGGATTCATTCTGATGGGTATCATCCCAATTGTAATGAGGAGTGTTGTTTGTCCGCCATCGACTTGTCTTTGGAAGGGGGCAACTCGATTCTGGATCCAAAAATCTAGTAATATGATCAAAGACTATTTTAACATGTGACAGTGCTTTCAAGTAATAAAATGATAAAGATATAATTTTTATTTAACCCTCTGGTACTTTTCAGTCATTTTCGTGTTTTGAAGTTGTTCCATTTTTTACTTAATCAAAATGGTACAAAGCTTTGTGATTTTGTAGCACTTGCTGCAGTAAAATACACAAATAATTATATAAATAACAGTGAACATTGTATTAGATGTACAATGTTTATAAAAAAATAATTTGCATTATTAATATTTAAAATTTACTAATTAATTATTTCAAATGTATTGAATTATCTATACTCAGATTCAAGTTGTAAAAATAGGGTACCTTTTGTAAGGGCCTCGTTGTTTTGCATTCATTTCAATGTAGGGATATCTTCTTGTTTAGAGGAATCATTTGTGGTCACTGTTGTGGAAATATTGAATATGTATAACGTACTGCATATGTAAATAATAATAATAAATAATAATACAAAATCTTGGCGTTAGAAAGTCAACATAATAAAAACTGAACGGAAAATAATTTGTATATTCATTCATACAAAGAACACCGCCCACAACTCACATCGTAGGCATGACCATTCAATTGCGCATGCGCATCCTTGCTCACTGCAGCGCAACGGTCAGAGGAGACGATCATACAACTTTCTTGACGACGACGAAGACGACGAACTGTGACAAACAATTGTAAGTAACATATTTAAACGTTTCTTTATATTAACATTTGACACAATCTAGAAATATTTATGTGTAAACCTGCGTAAAATGTTTTTTTTTTCGTAACATTTTAAGACTGGTCAGTAACGTTGGTCATCTGCTTTTCGATAACAGTTATATAATTAGATCATGTTTAACGGTCTTACCGTTACATTTATCAACTACTTACACCATAAGTAGAAACTTTTAAGTAGAAATACACCATAATTAGAAACTTAAGTCATTTCTTAAACGTTATTTTTGTAGTTAACATCACAATGGACTTCATCATCAGTGGCTGTCGGTTAACGTTATATCTCGGACATTAACGTTACGTTTCTGTTGCTGGTTGCTTAGTAACAGTTTTAAACATCATTTTAGAGGGAAATTACCCTTATCTGTTCTAAATCCACTGTAAACCTTGCAATATAAACGAGAAACAACTTGTGTTCTTTGACCTTGAGCGTATCTCTCCTAAAAGAAAGCAAGCAACAGGTTGTCATAATGTACGAGACTCATACAGGCACGCAACTACAGTAACACGGCTAGATCCACCGGCTGGTGCGAAGCTATGTCTGAATTGAGGTCCAGATCGAACAAAACCTTAACAAGAGATTAATACACCTATAAAACATTCATGTCTTTTACATTAAACATCAAAGCATATAATATTTGGATAAACACTCTTTGTTTTGCCCACACATCAAAAGCATTATAATTGACAGAATATTGTCTATTTTTTTTTTTATCCTATTAAGAAAATGAGGTTTATGTTAATCCAATGGATTGAAGATCCCCCAACATGGGATGTGCTTCCAACTTGAAAAGTTATTAATGGACAGTGTGAAATTGGTGGTGTATGTGATGTACAGTACAAAGAAGAATCCAGCCCTGCAAAAATTCTAAACGTTGGTAAGTATGTTTTTGTAATATGTCTGTGCATTACTGTGGTACAATTGATGCATGTTGTGATAATAATTATTAATCATTTCAGGAACTAGATCTGCCATGCTTAAGCAGCTTCATTCTATTGAGAAAAATCAGTCCATTAAAAGATCCAGACCTGAAGGGAATGAAGAATTAGGGAGAGGGCAGCGCCAGAAGTATAGCAGAATACTTTCTGAATCAGAAAGCAGTGAAGAATATGAGGTAAATTAGGATGATGCGGTTTGTGGTAACCCTAACCCCATTTTGTCTAATATCTAACACGATATTAACTCCTTGTTTATTAAATATCAAAATCGAGTGCTGGCAGTAGATCCATTTCATATTTAGCACCATAACTCTGGAACAGTCTTCCTAATATTTTCTGGGAAGCAGACACACTCTGTCAGTTCAAAGCTAGACTAAAAACACATCTCTTTGACCTAGCATACACATAACACACTATAGACTTCTATAATTCAATGTTAGGCTGCATAGATTAGGTCAGCCGGAACCGGGAACACTTCCCTTAAATCCTGATGTACTCGTTACATCATAAGAAGAATGGCGTCCGAATGACAAGCACATGACAATATATAATGTCGAAACCTGATAAGCTATTGTTGCTTAGACCCAGATGATTGCCACTTTCAGCTAATTTGAAGGTTATATTTGTAATTGTACAATTCTCTTTTATTTACAGTCGGTCAGTAAACAAGTTTCTGAAAAGAGCGTCAAAAGGATAAGAGCCGCCAGATCCTTTCTGCAGCAGTATAATCTTGAAAAAGTAAGATTATTTCAACGAAGTTACATATATCAGGGCTCTAGACTCATTCTTCCCACTGCTTTATTTTTCCAGCAACAGTAGATGTATTTAACAGTAGCATACAAGAAAGAAATTAAATGAACAAATATAAAAAATAAAACACTACATAGACTTCACTGTAAATTATACATTGGTTCTTATTAAATCTACTATTAAAGTTCTCACAAGACTCTTATTTTCACAGCACCCGTTCACTGCAGATGATCCATTGGTGAGTAAATGATGTAATGCTAAATTTCTCCAAATCTGTTACAAATTATGAAACAAACTCATCTACATCTTGGATGGTTTGATGTTGAGTACATTTTCAGCAAGTTTTAATTACATACAAACTGCACTAACAAATGTTTTACAATTCTAGGAATCAAGCAGGGAGGCAACAACATCAACAAGGACAAGTAATGACAGTGGAGTCAATCAACAAATTTTGGCTGAATTAAAAGAGATTAAGAGTGTTCTTGTGGAAACTCTAACACTTTTAAAAAATGGTAACCCTATGAAAAGTTTTTATTTTTTTTAAGTGATTGCTTCAAAAGATATTAAAACCTATTTTGTTCTAGGATGCACTCCATTAATGACTGCACCAGCACACACTCTCCCTGGATGCACTTCGGATTTGCCAGCCCCAGAGTCTTCCCCTGTGGTACCTGCCCCTTCCTCTCTACTGCCTCTTCATGTAAAGGAGACTAGGAGTAATTATAATGACTGCAAAAAGGTATTGTTTTTAAGTAACATTCAAAATGCTTTCTTACTAGGGCTGCATGATTTGGTCAAAAATGTATATTATGGTTCAGTGTTTCCCACAGGAGTTTATATATTAAAAGAAGTCAGAATTGTTAGATTATGGCCACGTTCACACTGCAAGTCCTAATGCTCAATTCAGATTTTTTGCTCAGATCCGATTTTTTGATTGGCTGTTCACATTATCTTTTAAAATGTGACCTATATCTGATTGCAGTGTGAACTGTTTGAGGTTTCAAACTAACCGGCATGCGCAAAAGAACAATAACAATGACATCAGACGCAGCACGCGGTTGCACTAAAGTTCGGGAGGTTATGGAGGAAGAAAGCATATCCGCATTTATTTCATAATGTTTGTGAATGGAAACTTTTGCGGGTTTATGGTTGCAAATTCACTACAGAGATCTGTGTGGATGCGTAGACGAAGCCAGGAGTGGTGGGAATATGTCGTGAATAGTTTCACTGAGACGCTGTTCTCCTGTGTCCCCGTTCTTCCGTTTCGTGTGCAATTTTTTCAAAAACGGAGCGGTTACGGTAGGTCCTTCTAGCTTGAATTGAAGTATCTACTATTTTTTCTACTACCCATTTACTACTTAGATCTAACACCTCACTCTCATTGACTCGCTTCATCGCTGTTCTCCATATCTAGTCAAGTTTTTAATGTTAGGCTACTGTCTGTGTCTGTTGTGTCTAGGGCTTCGCCGGCGCATAATTGTGACAAATGTCGACGTAGATTGACGTAAAAGTCGCATCAAATCCGCCTTGATTGTTCACACTGCGGCCGCATTGAAAAAAATCAGATCTGGGTCTGATTCAGGACCACATATGTATGTGGTCTAAATCTGATTTGAAAAAATCAGATCTGGGCTAGATTTGAGTTTTCACACTACCTCTGAAGAAGTCTGACCTGGTCACTTGACCCCAAAAAAATCAGATTTGGGCCACTTTTGCCTGCAGTGTGAACTATGTTCGGTTCATATTTTCAGCCTTTTTTCTCTTTCATACAAAAACCAAAAATGCCATTTTACATGAGAGATGATACAGATTACGGTATGTAAAATGGACAGAATTGTCAGACTTTAAAGGAACAAAAGTAAACAACATAATCCTGACAACTACATCCAATGTTTGTTATTATTGTTTCTAGAGATATATGCAAATTAGTGCATACTTAAACATAACATTTCAGAAAACTTGTATTACAAAAATGTTTGCAAGTAATGTAATCAATCATTTGGAGAAGTATGTCAATAGAGGGTATGCGTGTGACGTCACCGTCGGCTGGATTGATAGAGCCCTATGGGTTCAAGTTCTGTCGAAGTTCTACAGTTGCCATGCTATCTTTTGAATGGCTGTAGCTAAGTTAGAGGAGGTTGACCATAGACTCGCAGCACTTCAACACACATGTTTTTTTTCCGCTTGGCACGCCGACCGGAAGTGACATGGCGACGTGGCAGCATCGACGATTCCATTTTTTTATTCGAAGTTTGAGATGGTGACTTCACACCGCCGCCGACTTGAGCTTCCAAAGCGGCCGGAAGTCATTCATTTTCAATGGAAGCTGGCTTTTCTCAGCTGCAAGGAGCGTCAAATCCATCGGCGTTGCGTTTTGGGCGTTTTGAGCGTCAATCAGAAAGTTGAAAGAAGCTCAAATGAGCTATGACGCGGTTCAGCGGCAAGCAGCGGCAAAACGCCAGCAACCAATCGGAATATAGACGTCCTTCGTGCTGGCTGATTCCGGAGAAACAAACAATGGAAACTTTAGTTCCTACCAAAACAATAGTTCCGAGAAAATGGAAGAGAAGCTAATAATCGCCGTTGCTGGGTTTCCTATCATTTATGACATGACGTTGTTTGCTTATAGGGACCGCATGAGCGCAACTTTTATTTGAAATATTTACGAACGCTCTTTTTAAAGCGGGAATGCAATTCATTTGCTCAAGGTGACACCGATTTGACCGCAAATAATAATAAAAATAGCTAACTATTCTATATAAAAATGCTGTCATTATAAAAGGTTTCTTCAATGTATTGCTATTTTTTTTCTGTTTTATGTTATGACACTTCTATTCTCCCTACAACGTCAGAGCGTTCAAAGCGTCAACCAGCTTCCCCGTGCTTTTTGACAAGCGTCCTTGACAGGGCGGTCAGAGCTTCTTTGACGCCCAAGTCGGTGGCAGTGTGAACGTACAGTTACGCGTGAGTGACAGAGAGACGGAGAGGGAGCAGGGAAAGGAAATGCAACTGAAGGAATACCCTGCATGTTTTAAATAACATTAAAAAAATGAACGAAACGCAATAGGCTATGTGGCGGCCGGTGTTGATTCTGTGGCGCAGCAAATTAGTCTAATTGTGGTAAACACTGCATAGAAGTCACGTGCAAACTGCTCGGCTCAGCACTGACCCTATTCACCTGGGCTGTCTTATCGTAATTGCGTCCACTTACAGAATGAATTAATCATGGCTGACAAAAAATAGTGCTTTCTACAATGGCATCAGTAACTTTTGCTCTTGGATGATTCTTAATCTACACTCATAGGTTTCATCATAACAAACAAAATATTATTAAGTTCACTTTAACTCTGTTACTGTTTCATTGTTCGATCACTGTTTTCAGGTTAGAATTGGCCCCAACACATCCATCGGTGCCGAACAGTTTGGCCACATGAAATGGACAGATGCAAAAAAAGCAACAAAAGACCTCCTGGTGGCTGTCTTTGGAAGAGCAACACTGGCAACACACTGCTACACAGGAAAAAGTTCCAATGCCTTCAAAGACAAAGAAGCAAAGCCACAACTGGAGGCTCAAAAAGTGTCTGACATAATTGGTGAGTTTATTTTCCTGAAAATCAAGTTTTGGCAGGTTTTTATTATTATATATATATATAAAACAACAGGATATAATTATACTCAGGAATTTGGAAAAGTATCTACTTTTTTAGAGCAAAATACTTTAGAGCAACAGGGCTCGACAGTGCGAGCATTTCACTCGCATTTGCGACTAAAAATAGATGTGTGCGAACTGTAAAAAAAAAATTTTTCAAGCAAGTCGTTTAATACAACTGCAGTGGCTGTTACTGACTATTTAAATCTAGCAGTTTGGTGTCCCGTGTTGTTAATCCTCTGACCAATCAGTGATCTGTAGTGTTTTCACGTCACATTTTAGTATCCATACGGTACACTTGGAACCTCAGCAGAGCTGGTATGCTACCATTTAAAGCTTGCCGGACCGAATTTGTCATAACGGATGTGTCATAAAAACATTTAACAGTCACTTAGTGGCGAAACAATGTAATCGATAAATGCCTTTTTTTAAGCACCAAGTTTCTATCAAAAGCTGATTTTGATTGCTATCGTAGACATCAGTGTTCATATTTGAACTTTAAACTTTTATCCCAGTACTTCTATGATCATTTGAACTATTGCATCACAGAAATAATGATACTATGATGTTGAAAAGAGTGTTTGTGAAAAGCTGTTTCATGACGACTCTCTCCAAGTCAGCGCCAACACAGTTTTGAATGTTGCGATATGATTTTGTCAAAGTTTAATAGACAGACGAATTGAAAGATCGCGTGGGTGTTTGAATCGAGATCACAGCCTTTTAAAGATGAATCGTGCATTTGGGATATTACGTCACTCAACACTCATAGATAACGACACATTTCATCCTCTGTTGCAACGAAAGTGGCTAACTTATTTTAACCTTATCTACAAGCAAGGACGAAAAATAAAGCAATTGAATTTGAATTAATATCGATTCTGGAATAAAAAAATCGATTTTAGAATCGATAAAAAAACTGCGATAGCTAGGTGAATCGATTTTTTTCTCTCAGCCCTAATCCCTAGTATGTTATAGTGAAGAAGAATATAGGCACAGGCTTCCCTTGAGGAGTTCTATTGTCAACATAGATGCCCAATACCATTACTCAATAATCATTATGGTTTGTAAACTTATGTTCTGTTTGTTTCTTTCCTTACAGGCTACATCAAAAATAAATTTAAAATTGAAGCAAGTATAATTAAGAAGGCCATCTCCCAGAAATGCGCAGATGAATGCAAGATGTCAAAAAGGCGCCACAATGATTGTGTGTGAGTTTGTTTGAATCAAACTGATTTGTTCAGGATGTTTAATGTTGTATTTCACAGTTGGTGTGTGTGTGTGTGTGTGTGTGTGTGTGTGTGTGTGTGTGTGTGTGTGTGTGTGTGTGTGTGTGTGTGTGTCTTTTGTTTTTGTGATATATGAGGACACAAATGTGTATAATGACATGCATATTACACTGGTATTACAACTTACACGTGATATATGAGGACATTGCATGAGTCCTCATATTTCAAATAGCTTAAAAAACATAAAAAACAATGGGTTTTTTTAAATGTAAAAATGCAGCATGTCTCCTGTGATGGGTAGGTTTAGGGATAGGGGCAGTGTCGGGGGATAGAAGATACAGTTTGTCCAGTATAAAAGTCATTACGCCTATGGAATGTCCTCATATATCACAAAAACACAGCTGAGTGTGTGTGTGTGTGTGTGTGTGTGTGTGTGTGTGTGTTTGTGTGAGTGTGTGTGCGCGCGTGTGAGTTTGTGGGAATCAGACAGATTTGCTCAGTATATGTTTAATGTTGTATTTCAGTTATTGTTGTGTGTGTGTGTGTGTGAGTGTGTGTGTGTGTGTGTGTGTGTGTGTGTGTGTGTGTGTGTGTGTGTGTGTGTGTGTGTGTGAGTGTATGTGTGTGTAAGTCTGTAATGAATATAATCTGTAAAAAAAAGTAATAAATAGTTATGAAAGTAGAAATAAATAAATAAAATACTTATGAAATTAAAATAACAGAAAATGCATTTATTGATTTGTTTTTTTATTTCATCAATCCATTATCAGTGTGTGCACTAATACTGTGTGCCCAAATCACCTGCCATGTTGTTTATAATGTGACTGCAGGTTGCACAACATTCATTAAACAGTGAACAATGTCTACATTGAGGTGAGTTTAAGCAAACTGCAAGACAAATTCAAAAAACTACTATTAGTAAAAAGAAAAACATTGGAAAAGTGCAGCTATAGGATTCTTAAAAATGCTCGAAAAGAAAAAAGGAAACTCCTTACCTGAGTAGTGACCCAATTAGATCCCATTAAAATACTGTAGAAAATCCTACAGTAGATTTAGCATTGTCCTATAAGACAATTTTTATCGGAATCCTATAGGATATGTATGTATAGTACTATAAGACAATTTCTATCGGAATCCTATAGGATATGTATGTATAGTACTATAAGACAATTTCTATCGGAATCCTATAGGATATTTATGTATAGTCCTATAAGACAATTTCTATCGGAAATCCTATAGGAATGGTTCCAAAATATGATAGAAATTCTAATTAGAATCCTGTACAATTTTCTTATTGGAATCCTTTAGGATTTTTTGACTAGGTACCTAGTTCAGACGTTGTTAGTAGGCGTTATTTTTTACTGGAATTCTAATATACGTCGCCGTGACGTCGCCACCGGAAGACGTTCCTCCTGTGACGTCGCCGCCAAGTCGCCGCTGGTCTCCCGTAGGCAGTCCCAATCAATCCCATTCAAAAATCCACACGTTCTGGCGGCGACGGCAGGGTAGACTTCTCCTTCTCCTTCTCCTGGTAATCCATGATTAGGCACTAAATACTCGCCATACAGGTGTACCCTTTGCAGAAGAGTTTTATCGACTAAACATGACGCACGTATCAATTCTCCTCCCCCTTCACATCTGTCACAATCATTTGAATTTATACTTTACTTTTGTACTGTTTACATAAACCACACAACTCACATATTTCAACAAGGTATCTTGCTTTATTATTATTATTATTTATTATTATTATTATTATGATTAATTTCTTAAATAAACAAACTTTAACAACATAAGGGCAGATCCTTTGAGCGCTGCTGATGACGCAGTGAAGTGACGCTCGAGTGGTCAAGTATTCCAATGTATAAAAAAGCTTTCATTCAATTCCTCCGTCCTCATTTTTTGCAGCCTTCCCTCGCGTCCTGCAGGGGGTGGAGCTGAGACGCGAGGAAAGGAAACGAGGAAAGGAAAAGAGGATGCACAAATAAGAAATGAGAAGCATCCATAGTTAAAGTCCTGTTGACTAAATTTTGTTAGAACAGGAAAAAAAACACACACACACACACTGGAGCTTAGGTGTCCCAGATTACCCGAATTCACCAAAATGTTAACATTTTGTAAGTTGATTTATGTTCAATCAACTTAATATATTCAAAACTAAAGTTAACTTAGTTCATTTGTGTTAAATACATGAAACATTTTGGTTACTGTAGTTCCAGTAGCCTATGCAATTGATCCATTAGAAGAGTAGCCTACATTTAGGGATTCAATTGTTATTTTATGTGTTTTTCAGTAAAGGGAAAGTTAGAGTTTAATGTCACACTCAGAAACGTGGCGGGAGAAACAGGACTGGCTGTGGAAAATAACAGAGCAAAGGCAATCATCTCCATCAAAAGCAAGCGGTTGGCGGATCACAGCGGCCTTGGTGTTGTCACCGAAGTCCAGAGCGTCACAGAAACCAGCGCAACAATATTCTACAATAAACACAAATCAATAAAACAATAATTACTTGAGTTCAATGTGGCTAAATGCTTCAGGAACAGTAATAGATGGGATGGTTGAACGTTTACCTTTAACGCTCCACAGATCTCCACAACATCAGCCTCCTCCACCACCGTCACACGGAAGTTCTGTGTTTGCATCAGTTCCTTCAGCAGCGGCCCGTGAGCTTTGCTTTTACACCCTGAAAACAAGATTATTCATATTTATACTACTGGGCTGTTGAAAGCTTCAATCTGGTTGGTTGATGAATGTTCTAAGGTGTGCAATTATTTTTAGGGAAATGCACAGCTAAAGTACTTCCGCATTCTTGACCACATTACAGTTCATATCACTTCGCCAAATGACTTCAGTTATTTCAAAGTTCCTTACAGACTACAACAGCAAAAGAACCAAAACCCACAACAATACTGATCACGCAAATACACAGGCCTATAAAAACGACAAATTATTTCCGGGGTTTTTTTTCAGCCTCAAAATTAAGTTCTATTATGTACAGAAAGCAACTATATCTTTCCTCTCACACGCAAATGCAGTGCACACCCTAACAAAAATAGCCTTCAGGAATTCTGCAGGATGCTTGCTGTTATCCAGTAGGAATGGTGATATCCTGCCAGACACAAAGACAATCTATACAGGAAATTCCAACAAGTTTTAGAACGGGTCCTTTATAACAGAAACATGCAGAAACACCCAGTATACACAAGTGAAAGTGAAAAATCCAGTAGTTATTTTGCTCAGATTTACCAAGATAGGTTAAGTCTGCAATGAAAACACTAGAGATCTCACCATGAACTCAATACAATTTTCCCAAGACCAAATCTCACAGGCAGCAAAATAAAAATAAAAATTATTTTCAACTGAATAAATCAGATTTATATGGCTATATGTAGAAGAGGAGGTCAGCGGCGCCATCTGCTGGTAAACTTTATTATCCATTCAACAAATATACCAACAAGCCGACAGATCATGCCCCGATCACGCTGTCATGCCCTGATCACGCTGATGGACAGCCAATCAAACCACAGCATTGGTCGGGTAACTGTGTGCAGAACTTTTCGTTTCGTTTCGCTTTATCATTGAGAGATGGTTCGTGTGTTGTTTTCTTCCTAATTCCTGCTTGAGTCGTGTGCGTCAATGACTAAAAGTAGGCTAAGTGTTTATTTATCTTGTGTATACAGTGGGTATAGAAAAGAATCACCCCCCTTTAAAATAATCACATTTTGTTGCTTTGCAGCCTGAAATGAAAACGGACAAAAATCATTTTTGTTTTATTCAGCTGTATTTACAACTTATAACATCCAAGTGAAAGATATAATACCAACTTGTCAGAATTTTTTTTTTTACAAATTAAAAAACAGAATCACTGAGTTGGAAAAAGAATCACCCCCCTCCTAAAAATGACTTGTAAACCCAACCAGGTGTAGTTAATCACCTTCTCAATAGCACACAAAGCCAATTGACTTTCAAATGTGATCAGCTGTGGTCATTTTGATTAGCTCAGCATGAAACAAGCTTTTCCTGAAGCATTTCAGTCCTTGGTAGTGCAACTGAAGAAAACAATCAACTATGGGTGGCAAGGCATTGACAAAAGATCTCCGGGATACAGTTGTGGACAGGCACAAGTCAGGAGATGGATACAAAAAAAATTCAAAGGCGTTATCAGTGCCTAGAAGCACAGTGAAGTCTATTATTAAGAAGTGGAAGGTATTTGGTACAACACAGACCCTCCCTGGGTCAGGACGTCGCTCCAAACTGGATGAAAGAGCCAGGAGGAAACTGGTCAGAGAGGCTACCAAGAGGCCTACAGCAACTCTGAAGGAGTTGCAGGAATTCATGACAAAGAGTGGTCATTGTGTGCATGTGACAACAATATCACAAATTCTCCACAAATGTGGCTTGTATGGGAGGGTTGCAAGAAAAAAGCCACTCCTCAAGAAAGGCCACATGCAGTCACGACTGAGCTTTGCCAAAACACACCTTGAAGATTCTAAGGCCACGTGGAAAAAGGTGTTATGGTCAGATGAGACTAAAATTGAATTATTTGGCCTCAACGCCAAACGATATGTCTGGCGAAAATCCAATACAGCTCACCATCCAAATAACACCATTCCTACAGTAAAGCATGGAGGTGGTAATATCATGTTATGGGGTTGTTTCTCTGCAGCAGGGACTGGAGCACTAGTCAGGATAGAAGGAAAAATGGATGGGGCAAAATACCGTCAAATTCTTGAGGAAAATCTGCTGCTCTCTGCCAGAAAGTTGTCAATGGGAAGAAGATTTACCTTCCAACATGACAATGACCCAAAGCACACAGCAAAACTGACCACACAGTGGTTAAAGGAGAAAAAGGTGAATGTCCTTGCATGGCCTAGTCAGAGCCCAGACTTAAACCCCATTGAAAATCTGTGGAATGACTTGAAGACAGCAGTCCACAAACGGTCACCATCAAATTTAACTGAACTTGAGCAGTTCTGCAAAGAAGAGTGGTCAAATATTGCAACGTCTAGATGTGCAAAATTAGTAGAGACATATCCCAACAGACTAAAGGCTGTAATTAAAGCAAAAGGTGGTTCAACAAAATACTGAAACAAGGGGGTGATCCTTTTTCCAACTCAGTTATTATGTTTTTTGATTTTTTGAAATTTGTCTGATATGTTGGTGTTATATCTTTCACTTGGATGTTATAAGTTGCACTGAGTAAATACAGGTGAATGAAACAAAAACTGTGTCTGTCTTAATTTTAGGCTGCAAAGCAACAAAATTGGATTATTTTAAAGGGGGGTGATTCTTTTCTATACCCACTGTATATTGCTGTTGCTGCTGGTCAAGACTAGCCTCTGCTCTGAGTAAATATAAGATAAAATGAAGCACGAAAGACCCGCGGCTCCGCACAAGCGAATGTTCGTATAAGCGCCTAAACCGAATTTATTTGGAATCGTGTTATGTGAACCCGTTTAGGCCATTGTGGCATATTTCTGCCTAATAGAAATGATAGTTTGATTATGTGTATAATGAATCTGTCAAATGTACACTCAATGTATATTGACTTATATATGCATATGCATGTGTATTTGGTTCAGGAAGCTAACAAGTTTAATGATGCACATTATTTATGTATATTGTGTTACATTGCTTAGTACAGCTTTACATCTGCTATGTTATCTAGTAATTTACATGTGGTAATGTTATGTTATTCTAGACTCACTTAATTTACGTAAATATTTCTTCTTTCCTTTGTTTAGAGACCACACACACAAGCACCTAAGTTACCATCCATTCCAATGTAACCAGTGAACTTGATGGACATTCAAGTCATTTAAATGGGTTTCCTGTCTCCGTGTCCTTACCGACACACCAGTCCACCTTAAGTACACTATAGCTGTTCTGATACTACTGTCTTACTGTAGCATTACTTTATCGTAAAAAAATATATGTTGGCGATATTTATGTTTTACAGCATTGAACTTAAATTACAGTGAAAAACTGGCAGCTTGTGTTTGAAGTACTTTATAGCTAAAAATACAGTAGTAATATTTTAGTAGTATAAAAAAAACTGACAGCTGTGGTTGCAAGTGCTTTCCCATAAAGAATACGGTAGTACAACTTTGAATTTAACTTAAAAAAAACTTTAAACATAAATAAATAAATAAATAAACTGGCAGTTGTGGTTGCCGGTACTTTACCATAAAGAATATGGTATTACAAACCAATTTGTCACATTTGTGTACAAAAGTTATTGAGAATCAACAGAGATTTAGATGTTTATGTTTTATTGAAAATAATAAAGTTTGTAATCTTTAAAAAAGACAGTCTTTTGTAGTCTTGTAAAAAAAAAAATATATATATAATATTAGGGGACCCTAAACAAAGAAAGAATCGTTATTTAATTATTATCAAAATCATAATTTAATACAGGATCTTCAAAGAATGTAAGAAAGAAAATGTGTATACTACAAACATAGGTTTGCCATTCTGGAGTGCTATTTATTGTCCTAACCAGGAATTAAGCTTTCCAAAAACAGCCTTCATCCTATTTAAAATACAGTGTAAAATGCTTTAAAAATTACAGTAGTTGACTACACTGCACTCATTTACTAAATAATGAGTTGGTCAGAACGGGGTCAGTTAACAGTAAACCAGTAAAAGGCTTATGCAAACAGCCAGTAACAGTTATGAAACATCATTTATATTACAAAAACACATATTTGTTGCTTTGTTGCTTTTCTCTACAGTGTTCAATGCAGTTTTTACAGGTTCAGTTCCTGAGATTGAGAGTTTGATCAAGGACACGATGGGGATATTTCATGGATCAACCCTTGCTGGATTTGAACCTTAACTTCAACCACAAAAATACGACACCAAAAAACAATCAACTTTAACATAAAAAAAAGGATTTCGACTGAAAACACCAGTTTAGAGTAACATTAATATTAGGAATAACATCACACCGTTGTTAACATCATACGGTTTCCAGTTGTTCTCTCACAGCACTGAGAGAACAACTGGAAACATCAGCACAGAAAAAAATGGACTATTTTATACATTTTTCATGTTAATAACATTGGAATTGCGAACAGCACTTGTTTGTTGTGACAATTGTCACTTGATGTGCATGTGACAGACCTCGATGAAAACATTTAGTGGGTTGATTGAACACTTTTAAAGTGTTTTCTAAAACTGCTCCAGCAGCATCAGTGCACTGAATGACTAAATGATACTCACCAGTGTGAGGAACTTAGCTCTAGGAAATATTAATAATCAAAAATAACTTGTTATGATTAATTATGAATATTTAGCTCAGTTAATTGGGTTACCTTGACATGGCTAAATTAATATTACAATCAATTAATCAGTTCGTCCAACGAACTCTTTTGATTATTAATTTATTCTAAGAAAAGGGTATCTTCAATGGCCACAGAAGAATAATTATTTCTTAGCATGTACAGCGCTTTGAGCATGTAGCTCAAGATCAAGATCGTAAAAGAGACTTTGTTTGCAAGCAGTGAATCAGAACCAAATACATAAAGTGCACAAGTTTTATTAACTAAATCATAAACATGAATAAACTAAACAAACATACATAAATACATAAACATACAATAATACATGTGTAGGAAAAAGGAGTGAGAGATGGAATGATGTAACGATGGAGAAGATCCATCTAACTATGAGAAGAACCAACAGCATTTCATTTTCACATTGCATTGAACTGAATACTTGCATTTGTAGTGGGAACAATTTTTGAAGTTGTGGAAAATTGAAGTCGTTAAGGGTTCCGGCAGAGGCAAGTGGAAGTTGTTTGAAAGTTATCTTTCTCCAGGAGCACATGGCTGGTTTGGTCAAGGCCTGGGGCCCTGGCCTTGTTGAGGCCACGCCGAGCACCCAGGAGAAGTGAGGAAGTCGGAAGAGTGGGTGATTGGAGTCGTTGTTGGTTGGAGTCCTGGTTCCAAACTCCTGAGATTGTCCTTGGTTCTTTGTGAGAGACTCTTCTCTCTCCTGCATGAGCCCATATCACCAGTTCCCCAGTATTACCAGAAACAGTGTTGCGGCTGGATGAAAAACTAAGAGAAGGAGGTCACATGTGGACTGTCTCTAATAAAGCCTGAGAAAGATCCAACCCCTAAGGGTTGACTGGACCAAAAAGCAAGGTGAAATGTTATGCATGTTCATTTATAGATCAGTTAGTCTATGATTAATGCAGCAAAGTCTGTATTATTAAAGATTGTTTCTTTCTTCATTGTCTCTCTCTTGCGCATGTAAAATCTCCTTATCAGCCCTGTAACATGACACTGTTTCAGCCCTGGTGTTTGTTTCATTTGGGATGTTAGTTTTGGAATTTCATAAACCTTTGTATATAATGAATAATTAGTGTGTGTCTGATGGGTCCAGACCCTACACCAGTGACAGTAACACTGAAGCTCCTAATGATACTGTACATGATTCTGCTGACTTCTAGTTGAGTCTTCGCCACTCAAAAAAATGCTGGGTTGTTTCTGTAAACAAATTGTTGGGTTGATTGTGCTGGGTCAAAATGCTGGGTTGTTTGAGGCACTGTAAACACATTATTAGGTTGCTCATGCTGGGTAAAATGAGTTGTAAGGGGGTAATTCACAAATAAACAGCTGGTTGGGTTATTTTGACCCAGCAACCGGTTTATTCTTTGCGGAACTTTCTGGATTCTTCACTTCTGACTCGAGGAGGACTTCACTCGGAGGTCGGAGCAGGCAGTGTTTTATGGTAAGTTAATATGTTTACCAATATTTTTAACATTAATAATTTCACTGTTCAGCATACAGTCTTTGATATGGAAGTGCGAGGGGTAGGCTATAACGTATTTATTCTGTAAAACATTAGTAACAGCTAGCCGGTTAGATTTTTTGACAAAATGCCACATTGTAAACCAGCTATATCAACAGCCTTAATGAAATATGTAGTTTAAATTGTAATTTCATCACGTAAATATCGTATTTATTGTGGACGTTTAGTAATTAAAAGTGAGGAAAGCGTTTTGAATGAACCCGTGCACGCGCAGTATGTTTATGTCCCTAGGGCTCGTACGTAAAAACTACGGGAAAAAAGTCTAGTCTGTGTGGAAACTAAAGTCTGCTGGCACTAGGGTTGCCAACCGTTCCGTATAATACGGAATCGTTCCGTATTTGACACATAAAAGGCTTGTTCCGTATTGAACTGATACGGAACGCACTTTGTTCCGTATTTTTGAGAATCAATTCAGTGCAAATCCATGACAGACGCATAGCTTCTAATATATATGTCAGACAGACTATGATGAATGAACGAAGACCCGCTGCATGCAAATTCGGGGACTTGGCGCCACCTTGACGGGCTCTGACGTGTAATGACGTAGAGTTGTCTCATTGGTCGCACGTCAGAGGCGCCCACGCCATTGGATGTGCAGTTGCCGCAGCGCAGCCTGAGCGAGCCAGACGCTCAATGTGCAAGCTGTGCAGCTGCAAATGCATTTTACAGGCTTCAGTAAATCAAGTAAAATGTGTTTCCGAAGACATTTGTAGGCTATGATAAGAAAAACTTCCCAAAAAAATGTTTAAAAATTTTTTGCACCGAAAAGCACATTCTAGAAGTCTAATTCTATTGAATAAGTTCGCACAAGGATACAGAAAACTGTTGTGTTTATTTTTCTTCAAATGCAGTCTAAGCCGATGAGTTTCGAATGTTATATGTTGTATTTGTTTAAGTTAAAAATAAAACGTATTATAATCTAAACAAATACATGGTTCATTTGTGGCAAAATGATGATAGCCTTTATATATGTGGTTAAGTCCTGTATATTGATTAAGCCTACTTTGCTATTCTATAAATATATAAAGCCCCCCCCCCCCCCCCCGTTCCTTATTTCCATTTCAGAAAGTTGGCAACCCTAGCTGGCACATTTAAGAAATTCTCGTCAGAAGAAGGAAGCGACGGGGGTAAGTTCCAGCACAGTCTGCGTGTTTCTTCTGTAATGTCTATCTCGGAAACAGGATCGTTTTTACCCAAAAAAATCAAATAATAACAGTATGACGTCTGACGTGCAATCTTTACAAACGGCGACTGAGGCAATGAGAAATAAATCGATTTCATATTAAGCATGTTCTCGCCCTGAACCCATTATAAGTTGTTAGGACCTGAGGTAGGCCTACTAAGAATAATTTAGTACTACTAAGACAGTGGTCATGGATCAAGTGTGCGCGATGTTTGAGGCCAATAAATAGTTTTTGCTATTGTCACAACAGCGCCATTTTAAACACCAGGGTAGAAAAGTCAGAAATGCTACTTTAGAAATATGAATTGTTATATACAGCATACTATTTAAATGATAATGCAACTTTATGTATTATGCTCATATTGTTTAGCTGCTGGCTTTGAAGGTCCTGCAAACTCTGCTTCCCCCATCCATCTAACGTTACAGGAGAGGAGGAGAGGGCTTCAGACCCACCACAGAGGCTCAGAGGTCCTTGACATGCAACCTGTAAGTTTGATATGCTTGATAACTATGAAATTAATGTAGGTTTAGAATATTTAAAGGTGCAATCTCTGTTTGCAACATAAAATTGCATTTTTTAAAAATAGATTTTTGTTAATTTTTAAATCTGCAGTCCATAACTTTTTTTGTGTTCAAAATTTACAAAATGTTTATAATGAGCGAGTACATCATGAATCCATTTTCCAAATCGTGTTTTTGTCTTATCCTGAATCCCAGACTATTTTAGACTGCTAATTGTCTATTTAGATGTGTAAATATACATTTTGTTTGTTTTTCACATTTGGCCATATTTGGTAATGTTTGCAATAAAAAAAATATAAATACTTTCACAAAAAACTTGCATGTCAGTTATATTGCAACACTCTAAGTGATTGTGTGTAATCAACAGTTGGGGACCAACATGGATGAATATTTACAAAATGACTGGAGCATCAGGGATGCGTCGAGGGGGACACCTCAGACCGTGGCCATTGTTCCAGGCCACGTCATTGAGACCGAGTCTTTGCTGGAGGCTGGTGATCTTTGTTTCAAAGTTTTATTTTGTTTTTCATGTTAAATACACAAAGCAGTGTATCAAATTAATGGAAAAGAATCGTCCTCTGTCAAATGTGAGGAAAACCCTGTGATATTTAGTCGCATTGTAAATGTTTGTAGCTATTCTTAATAAATCAACACATCTTAATAAATGAAATCATAATCGTATAAGAGTTCAAATTAGTTTCTTATTGACTTTTAAAGGTGCATTGTGTAATACTGTATTTAGGAGGATATCATATACATAACTATGTTTTCAGTGGTGTATAAAGACCTTACTTAATGAACCGTTATGTTTTTTTTACCTTAGAATGAGTATACATTGTATAATTGTAATAATTGTTTACAAAAAAATATTAAAGATGTATTAAAAATGTAAAAAAATAAAATAAATGATTGAAATCACATATACAGTGGCCTCTCTGGTTTATTGTATTACAGAGACAATCATTATTTTACATTAGTACGGTAATATAAAAAATATTTGTTACTAATTTTAATAAGGCAATGATACAGGAAATAACCCAGCACATGAGTAAGACTTAACCCAGCAAGATGGTCAATTTCACCCACTGGTTGGGTCAAATGAATGACCCAACAATATGGGTTAAATGGAAAAACCCAGCACTTGGGTCAAACCAACCCAGCGCGTGTTCTGTCCTATAGTGACCCAGCGGCGTGGTTAAGGTTGGGTTATTTTTTAACCCTGCATTTTTTGTCTGTGATGATCAGAGATCCAGTCTGATGATCCAGCTTCAGTCTGTCTCTAAATTCCTTTTTCTGAATCTTCACAGATCTTACTCTGATCTCCAGTAACTTCAGCGATGAAAATGTCAGTATAATACCACGTCATTGAATCATGTGTTTTTTGTTACACCAGGATTTAAAGTAGCAGATTCTCCCTCCTTCACTGATTTTTTTCTTTATTTCATCTCGTTCAGCAGCAGAAACACCTGAAACACACACACACACAAAAAAAACCTGCAGAGGATCTTTTCACTGAAACAACAAATAAACTACACAACCTGAAAGATCTGTGGATATAATAACAATTGCTTATGCTCTATCTTGACATTCAGTCTGAAAAGCAACATTTGTCTAATATGAGTGCTTATGAACATATATTTTTTATTTTTTATTTTTTTTTTATTACTTTAAATCCACTTTGGAAAAAAAACATGGAGTGGGAAATAATAGATGCATTTAAACAAGTGATAATAGAAGGTGATCTGAGATATGACGAGAAACTATGCTGTAGCCTATGTGTATTAATATACAGGTAAAGAGAGTAGCGTTTCCATTACCCTTCAAATTGCTCAAATTGAAATTGCGAATTGAAAATACGCACAATGGAAATACGTCCATTTCGCAAAAACTCCCGTTTATCGCAAAAAAGTTTTTACGCTCACATGAGGAGGTTTTTCAGGCAATTCGAAAAAGGAATATTTCGCAAAACTGCAATAGAAACAGGTTTTGCGCATTTACAGTCACCTGACTTAGAAGACGCGGTGTGTTTGGGGTCCGTGTCCGCAAATAATAATAATACTTATCATCATTATTATAACATTAAGGCTACATATGTAGAAGACGCTTTTATCCGAAAAAGGAACAAAGCAATTCGTCACATCTCATTCATAATACAGGCTGGACAATAATAATACAGGGTTAAGATTATCACAAATAAACACAAGATTTTGACGCATATCCAAGTGTTTGTGCGGAGTGAGGAGCGCGCACTGGATGACAGGGAGGCGCGGGCGCGAACACTTGCATTTTCCTATCAACAGTGGAAACAACTTAAAATACTCTATCATTTCTGGTCATACAGAAAATAATAATACATTATTCGCAACTACTTTTATTTGCGTAAACTCACAATAACAAGAAAACGTTGTGCTTTTGTAAAATAAAATAAAACAATCAGGAGCGCTTTCATGGTCTCCGTTAACTGGAGCGTGAGAACTGAAACAAAATATAGCTTGAAATGTCCACTTTAAAACGAACAAATTTGAATCGAAAGCTAATACCTTCTGATTATGTAATCCGTATAAAAGGTGCATTTCTCTATAATACCATCTAATTATGTCTTGTTGGTTTATTATTAACACCAGTGTGTAGAGTGACTGAATCTCCCTCCTGACACTGACACTTCACTGGCAAGCACCTGAAGAAGAAACAATTAACATAAGCCAAACAAAAATGCTAAATAGTGCTGTGAAAATGCTCTTCTGCAGATCATAAGATATGTCTTGATGCATAATATAACATGCAAACAAACAGCAGACGCCATTATTTCGGTTACCGGTATTTCACTTTCACTATGGCACACTTCATATCCGGTACGTGAGCAGTGTATCGCTACTTCCGGTCCCAATGGAAAACTAATCCTTTCCCCAGTGACTGGCTGCTCTAATTCTAAACAACAACATCTTTGCCCGTTTTCACGGTTTCCTGACACGAAAAGAATCGAGGAAAGCATGGGTAAGACTGATGCGGCAGGATGAAGGTCTTCTAAAATAATACGCTGAGACGTTCGTGTGTAGTAGATGCATTTCCAAAAACTGAGTGTGTTTACATCTCATACAGTCATCCTGCTGAAATATTGACATATATTTCACTTCCAAATAGGGGAGGGGGGGTGGGACCGAAATGGAAATGTTGGGCCAAAACCGAAAAATCTGAATGCACTTACATGGCCGAAAACCGAAACCGAAAATTACTTATAATTAATAATTTCTTATTTAAATGTTTTTTTTTTGTATAATTGTATTATTATTAAACTTCTTAATTAAATTAAATAATGTTAGCCTACTGAATATAAATAAATAAATAAAAAACAAGCCAATAAAATAACCACACTTTTGTTTAAAATAACACGAAAATTGGAAAATATTAAAATAATAATAAATATCAATATTTTCATATCTATATATCAACATATTCATATGATGGTCTGAGGACAACATTATGTAACAGAATTATTCAGTGATTTATTTCAATTTTAATTTCAAGAAATTACAGTGGCTGTAACATTTTTATAGTAAAGAAGTGGCCAAATATTGAGTTGAGTTGAAGTTTTATTTGCCATTTGTAGTACAGCAGCTATTACAAGTAGAGATGTTTGTAGCAAAGCTCGCTGAGTCAACATAAAAGAATAACTAACAAAACTACACACAATAAATAGACTTTGAGAAGGGATTGGGATCCCTATTAAAGGGATGATCTTCCGCGGGTCTGCCATTAACGAAGTGGAAAGAGCAAACGTATGGACAGTTTGCCGGTTTCTCACAAATGTGACATGTCTCTCAAATACACACAAGACAAATACATAAACAACTGCTGCATTTAGAACCTTAATAAAGTTAGGCTATTTAACATGCACCATTTCACATACAGGCCTACTGCATTGTGTCACACATTAAGCATGTGCGTGCAAAAAACTCAAAATAGCGATTGAATGGTTAATGAAACAGGTAGGCCTACACTGTTAACTATTTGACTAAAACATTACACACATTACAATAATGCTTTTAACATTATTAAAAGCGTGAGTTATGGTCAAAACAAATATCTTGCAGGTATTATTTTTTTATATGCTTGAACCAGCTATTATATGCTATCTTGCCCTAACTGTGCAAAGGACGCAAGTCTGTCTGCAGTCCATATTAAAAGTTAGTTAGCCAGTTAAAACTACAAATTTGACGTATATTTTTATGTTTAAGGGGACTCGATTTCTCACCACACCGCCTGCCACAGCCTAGCGTTAGCATTAGCCATTATGCTTTTATGGCTGAAGATTGCAGGCTTGCCTTTGTGCAGCTTGATGACAGTGATGTTTTTAATCTGCGTACAAACAAAAGTCTTTTCGGGTTCTGTTTGTGCAGTGCTGTGCTATAGTGTTGGATTTATTTTATAAATTATTTTATACATATAGATTTTATATATTGCTTGTCCGTTTTGAATGATCGGGTGGAATTTCTGGTGTGTAGTGTGTGTGAATAACAAAGTATAGGCCTATATATATATAGGGGAGAGCGGGGCACAACCTAACACATTTTGGTTTTGGCTCAATTATTAAAACAATTATTAAGTTATATTCAACTTTTTTTTTACACAAGCAACATACACATCTCTGCTACAAATGAACACTTAAAGTTTTTTTCTAGGACCTACCATTTTCGTACTGTTGCACTGAAAGTGACAGAAGTGCAAATGTTACAACTTACCCCATATGCGGGGTTAACTGTAACAGACAGAGGGGTTAGTTGTAACACTTGTGTTGTGTGTAACACACATAATTCAGTACTATTTTATTTGTATAGTTTGATATTGTTTGTGCATCTGTATAGATAGATACCCATACATCCATCCCTCTTCCAAGCATCCTTCTATTATGGATCAATTTCATGGATAGAGACATGAAAAGGGCTGCACAGTTTTGCAATAAATAAATAAATAAATAAATAAAATATTGTAATTGCAATTGAATTAGATTTGTGTGTGGCAGCTGAATGTAAAATTATTATTATTAATAATAATAACAGTAATAATAATACAAATGAGCTTAAACTAAAAATTTAAAGGGTTTATTGCTTTAAAAACAGGCCATATTTTTAATTAATAAACAAGTGATCAATGCATATTAAACTACATTTTAAACATTTTAAATTCCAACATTGTTTGTGAAAGTCCAACAAAGTTAAATATTTAAATAAATACTCAAACCTGAAAAGTTGTGTGGCTCCCTGTTTTCATTTGATTATCATTGTACACTTGGCGGCTTAGTTGTAACACTGTGCTACAACTAACCCCGCTGAGTAAAACATATTTTAAGCCTAGCTAACAGTTGCTGACATGTTTCAAAACGGTGCTATGTTTTAGCCAACAAGACAGTGATAAGGTAATATAAAGTTAGATTTGGAAACGTACACACCCAACTCAGAAACCGAAGGAAACCTATGATGAAAAAATTTACTTGCATGGTGTCAAAACACTCTTTGTCCAGTATCTTCACGAAATATTATCAAACCTTTCCACAAATTCGCGGGAGACCGTCTTCTGGCAGCGAGAGAAAAAGAGCGGAAACACAACCGGCTTGATCCTGACTAACTATGCAAAAGGTCCGTGTTACATATTTAACCCCGGGTTAGGTTGTGCCCCGCGCTCCCCTATACAGCATATGTAAGTGTACAAAGTAACTATAGTTGTGGTTGTAAGTTTGTTAATTTAATAAAAATAAGAGTAATCATAAAAAAATTGCATTTATTTTCTTCAAGTAGGCTACTGATTTCACATAACTGATGTATATAATACCAACAGGACAGCATGACTGAATTTACACAAATAAAGCAGTTTAAGAGCTTGATTCTTAATACTGTGTGTGGAAAACACTTCTAAATCCTGTAGCAAACGTCTCAAGAGTATAATACATATCATATGCATGCATGTTATAATACATATATGATTAATAAATGCATATTGCTGTTTTAACAGTAAACACACGTTAAAGGAAAAATTCACCCAAAAATGAAAATTTGCTTAAAATGTATTCCCCTTCAGGTCAAGATGTTTGTTTCTTCATAATAATATTTTACCCTGGAGAATATTATGAGTTATAATAGATAAGGAACAGGTTTATAGTAAAAAGAAACCCTTAATTATTTGTAACACCTGATTCTGTCACTGGACTTTTATGTTGAAGTTGTGTTCCTGTTTCCTGTGCCATGTTTGTAGTCCCTTGTAGTTTTTTCTTATTTGATTACAATGATGGATTTGTTTCTTACAAACAAGCAGATTTTTACATCAGAATATGTCAATTTATGGACTGGAGTCGTGTTGTGTATTATTGTGATGTTTTTATCGGCTGTTTGGACCATTCAAGGGATGTAATGCTAAATTTCTCCAAATCTGTTCTGGTGAAGAAACAAACTCACCTACATCTTGGATGTCTTAAAAAGCTTATTCAGCAGTCAGTAACACTCATGGATCATAATATATAAAACTGTATTTGCCATTTGTTGCTGCTTTTCTCCACAGTGTCAATTTAGTGCAGTTTTTACAGGTTCATTTCCTGAGATTGAGAGTTTGATCAAGGACACAATGGTGATATTTCATGGATCAACACTTGCTGAATTTGAACCTTTAAACTTCAACCGCAAATCTACGACACCACGGACAAACAAGCGCGAAATGCTTAATTGGCATCAACATAATTAAAGTGATTCCTGCTGAAAAAAAAAAAAAAACCCACCAGTTTATAGCATTAATGTTTGGAATAACATCTTACTGGTGTTTTCATCAGGGATGTTCCTCTCTAATATTATGAAGATGCCAATATAAAATGGTAATATTATGTAACACTAGCACTATCGTTACAGACTCAGAGCAGATTTAAGTCAAACAACAAACAGGTACTTTAATGAAACAATCTCTGCTCCATTCATTTCTTATTATCACTGTAAAGCTGCTTTGAAACTATATTGTTAAAAGCGCTATATAAATGAAGGTGACTTGACTTGACTTTATGAAGAGCGCTTGTCTTTCTGTATGACATTTCTTATGACAATACGATACTGCTTTTATACAACAGTTCAATAAATTAGAAGTTTATATTGTGTTATTTTAAAATATATGTTTTGCTCAGTTTTACCAACAAAGCAGATTTGTTCATCTCGAGCCACACAGCGACGTTTCATTTCTGAATCCGCATTTTGAAAGAAAATGATTCAATGGATCATTCATAAAGAGAGCCATTTACTTCACTCCTGAATGATTCAGCCGTTTAAACAAATCAAATGAATGAATGACTGAATGACTCAATGGCTTAATCATTAAGACATTTACCACCACCTTCTGGCAATTTTAGTTTCTTATTTAGAGTATAATTATATAGAGTTTTTCCATATATCACCCAAAAATATTTCTCTCTGAAGCTACTTTTTTGTAATGTCTATTTGATGCTTTACACAAAATTGACTTTAAAATATCTTTTGAGGGAATTTCTCAGACAAATCTGGTTTATTTGCGATTAATTACATTAATTCATTAGATCAAAAATTGTGACAGCCCTTATTCAGTCATAAATGAACAGACAAAAAATCTGTCAGATCCTGCAGTGTAAATACCACTGTTATTAATGATTACAGAAACAGCAATCCTGAAAAGAAACTGTTCCTGTCTGAATCACTTTATTATTTTTAATAAATAAAAATGCTAAAGTAACATATTGGAAATCCTCAAGCGTTGTTTTATTCTACTGCAGGTGAGTTGTATCTTTGTATTGCTATTGTATCTTTCAGGAAGCAATGCTTACATAATTTAAAACATATTTATTCTACATTTTTTAATTAATTTAAATTACTTGTAATTGAATTGGAATTACTTGAAATTGGTGTTAAGGTGAAATTTGACTGGTGCTAATACTGACTACTGAAATCTTGGTCTCATGACAATATTTCTCTGAGAGTAAGTGAGTAAGTCTCAACATAATAAATGGTGTTACATTAGCGTATCAGTCTCAGTCTGATTATGAGGAGATTCATTGATAGTCTTCATCAGAGTGTCATTCTGATCAGGTGACGAGTCTTCAACACCATCCACCTGTAAGAAAACACACACAAAAATAAAAGAAATGAACAGGACTGATGATAAAGACACAAAAATACTCAAGACGTTTGAGGAATGCATGATTATAAAATTAACCAAACGTCTTAAATGTGGAATGTTTTGCTTAATTTCTCTCTCTTTTTTTTTAAAAAAATGTCTTGTTGTGACATGACATTTTGCTGTTGAAAATTCAAATTCATCTGTATAAATAACCTGTACATCTGAAGTGCTTTAACTATGGGCAAGTATTAATACTATACTAAATATTAATTATGTTAACACTATTTCAATAGTCCACTTTCAAATACTCTAACTATTAGTAATTTTACAAGTATTTCAATTTATTCTACCAACCCTAAACTCACCGAATTGTTAGTTGACATAGTTACACATTATTGATTTAGTCGACATAGTTACTTAGAATGTGTAAAGAGGACTATCGAAATAAACCGTATTGCCCTCATGTTTACCATGTTATTTCCACTGTTGGTATGTAACCACTGTTGGTAATTGTCACAGCCATGTTCATGTTTTTGTTCTGAGTCTCATGCCTTTGTTTTATGTTAAGATCTTGTGTGAATAAACTGCACTTGGGTTCTACAAACTTGCCTTCAGTCGACTCCCTGTTATAGCTAGTAAGGTTAGACGTATTTGGCTTGCTGTCCACAGTGGAGGGCCTCGAGGAAGCAGCTTTAACTTGAGCTTAGATATACCTCCCCAAAAAGTGTGAATTAGATTTAAAGGGTTAGTTCACCCCAAAATGAAAATTTTGTCAGTAATTACTCGCCCTCATGCTGTCCCAACCCCGTAAGACTTTCGTTCATCTTCGGAACACAAATGAAGATATTTGTGATTAAATCTGAGAGCTGGATCACTCCTCCATAGGCTTCTTAAGGGATCGAAACTGGCCGCCCCAAAAGTTATGAAAGACATCGTTAAAATAGTCCGAGTGACTACAGTGGCTCAATCTTAAGTTTATCAAGCGACGAGAATACTTTTTGTGCGCAAAAAAACAAACAAAAATAACGACTTTATTCAACTATTCATTTCCTACTCCGTGGGCCGTGATATTTCACGTAGTGTAACAGCACAGCGCAGCGCTTCTAGGTTGTACGTCACACGTAGGCTCACTATTGGCCGACGCTGGTCATGTGTGTGATGCGTGTGATGTACAACCTAGAAGCGCTGCACAGTTACACTACATGAAATATCACGGCCCACGGAGTAGGAAATGAATAGTTGAATAAAGTCGTTATTTTTGTTTGTTTTTTTGCACACAAAAAGTATTCTCGTCGCTTGATAAACTTAAGATTGAGCCACTGTAGTCACTTGGACTATTTTAACAATGTCTTTCATAACTTTTGGGCCGGCCAGTTTCGATCCCTTAAGAAGCCTATGGAGGAGTGATCCAGCTCTCAGATTTAATAAAAAATATCTTCATTTGTGTTCTGAAGATGATCGAATGTCTTATGGGGTTGGAACAACATGAGGTAGAGTAATTACTGACAGAATTTTCATTTTTGGGGTGAACTATCCCTTTAAGACAGCAAGCTTAAAAAGACACTGTTAAAGGTGGCAGTAGTTTCCATGGAAGATTCAGTTTTAAAGTACGGTAGACCCCCCAAAAGGAGTAAGAAGAATGATTGGAGGCGAGAAACAATAGTAGCTGGGAAGCTGTAGGCTCATTTATAAGACTTGACGAATAGAACTTTGACCGTTGAATAAAAACTGTATTAAATGTATGATCATTCGGGTCTGTAGCCTAATCATTGAAGGGGACGAGTCTACAGACAAAAAGCCATTGACCGCATTATTTGGCCGCAGGGTCGTCAATTATTGGGTATGGCATCCCATTCTTATTGCGGGATTAACAGGTTTATATTACTACGTGTAACAAAAAAATTTTCTATTGTTAAATAAAACAAAGTTATCCATTTTAAAGCGATCTGGATATTAGTGTCATTTGAGTTCAATGGCGCTGCCAATGTGTCTATTTATTTCAACATGATTTGCATTGTGTGTATTGTTGCCAATCACTGAGATTACTGTTAAGAAATAAATGACCAATCAGACATGTTTAAATTACCGGGAGTAATAATCCGCTCAGCATCTCTGAAAACACTGAATGAGTTTATATAGTGTAAGTTTACGTGCACAAATCCTCAATATAATAAAGTGAAGACACGATATAAATAAAAGATTCATTGTGCAATTGACAGATTCATTGATTAAAACGAGAGTTTTAATACATAAATGTTAGTATAGAAATTATTATAATTCTATAATAGTATAACATAATTCTATGACAGATAATTTTTTATCTATAATTATAGATAAAAATCTATAATAATTATTTATCTATGATAAATAATTCTATGAATATGCTTCATTCCACAGAACGAACAGTCCTCTTGAAGAATCTGTTATTATTGGTGTTTCTGTCTGATGATTATTTAATCAAACCACATAAAGCAAATAAACAATTCACAGATGTTTTTTTTGCTTCGTAGTATCTCACCTGATCACTGTGCTTCATTCCACTTCCTGTTTGAACAATACCAAACTCAATTAAACACATTATTGTGGTTAATTAGAGTGAAAATACCAATTTACATGTCTTTTAAAGACTATTTTCCACACAATAATTCTCAAATTTTTCATCTTGTTAAATCATGAATGTAATGCTCACCTTTTCTTCTTTCTTGGCGCCTCCAATAGTAAATCACAGCAGCAGCCGAAGCCACAATCAGCAGAACGGAAACAGCAACAACGCCAGCAACAACATATAATCCCACTAGAAACTCTGAAGAAAGACCTGAATATGGAATATGGAGTTATTATTACTAGAGATCATCAGATAACAGATCCAATATTTAACAATATTTCTAGCTGATAACATGGTTCTACTTTGGTCATCATTTGCCTGATATTGATTTTGAACAGCATGAATGGTGACAAATATTTGTCACATGATGTGAATGTGAAGATGATCTCAATCATATTGTAATTTCACAACAGGCCACAAAAAAAAATGAAAAAAAAAATGACTGGGTCGATTTCAAACTGTAGAACTTAAAGGAAAAACGCAGTGATATAGGCTAGCCACGCTTAGCCTACAGTCGGGTAAATTACCGGTAAGAGATGTGTGAACAGGACCTTTTCAAAAATACGGTAAATTGCTTCCGGCAATTTACCAGTACGGTAAATTGTTACATTCCCAGTAAATTACCGGTAATCTGCTCTGTGTGAATGCGGAATGAAGATTACCGCGGTATGATCACGTACAACGTCAGAAGGTGCTGACATAAGAAGTCTGTTTTGAGCCAATCATAAAGTTCTTACGGAGATGACGTGATTAGCCTACTCAGCGCTGTTTACAGTAAGCTTTTAACGTTTTTCTATTTAAATATGCGCAAGATGATTATATATGACGTTGCGCCACGTCTCGCAGCTTTTTCAACGTGTCACGCTCGAGACCAGCCGTCTTTTCCATTATCAGCGTTGCTGCTCTGCAGTTGGAGACCATTATGCGCGTCTCGTGTTTAAAGAGCAAAAACTGTCATGGTTCTGTCACTTCTGCTTTTGTTACTAGTTCTGTGTGGTGACAGAGCTATGACATTTCCTGTCTGTGTTGTGTTTATGTTAGTCTAGTTTCATGTGAGCACATGGCTCCTGATTATTCCTGTGCCATGTGCTTTCTGTCTAATTGTTAGCTCCTCCCTTCTCGTTATCTGTTTAGTAATTAACATTCCTCACCTATTGTCTCGTTACCCTCCTGTGTGTGTTTCCTTTAGCCTCCTTTGTGTTTTCAGTCCGGTGCTGGTTCGTTTGTCTAAGTTCCTGTTTCTTGTTCCTAGTGTTTTTGCCTTGTTAGTATTTGTTCTGGTTTTTCCTCCATGCGGGAGATTTTGTTTGTACTTAGTATTTTGTTTAGTTGGTTAATTAAAATCTTACCTTTGTTTTCCTGCAATCGAGTCCTCGTTTATGTTTCCTGATTATCACGTGACAAAAACACGTGTTCTGTTTAATCACCCCTTATGCATGTCACTCAAACGTCAAAAAATGTTGTCAAATTAAACAGATAGTAAAACTAAAGCACGCAGCGTTAAAAGATCACTTCCGACGACTGACATTACATAATTTAGCCTACCTTTGGAGCTGATGTGTGGATGGTCTCTTTCCAGTAAAAAGCAAGAACACCATTGGCATTGCTTGTGTGAACAACAGTATTGGTGTATTTACTGGTAAAGTGCAATTTTGGGATTGGTTTGTGAAAAGGGCTAGTGACTAAATGATACTTACTAGTGACAGAAACACTAAAGCTCCTAAAGATATTGAATCTGCTGCCCCTAGGGAAACAAAAACAACTGTTGCTGATCTTCACTGTATAAAGTCCAGCGTCTGTGTTTCTGGTGTTTGTGATGGTCAGAGATCCAGTCTGATGATCCAGCTTCAGTCTGTCTCTGAATATCTCTTTACACTGATCACCTGTACAGATCTTACTGTGATCAATGCGAGTGTCATTAAAATACCACGTCATAAAATCACATGGGCTGCTTGTTTCACGAGGATCTAAAGTAACAGATTCTCCCTCCTTCACTGTCTTTCTCTTCACTTCATCTCGTTCAGCAGCAGAAACACCTGAAACACAAACCAACAGATGCTGGAGGATCTTTTGCTGAAAATAATCAACTACACAACATGAGAGAACGATATAGAAAGGATTATCATGATCTTTCTCCACTTTCTGTCTGAAAAGCAACATGTCCATTATAATTTTTTTTTTTTTTACATCAAATCCTCTGCACTTTGGATTCCTGGTTAAATAAAATAAAAAACACTGGAAATGAAATAATCAATGAATTTACATAGATGAGAAAAGTGCTCAGATGTTATGAGTAATGGTCATCTTCACCAAAAAAAAATGTTATGCTAGTAAAATGTAATGTTAATTAACTAAATGAACACACTGAACTAAATTTGTAGGTAAAGCTACAGACTGCATTTTAAATCTAGTAAATTTATTTTTTGAATAAATTATCTATATAGTGTGCAAATAAACAGAAAAAACACATCTGAATGTCACTGCAAAAAATAGCAATAATACGACATGAATGATACATTTTAAATGTAAAATACTTGCTTTTGAACACAATGACTCACCACGAACAGCAACACCAAAGATCATTGTTATGTCGCTGTCGCTGTCGTTGCTGTTGTAGATTTTTTTTAGACAATAAAGTCCAGAGTCTGTGTTTCTGGTGTTTGTGATGGTCAGAGATCCAGTCTGATGATCCAGCTTCAGTCTGTTTCTGAATCTCTCATCTCCATCTTCACACTGAACATCTGTACAGATAAAACTGAGATCTCCACTGATTTCAGCGATGAGAGTGTGATTAAAATACCAATGAAGTTTCTCTAGTTGGTTTATTTTAAACCAACTTGGATCAGTATTTACAGTGACTGAATCTTCCTCCATCACAAACGCAGACGCTCCATCAATACCGACACCAAGAAAACCTGAAGAAGAAGTGAACAGTTAATCACAGGCCAAACAAAAGGAAAGTGCTGTGAATTTTTTTTTGTCTACAGAACATAAAGATTGTGAGAAGAGAAACATGTCTGGATTCCTAAAGTTACCGAAGCGAGGGAGTGACTGCGAGGGCCCTGGCGACCATGACTGAGCCGCAGCAACAAGCTCACGTGATGTCAGAGTGGGTACAGAGGGCAAGATCTGGCGACCAAGGTTGGAGTGGCTGAGCGGGCTGTAGACGAAGGGGTGAAAAGCCAAGCACATGTGTGGCGAGGTCTGACCCAGGTGGAGCCCACTGACCGAGGGAGGCCGAATGTCCGAAGGTCCACGCTGGAGTCGAGGGTGGAAGGAGTGTAGACGAGGGAGTCAGGGACAGGGAGACGGGTCGAGGAGAAGTGACGTCCGCCGAGTATAGGGTTGGGATTCGAATAGCCTAGCCTACTTGAGATCAGGAATCGGATACTTAAAATTCTTCTTACGATTGATTCCTTTGTGAGAATTTCTATAGGACTTTTAACAATTCAAGAGCGAGAAGACGCGCGTGCTATTTTATGTGCAGCACACGCATCCAACACGCGCTCAAAGAAAATGTGATTTTAAACCTTTCAAGTGAATGACCCACGCACTGTTTTCAGTGCTGCACACAAGTCCAAAACGTGCGCATGCAGAAAAGGTGATTTTAATGTGATTTTAAACCATTCAAGCGCGAGGCTTGCTGTTTCCAGTGTTGCAGGCATGTATAACTATTGGGCAACTCTTAAAGTGACAACAACTGCCGTCTAGATAATAAATAACACTGATCAAACAACAAAAGACAATGAGAAAATTCACTCGTTCTTGACTGAATAACTTCCAGCTGCGAGATGCCGATGCCGCATTTTACACTAGCCCTTGCTCGTAATTTTTGTAAGTAAATGTAGCGTATCTGGACAGTGTCAGGGTGACTCATGCATTCCAACACTTGGAAACCGTTCTAACCCCTGACTTTGTCCGGTAACTCACAAGCAGGGCACCAGAGAGCCGGCGCCTAATTGCTCCCCATTGACACTTTTGTGGCATACACGAGAGAAAACGTCTCTGGTTACTTGCGTAACCTATGTTCTCTGAATAGGGAACGAGACGCTGCGGAAAGCGCAGTGGGATATTCTCTGAATGTGCCGATTGTCTGAAGCCTAATAGAATCACGCCAATTCATTGGCTGATGGCGTCCGCGCGATATGGCTCCGCCCCGACGCTCTTACGTCGCATCATTACATATTCGCGCGCGCGCCATCTGCTCCTCAGATTTCTCTGCCGAAAAGAAACTGTCAGCAGCGCGAGGAGCTTGGCCGCTAACGCAGCGTCTCGTTCCCTATTCAGAGAACATAGGTTACGCAAGTAACCAGAGACGTTCCCTTTCATAGGTTCACTCAACGCTGCGGAAAGCGCAGTGGGAACGGACTACCAAACTCGCCAAGCTAGAGCGCTTTTATAACGGGTAGATAAAAGAGACAACGACCGAAATGAGTTCAAACAGAAAGAACCTGGGAACCCGGGGTCATGTCAAGATCCAAGCTATAGAACCTTACAAAAGTGTGCGGAGAGGACCAGCCTGCCACAACACAAATATCCTCCAAAAGTGCTCCTATGAAAAGAGCTTGAGAAGATGCTACACTTCTGGTGGAATGTGCTCTAATGCTAAGAGGTGAAGGCAAGCCACGCACCCCGTAAGCCAACGAGATAGCCTCTGTGACCCAGTGAGAAATCCTCTGCTTTGATGCAGCAAGCCCACGGCGGCTAGCACCGAAGCAAACCAGAAGCTGGTTAGATTTCCTCCAACCGCCTGAGCAGTCTACATATATCTTAAGAGAACGAACTGGGCAGAGCAAGTTAAGCTTCCTATCTTCCTCAGACGAAAATGGAGGAGGGTGGAAAGCGTTAAGGTTAACTACCTGTGAGCGGAAAGTTGAGGAAAGAACCTTGGGGACATACCCTGGTCTCGGCCTCAAGGAAACTTTGACCAGGCCAGGGGCAAAGTCCAAGCAAGGCTCGGTAACAGAAAGAGCTTTAAGTCTCCCACCCGCTTTAATGAGGACAAAGCTAACAAAAGAGAAACCTTGAGAGTCAGAATCCTCTCCGGAGCTGACTCCAAGGGCTCAAAGGGGGCTTTCGTCAAACCCTCTAGGACAACAAAAAGATCCCATGAGGGAACTCTAGGGGAGCGAGCCGGTTTCAGGCGCTTCACCCCACGCATAAAGGAAGAAACTAACCTTAATTTGCCATGGGGAATCTCATCTGATTCCCTATGCGCTGCAATAGCCGCGACATAAACTCTGAGAGTGGTAGCGGATGCTCCAGCCGCAAACTTCTCCTGCAGGAATTCCAGTACTGAACCAGCAGGGCAGTTAACTGGGCTCCTATCATGTGCTAAGCACCAAGTCTCAAACACCCTCCATTTGGAAGAATATAATCTCCTTGTAGAAGGGGCTCTAGCACTCGCAATGGTCTCCTGAACGTCAGTTGGGAGACCAGAGCTTAATGCTGACGGCCTCTGATCGGCCAAACATACAGCTTCCACATGTCTGGGCGAGGATGCCATATCCTGCCCTGTAGCTGGGACAGCAGATCTTCCCTGACTGGGATCCTCCAGTGGGGAGATTCCAGTAGAGGAATTAGCTCCGAAAACCATGGCTGAGATGGCCAGAACGGAGCTACCAGGAGGAGGCGGACTCCGCTCTCTCTCACTCTGGCCAAGACCGCCTGGATCAGTTTGATGGGCGGGAAGGCATAGAGTTTCTGCGTTGGCCAAGGGTGAGCGAACGCATCTATCCCCAATGGGGCCGGGGGACTCAGGGAGAACCAAAGCGGGCATTGGGACGACTCTTGAGATGCAAAGAGGTCCACCTCCGCCTCTCCAAAAACCTCCCAGATCAGGGCCATCGTCTGGCGGTTCAACATCCATTCCCCCGATCTGAGTTTCTGTCTCGAAAGAAAATCTGCTGCGAGGTTCAGAACCCCTGGGACATGAACCGCTCTTAGAGATAGGAATCTGCTCTGAAGGTGACGCGCATGCCTGTCTAGGGTGCGCGACCGAGAACCTCCCTGCCGGTTCACATGAGACACCACTGCCATGTTGTCTGTTCTGACAATGACATGGTGACCCTCCAGAAGAGGGAGGAAATGATGCAGAGCCAGAAAAACGGCTCTTAACTCCAGGCAGTTAATGTGCCAAGAGAGAGCCTCTCCGGTCCAGACCCCACACGCTGGTCTGCCCTCGAAAACCGCTCCCCAGACGGTGAGAAAGGCATCCGTCGTAATCATCTGGCGACGAGATACCGCACCCATGCTGACCCCTTTCCGAAGAAAAAGAGGGTCCCGCCAAACTGACAGGGCTCGAAAGCAACTGCGCGATACCTTCAGTAGGCGAAGGGTTGACCCGGAGGGTCGAACCCCTGAGAGTTTCACCCACCACATGAAGGGTCTCATGTGCAGCAGGCCCAGCGGTAGCACGGAGGAGGCCGCGGCCATAAGGCCCAGCATCCTGCGGCAGGTGCCCACAGACACATGATGGCCTAGCAAAAAACGAGCCAAGCATGTCATCAAGCTGGAAATCCGTGCAGGGGCCAAGCGGGCCTGCATGAGAACGGAATCCATGTTCACCCCCAAGAAAACGGTGCTTTGAGCCGGAGCAAGAACACTCTTCTCCGAGTTCAACCTCAAACCGGGAGACTGGATATGACTCAGAACGATGTCTCTGTGGTGGGCCACTAGCTTCCTGGACTGGGCTAAAATGAGCCAATCGTCCAGGTAATTTAGAACACGGATGCCCTGGAGCCGCAATGGGGCCAAAGCTGCATCCATGCACTTTGCGAATGTCCTCGGGGCCAGAGATAGGCCGAAGGGAAGGACCCTGTACTGGAACGCCCTTTCTCCAACGGCGAACCTGAGGAACTGCCTGTGTCGCTGTACAACCTGGATGTGAAAATAAGCATCCTTTAGGTCTATCGTCACGAACCAATCCCCTGGCCGAATCTGAGATATGATAGCTTTCAACGTCAACATCTTGAATTTCCCTTTGTAAAGGGCGAAGTTCAGTCGGCGGAGGTCCAGTATGGGACGCAAACCGCCGCCCTTCTTCGGGACCAGGAAGTAACGGCTGTAAAAGCCCCGCTCGGTTTCCCCTGGAGTAATCTCCTCTATTGCTCCTTTGAGAAGGAGGGAAGAGATTTCCTGCTGAAGTACAGAAGCCTGAGTGGCGCTGTCTACTACAGTAGGAAACACCCCGTTGAAACAGGGGGGATTGCGGCAAAACTGTGTAGCCGAGCCGAATTGTGCGAAGAACCCAAGACGATACCCCTGGTAAGCGCTCCCACTCTGGAAGGAAATGTGATAGAGGAGGAGGGATGTTGTAATGCAGACGACATACCTGATTGAGGGTGCCGTGCTGACGCTCCTGGAGTAAAAAGGTTGACTGTGTAGGAGGGCCATCGGCGTCCTGGCACGTGATGGGAGGCATCGATGCTGGGGTCATGGTGACCAGATCCGCCTGCTCCGGAGGAAAACGGAAAGTGCCTCCGAGGATGCGGCCGGCAGTTATAGAGAGTGTGGGGGGTGAGGGGAGAAAGCAGAAAGCGTCTCCTTCCTCCCGCACCAGACTGAGTAGAGAAGGTGAAATATGACCTGCACTTCGAAACACTCTGAGTGGCGAAGGTGACAGGGCAAGGAAAGGAGAGCTGGGAGGTGGGCAGAAACGCTTGTGCGGTCTGACCCAACCTTGAGGAAGCAGAGGAGCTCTCCTTTTTCTGACTCTGGGCCGCCGGAGCAGTCAGTTTGTCGGACCGCTTCAACTGGAGGCGCTTGTGAGGCCGTTGACGGGGAAACGGGCGACCGCGGGCTCCCCAAACCGTGGTAGGTGGGGGATGCCCCGGTTCGCTTCTTCTGGAAGAGAACTCCGGTCTATGAGAGGGACGTTCTCTGGGTCGCACCGGGGGGGGGGGCAGAAGGTTCCCTAGCCCTCCTGGGCATGAACTGTCTGAACGCGGCCGATTGGGATTTGGAGGAGCGGAATTTCTCAACCACTGTGTTGACCGCCTCACCAAACAACCCCGTTTGAGAAATGGGGTCGTCCAAGAGGAAAACCTTCTCTTTGTCACGGATCTCCGTGAGATTAAGCCACAAGTGGCGCTCCACCGCAACAGAACCAGCCATAGAGCAACCTATAGCACGTGCGGTATGCTTGGTGGCTCTTAAGGCTAAATCCATAGCCTTACGAAGCTCCTTGACCGCTTCAGGAGTCACGCCGTCGCCCTCGTCCATTTCCTTCAGGACGTCCGCCTGGTAGGCCTGAAGAATGGCCATAGTGTGCAGGGTCATGCCTGCCTGCCCAGCCGCCATGTAGGATTTCCCAATGAGAGAGGAAGTAGTCCTGCATGCTTTAGAAGGGAGGAGGGTGCGCGACTTCCAGGACGGCGCAGACGACGGAGCAAGATGGTCGGCTAAAGTTTCCTCAATCGCCGGAATGGCGGAATAGCCCTGTTCCACAGAGCCTACCAGGTTGGTGAAATCAGCAGCAGCCGGATTAGTGAGGCGCGAAGAGAAAGGCTGCTTCCAGGATCTGGAGATCTCATGATGCAGATCACCGAAAAAAGGCAGCTTCCTCCGTTGAGGCCTAGAATTAGGGCCACTGAGAAGCCTTTCGTCGAGTTTCGACGACTGAGACTCACGTGGCTCGTCAGGCCAATCAATAGTGAGCTTCTCCGTAGCGCGCGAAAGCATGTCAACGAGCTCCGCGTAGGCCGCGCTTCCTGGCCGCTCGGCGGGATAACCTCGTCGGCGAGAGTAGGCCCGAAATCCTCGGAGTCGGAAGCCTCGGTAAAAAGTATATCCTCCAGCCCGAAAGAAACCGCGTCGCGTGCTCCCGGGCTGGGGCGCAAATAATCGTGTGAAAATTTGACTGGCATGCCTCGCGCGTGCCGAGGGAGAGAAAGAGCGGGGCTCGTCTGCTCGAACTCCACATCCTCAAGCTCTACATCCGAACCCCATGTCGCGGATCCTCGAGAGGCCTCGGGAGCGCGACAGGGGGAGACGAATGATTCCCTCTCAAAGACCGCGAGCCGCGATTTGAGGGTTTTGAGCAACAAATTTTCACAGAATTTGCATTTAGACGATCCTATAACTGCCTCACGTGCATGTGAAAAACCCAAACACTTAACGCACTTACTGTGTGGGTCGTCGTTAGCGATGTAACAAGCACATGGCGGAGTACAGCGTCTGTAATCCATGGCAACTTCACCGTAAGGAGAAACAGAGTTCCGCTTGAACAGTAGCAGAAGCGCCGAGAATAATCCAGATGTATTTGTAGCTCAGAAAAATCACGAGCGAAGGGCAACGTGACCGCTTCGTTCTGAAGGTAGAGAAATCTGAGGAGCAGATGGCGCGCGCGCGAATATGTAATGATGCGACGTAAGAGCGTCGGGGCGGAGCCATATCGCGCGGACGCCATCAGCCAATGAATTGGCGTGATTCTATAAGGCTTCAGACAATCGGCACATTCAGAGAATATCCCACTGCGCTTTCCGCAGCGTTGAGTGAACCTATGAAAGAGAACAAACAGCCATAAACTCGAACGCGTGAGCCTCAAACAGATTCGTATCGCTCAACACCCCCTCCCCGACAAGAAAGGAATTCCAGGTGGCCGAAGCAAAGCTCCCCCAAGACGCACACACACACACACACATACATGGACTTTTCATTAACTTCCTCATATAAATGTAATTATGCATTAAGATGTATCTCTGTACCCCATGTCCGTTTCGCGTAGTTCTTGATACCTTCAGGATACTCTTGGTCTCACCAAGCCAGATATAAGCATACAGTAAAATGTATGATTATATGTATAACATTTCTCCGAAGGAGAAAGGACGACTTTTAACGCCGCCATAAACTATGCAGATGAGCCTCCTTGACAGGACAAAGAAAGTATTTTTGCCGCTCACAGAACTCCAAGCCGATTGGTCAGTTCACCCCCCCGGAAGGTGAACCCTTTAAAAGTCAGGACCAGCGGTTTCCTCGCTCGCTTCTCTTCTCTTCAGTTTAGTTTTGTTTTGTTTTTGTTTTCAGTTATCCTTCATCTTGTCTTCTTTAGTTTTTGTTTTCCCTTTTCGTATTCTCCTTTATTAATTTCTACTTGCGAGTGAAATGCACTTAGCCTGAATTAGCTGGGAAACTTTACTTTCAATGGACATTTGAACTTCCTGTGACTACGCTCACTCCGGAAGAACCGAGAGAACGCATGACGCTCCGAAGGAACGACACACACACGCCTTACTCAGCAACACAAGAGAACTATATATGCAAGTATTCATTTTATCGAGCTTTCAATGCATTTAAGATTTGTTTACCCCATTTAGGGTGATTTGATATCTTGGTGTCTCTCTCACTCAAGGTTCCTTTTGATTTTGCCATAATTGAGCATTCTCTCCCTTTTCCTATCACTCTCTTATTCTCATTTTCTTTCATTGTTTGTTGCTTTATTTTATTCCTTGTAACGTTAGTCACCGGTATACGTAGTTTTCCTTTATTAAATCCATTATATTCATTTATTGACTCTGTCTGTTGCTCATATTACGAAGTCCCTTGAATGTTCGATGTAAGCTACAAGCTTTACAATTTGTTGATACTTTAATTAGTATTTTTATAAAACAAGAAAATTATTTTTCATGGGCAGAAAGATAGCCTTTCTTGCGAGTCTATAAGGATAATTTCTCTTGAGGGTTGATGAAAGATCATACGGTCAGTTTGCTGGACGAACAGATTATTCGATAACAAATTAATTCCATAAGGGTTATCCTTGCAATCGATCTATTCTAGACAATTGACATATTAATATTTAATTATAATTCGTTGTGATTGATTATTGATATATACAATTGATTTATTTTTACCTTCCTGTATGGATAATTGATTATAATCCGTTGTATTTAAGTATCCCCTTTACGGGTAATTGTAATCTGTGTATGCGATCCCTGATCATATTCATGATCAGTTATTAAAATTATATTCCCTTTATTTGAGCTAGAATCGTTACATAAGTTTGTAGCCTATTAAGCCTAATGTATATTTTATTATTTTAAACTTTATAATTGCAGTGTTATTTTACATTTGATTACAGTTTCTGTACCTGAAAACCTGAAAATCTTAAAACACGGTTTATTTCATGGTATCTTTGTTCAGTTGTATCTTTTGGTGCCATTGCTTATTTTTTTATTTGTTCTTTTTTAATCACTGAGTGTTTACTTGTCTTAAATAATGCTTGACATTTACATTAGTTAGGATAGTTGTTTTTCTGTGGTAGCATAATTTTAAACTTCACATACAGGCTTTGCATAAGTGTTCTAGCCTGTTGATTTTGTCCATGATATTCAACTACAATTAAATGTTTTGCAATAAGATTAAATGTGAATTATATCAAAGGTTTTTTTTGCAATCGACCTTATTGCAATCGAAATTAGGAATTGTAAGAATCGGAATCGATAAGCAGAATCGAAATTGGAATCGGAATTGTTAAAATTCAATACCGCCGAAGTCGTAGGCGAAGTTGTGGACTCGTCTTGCTCAGGCGGAGACGGCTCCCAGCTGGCCTCAGGGATCCAGAAGGACTAGTGGGAGACGGTGACGAGTGGGTAACGGGAATTGTATATTTTACATTATTGATCAATATGTGACTCCGTTGACCAGGCAGACATTCATTTAGATGAGATTAGATAGAACTGTAGCCTGACTACGTCAGACTTCGTACTTCCGCTCAATTTCATTTCGCTTCTGTACTCAGTCTTAGACAGCGGCCTATCTATCCGTTTTCCTCCGGCCTGAAAACAGCCGGGCCAATCAACGAACAGAGGGCGGGCTGAAAGCCGTGACGTAGTCGCTAAGCGCCGAGTTTAAGATTAGGTCAGGGAAATCGAAAACGACCGCAGATATGGAGTCTGCATGATGTCTGTGGTTCGATGCGGCTGTGTTGGCACATAACATACGTCATATATAAACTTCTCTGATTGGCTTACGGGTAACCAATGATTTTAAACTTCAGACAAGCGCCCCCTAGCGAGAGAGAAAACACTTCTCTATCATGCCATTTCAGACTCTGTCTACGAAGCAAAGTGAAGTAGCAGAGTCTGGTATTACCAGGCTAATAGAACTGTATTGACCCCACTCTTAGGACTTTCGAAGCTTTGTTGGGTCATGTGCTTTTTCTGCTCTGCGGTGATTTGTTAGATATGGTGGAGAAAACAAGTGTGACCACCAGATGTCACTAATGCGCATTGTGTTAAGGAATCGATATCCACTCATTGTGGCCTGTAAGAAGACCACAACTTGAGACTGGATTAAAGAGGCCTAATCCAAACTGTAAACAATGAAGTGAGATAATAGAAGTACTTTTTTTTACAGTGGAAAAACTAATCAATAGCCTATATATATATATATATATATATATAAAATTTACAACTTGGGAAAAATGGTACACATACTGACAGTTTCAGTTACAAACCTCTAGCTGTTCTTATTAGTTGCTTACTCTATGTTATTAGCCTAATACGTGTATCCAGGTAAAGAGAAAAACACCTCTGAATTTTGCTGCAAAAATATCACTTAACACATCAATAACGTGATATAAATAGACTTTCTTTTAAACATCATGACTCACCATTAACAGCAACAATGAAGATCTTTTCACTATCCCAGTTGATCTCTAGTTCATAAAGTCCAGAGTCTGTGGTTCTGGTGTTTGTGATGGTCAGAGATCCAGTCTGATGATCCAGCTTCAGTCTGTCTCTGAATCTCTCAGTATCTCCAGTACACTGAACATCTGTACAGATATCCCTATGTCTGGGATATCCACCGATTTTAGCAATGTGAATGTTATCAAATATCCATTTCACGTCTATAGGTCTTATAATCTCTTCTTGTAGGTCTGTTTCAATATCAGTGTTTAGAGTGACTGAATATCCCTCTTTTACAAACACTGGCACTCCAACTGTTTTAAAACAGAGAAAACCTGGAGAAGAAATAAACGGTTAATTTAAAAAATGCGAAATATATATCAAATATAGCCTACAGAAACGTGTTTTGCAAATGTTTTTCTATCATACAGATTATGAGTAGAGAAATATGTCTGGATTCATCAGACAAACATGGATGATCTTACATGAGACTCATGTTTGTCTGATGAATCCAACAACTTAACGAACACATGATCCTTTACACATAATAATATTCCAGAAAGTTGTGCTATTTTCCACCATTTGGAAATTTCCGGTTTTCACCTGTTTGAATTTCCGGTAACAATTTACAATAACAGTTAGGCCTATGAACTAACGTGTGATATTCATGCAGGAATTCATATGACTCATGTTAAGGTTATTCCTCATTATGTCTTAACTCATCGTTAGATCATAGTAAAGTAGGCTAATTATTAATTCATGTATTAGTACATGATTATTCATGTAGCCTATACTGTTATTGTAAAGTGTTACCGAATTTCCGAATAAATAACATTTCATTTGAATTCATTTTGCAGAAGCATTTATCCAAAGCGACTCACGTTGTATTCAAGGAACATTTGATCAGTTTATACTGATGATTGATGAACTACTTTTAGATCAGGTTTTAATATCAATCACTATCAAGTTCGGCGTTCATTTTTATCTTCTGAAGCAAGTCGAGCAAAATACAAATAATAAACGAATTTCGTCAAATATAAAGTGAACAGAGCTGATATTAAATGAAACGCCACGTTCGTTGTCATCGTTGACAGGAAGATTGTAATAGAAATGTCTTACCTTGCACAAGTAAACAAAACAACAAAAGCAAAATCGAGACACGCTTCATTTTCACTTTCTTTTATAATAGATGAATGCAGATTCAGTGAAGTGTTCTGCTGGTTTAAGGGCGACGCCGTTGTTTCACTATAATTACAGTAAAAGTAATATTTTAGGAGACTCCCTGCTCCCCACTGAAGCGTGATGACGTAGCCTAGTGCAAAAAACAAAACAAAATTCCCGTAAACTAATACGTTTATTTTGCTGCTCTGAATACTCTAATGCATTTAACATGCGTGCAGACATAGACTGGACCAATGAAATAATCAAAAGGTTACATATCAACTGATATCCAACTGTATTATGATTTATTATAGTTGTTACTTACAATAATAGAAATGCATCACCCTGTTAAAATGCCTATGGGCTCTTATAATCTAAGCCTTAATAATAACATATATAATTAAATAATCACTAACTGAAACCAAAATAAGACTGATTTTTTTTAACCAATATCTGTTTCATATTTTTCAGCTCTTCTGCTCATTACCCCAGATTTTCCTTAAAATCTTCATCATCAGTGTGCAATTGTGTCATGTCTGATATTTTGTTGCTCTATTCAGCTAAAATGTTTGATTTATAGCTTATGACGTGGACATTTACTAGCTTTAATTATTCACTGTGCTCCGTTGACTGTCATTCACTGCTTGTTTTATTCCTTTTAAGGCATCGTTATACAGCTAAGTTAAGGTTGCCAAAAATCCTGTGTGAAAATTTAATGCAGCATCAATTCTCGATAGTGTCAAAGCAGGAAACCAGCTTTTTTAGCGTTATAGTTTTACTGAGAAAGTGCTCTATAAATATATTCTGCTGTTCTCACAGAGGAACCGCTAGAGAACCAATAATAATAATACACAAAATAAGACACATTCCCAAAACTAAGACTGAGCTTTCACATCTGGGATATCAATAGACCGTTTTAAAAATGGGCCTTATATGGTCCTAACAACAAATCAAAACAGTAGGCTACAATCATGCAAGACATAATAAAAAAAAAAAAAATATATATATATATGTTACACAAGAGAAAAGTAGTCTACTGTCGAAAACAAAACAAACAACAACAACAACAGTAATTTCACGAGACACGATGCAGTATATCTTTTAAAAATAATACTTTCACATCAAAATCCATCTTCACATGTGTTCTCTTCCAGGATTTTTGTTTTGTTTTTTGTTTTGTCTCAGTTTTTTTGGTGTTTTTGTTTTTGTCTGTGCTATTTTACTTGTTTTGTTTTTAGCGCAGGTTGTGTATTGGTGGTTCACCATATCATCCAGAATCTCAACTAAAAGATTCTATTTTTAGTTCATCACATGTGAATGTACTTACAGTTAGGTCTATATAAGCACAATTTTCATACTTTTGGCTGAATTTAAAGTGCAGACTTTCAGCTTTGATTCAAGAGGTTGAACAAAAATATCAAGTAAGCATTTTAGAAAATGCAACCATTTTTATACGCATTTTTATATTTGTATACGTTTATCATCAATAAACACCAGTGATCCAGTGCCACTGGAAGCCATGCATGTCCATGCCATCACACTGCCTTCACCATGTTTTACAGATGACGTTGTATGCTTTGGATCATGAGCTGTTCCAAGCCTTCTCCATACTTTTTTCTTCCCGTCATTTTGGTACAGGTTGATTAAAATAAAATAACAGGTTGATTGAAACTGTAATCATAGCCGTGACCCGCGAGAAGAAGATAACTTCTGTTAACAAAAAAAAAGAAAAAGTGTTTAATATAAGTGACTTTGTCTTTGTTTTATTGTTTTCAATAAAATAATAGTGAACGGTTGACCACAAACTGAGCCATCGTTTTAAAGGGCAATTTCCAAATATCTTTTATTTATTTGTTATAATATGGGTATTTTGGGTCACCCGTCTTATTAACAGTATATTTGGTAATAAAAAGTTGTTGTTTTTTTTATTGTGTTTTCATTAAAAATATAGGCCTATCATAACAACTTATAAAGATCAAAATCTACAGAAGACATTAACATTTTGATGTTAGACTATGTAGACATAGATGTTTGACATTTTGAACAAATTTCAACAATTTTGGAAAATTTAAATTGAGTTGGGCCAACTTAATTTTGGAAAATTTAAATTGAGTTGGGCCAACTCAATTTTGGTAATTTTTAGGGCTGTTTTCGACTAAGGATTTTCATAGTCGAATCTGATTCGTTAGATTTTGCCGTAGTCGACTGATAGTCGAACGGTTGAATAACTGTTCGTCTGTTATGGGACAACTCGCTCTACGTTTATTTAAAATGAACAGCAAGACAACTAGAAGTGAATGTGCTTTCCATTAAATGAATCCTTAACACAAAAAAAAAAGTTGCAATGAACGTGCTTTGTTTTAAATAAATCACACACAGTAAACAAAACCTTAACAAAAAAACTTTGCAATGAACTTTGCAATTTAGACGCGCAAACTGCGTGCCGGTGCGGTGAGACGTACATGCTCGGGCAGATTCGGCTTGAAGTCGTTCATCCTCGGATGCGGCGTCGCGCGCGCTGTTACAAAAAAAGCTGTGCACACAGCCAAGCAAAATGGGGTCTTGCCGGTCTTGCGCACCCAACGCGTCATTTTTTTGCCGTCCGCACCTTCGTGCTCGTGCGGATGCGTCGAGTATAAACAAGGCTTTACTCCGTGTCAGCGCGCGCTCTGATCGGTACAGACCCCTCCCGGATCATCTCCAGCAGTAGCAGCCTCCGATCGCACCACTAACTCCGCCTCCGTTTCCCTCGTAAGATGATATTAGTATTTAAACATTCTCTATGATAAAAAATGTTTGTAAAACATATTTTAATAGCACGGTTTTGGCGGTTATAGAGTTCTAATGACGGTGTTCAACTATAACCGTCGGTCTCACGGTTATATAATAACGTCACACCCCTCATAACACTTGCCTACTATTCGACTATGAGGTTCATAGTCGAATCAGACCTCTCCGAATCGAATCGTCGAATCCTCGACTATTAGAAGTCAGCCCTAGTAACTTTTTTATTCTAAATATTAATTATTGAGTTGGGCCAACTTAATTTTGAACAATTTAAATTGAGTTGGGCTAACTCAATTTTGGTCATTTTTAATTCTAAATATTACTTATTGAGTTGGACCAACTTAATTTAATTTACTGTAACATGTAGCCAACATTAAGTAGGCCGTTATGCCGGTGAGGAAATTTTCCTACTGATTAACTTATGACAACACCAGTGTTATTTGTTAATGTCTTCTGTAGATTTTGATCTTTATAAGTTGTAATGATAGGCCTATATTTTTAATGAAAACACAATAAAAAAACAACAACAACAACTTTTTATTACCAAATATACTATTAATAAGACGGGTGACCCAAAATACCCATATTATAACAAATAAATAAAAGATATTTGGAAATTGCCCTTTAAAACGAAGGCTCAGTTTGTGGTCAACCGTTCACTATTATTTTATTGAAAACAATAAAACAAAGACAAAGTCACTTATATTAAACACTTTTTTTTTGTTAACAGAAGTTATCTTGCCCCTTTAATTGCCTCTGCTATCATCCTGTCAATCATCTGTCTCATTCTCGCGGGTCGCGGCCGTCTATGGTCGCGGCTATGATTACAGTTTAACCAGGGCTCTCAAGTGTCACGCATTGAGAGTGACAGTCACTCATTTCGGTCTTTTGTCACGCACTCCCGCCACACATTGTATTTCTCACGCGGGAAAAAAATATTTATAATATATTTAATATGCCTGCACGCCCAAAATATATCTGGCCGCCGCTCTCACTATGGAACCGACAGGAATCAAGCACGTTTCCCCTGGAGTTCTTAGTCGAGGCTGCCCAATCCAAAAAAATAAAGGCGCTTCACAATAGACAATCAGAAAAGAGCACTATTGTATCTGGGTAAGATTTAGTGCAACAACCAATGACAAAAAAGTATATCCTGGAATTGTTCACGTGATTCTGCTACAACATCTTCTGAAAGTTTCGTTCACCCACAGAGGAAACCACTGGAGCTCTGAGCATCACTTGAGCACAGAGTAAGTCATGATCTCCTGTTTTAATGTTACAACAAATTCACAACTTGTTGGACACAAACAATGACAACTTGACTGCTGTTAGAGAATGATTCCCAGATAATTAGCATCAGTTTTTCATGAGTGTCTGTAACTTAGCCAACAGTTTTACAGCCTGTTCACTGACAACACCTGCTCAGAACAAGTAGCCTAGGTCTAGTCATATTTTCCTTATCACACAATGACTGACATATTGTCACATTATAAACATCTCTCTCTCCAAATAGGCTTAATAATTTTATTAGCACTAAATAAATTAATGTGTTGCATAGTTGATGTTATAGTTGACTCTTAAAATCATGTCATATTTTATAATTATATCCTGGCCATGGATGCATTAATTATTGCATATTTCTTTCAAAGATGTCAGGTAAAAAGCAATTAAGCATCCTCTCATTCGCCCTGAGAGGAAAGCCCCCTAAAAAGGCCAGGTAAGAGGATGCTGGCCCAGAGAGGGGGGCGAAAGGGGTAGGCCCATTAGATAACGGAGTCCAGAAAGGCAACAAACACTTACAATAAACAACACCAGTCATAATCTCTCTCTCTCTCTCTCTCTCTCTCTCTCTCTCTCTCTCTCTCTCTCTCTCTCTCTCTCTCTCTCTCTCTCTCTCTCTCTCTCTCTCTCTCTCTCTCTCTCTCTCTCTCTCTCTCTCTCTCTCTCTCTCACACGGAAATTGAATAAATACTTTGTATTTGGTTGAATTGTCAGTGACGTGTCAAATTTTTTCTTCTGCAAGTCTGAGCAATTATTAATAACAACATAAACACTAATAATAATATTATTAATGACACCCCCCCCATTTCCATGATCTGCCTGATGATTAGTCATTTTTTCATCAATTGGGATGATTAGTCATAAATTAGTCATTTTCAATGCAAAAGTATTGTCTCTTATTGTGATATGCAATTTTGCAGTTGACAACTTGAACTATGGGCAAGTATTAAGAAGTGTATGGTTATCTCAATAGTCCACTTTAAACATTCTACTATTACTACCTTTGCAAGTACACGTCAACTTATACTACTAACCCTAACCTCACCGAATTATTAGTTGACGTGTAGTTTAAAACTAATGAGTTAGTAGTAGTTTAGCCTACTGTGTAAAGAGGACAGTCGAAATAAACATTATTTGACTTTTGCTCTCGAAATAAAGTTGCAATTTTTGTTTTTAAATGATTTGGTTTATTTGCGAGTCATTTGTATTTTCTAACCTGTGAAGATCTGCTTTGGTGATTAAAAATATATAATATTAAAAGTTACATCCTGATCCTACACCTTAACAGCCTATGGTAAATAAATATAATTATGATAATAATACATAAATATTATAAAGTCTTTAAAATTGTATAATGTTATAAAACACAATTTTTATAAGAAACTAAACAGTACGAAGAGTCCTCTTGAAGAGTCCGTTATTATTGGTGTTTCTGTCCAATGACTATTGAATCAAACCACACTAAACAAATAAACATTTTGAAAACTCGTTGCTGAAAATAATCAACATGAGAGAACTGTGGATTATCATGCTCTTTCTCCACTTTCTGTCTGAAAAACAACATTTATTTAGATTATGAACATTTTTTTTCTAAAAATCACATCTCCTGCACTTTGGATTCCTTAAATAAATAAAAAACAGATTATGAAATAGATGAATTTACATCAGATCAGATGTTATTATGAGAAATGGTCATCTTCAGCAGAACAAAATGTTATGCTAGTAAAATGTAGTGTTACAATGTTTAAACCTTTGACCGCTAAGTTAAGGCTGCTCTGTGCCAGCCCCTAATATCAAAAAGTAAGCAGTTATTTAATGTGTAAATGCAAATTTATGCCACATGTGAGCAGCATCAAGTGCCACTTCAGAAGTGCTTCTGTGCCACCTTTCCAGTGTAAAGTGTCACTTAAAGAATTGAACTGAATATTAAAGTGCATTGCACACATTTCGAGAAGCACATCATCGCTCTCTAGTGTCCAAAGTAGAAAATCACCTTTCCAAAAATAGCGCTAGTTTTACTGAAGGGTTCAATATAAATAGATTCTGCTGTTCTCACAGAGGAACCGCTTGAGAAACAATAATAATAACCAATAAATAACATTGCCAAACCTAAGACTGACCTTTCACATCTGGAATATGAAAAGAAAGTTTTAAAAAAGGACCTGATAAGGTTCTAACAACAAATCAAAACAGTAGAATCACGCAAGACATACTTTTCTTTAATATCTGTTGTACAGTAAATATAAGATCTGTTCTGCAGTGCAGTTTGAAAAGATCAAAAAATAAAATCAGCGTTCTGTTTCTTTAAGGAGTTGCTTGCTCTCAAGTAAAGGTCAAAGGTTGAACCCCTAAAATGTTAAAGGTGAACATGTAGTGCGTCAGAGAGAGAGTTTAGAAAGTAAAGGTCACATTCATCCATGTGTTTGTGTGTGTGTGTGTGTTAGAGAGAGATATCAATGTACAGAGACACACTGGACTGAGGGATTCAATGTTAGCTTCATCCTTGGTCATTTTTGATAGCAAACTCACATAATTTCTCACTTGCTTCGAGATGCAAGAATTTACAATGAAATATGTTTTTATGGCACTTCTTACATGAATTTTTTCTTTTTTTCAGTTTTATTTTTTTGAGGGCTCAGCATTTAAGGCACTTCCTCATTATTGGCTGCAAAATTACAGAATAAGAAATGTTAAAAAAATACTTTGCGAGAGTGTAGGACTTTAAAACAGGACAAACTTCCTTTACAATGCTTTTTACCCAAAATAAAATGTTATCTACTGATAATTTACAACATTTAGACACTCTTTTGGTGTTAAGACACAACTAAAACAGCCATAATGGAGATTTACATGTGTTCTGGATGATTCTGTAGGCAGGTGATGAACTCTTTGACCGGATGACTGTGGTAACAGATCTGATAAACCGCATTAAACAGGGGAAACCTGTAGAGAAACCGAACAACAATCAAAAAAGAGACAGAAATGTTTTCTATACTGTGAAAAACCTAAGTATAGTTACTTTTCCACTAGGTTTTTGTGTTTGAGGATCCGATGAACTTCTGCTGCGGTTGCCGGACCTTGAAGTTTCTGTCCGTTCAGCATTTCCTTCTCAAGCTCCTCGATAGACTGACAACCAACAGAAATATTTAATGATTCAAATGAACAGTAAGGTAACATTTAAACCTGAGGATCGAACATACTTTTCCCGTTTTAGCGAACGCTGCTCCGATTTTGCGGTTGCGTCCCCCGTAGCAGGTGGTGATGAGGTCGGCGACGCCGCAGCTCTCCAGAAACGTGGCGGGAGAAACCGGACTGGCTGTGCAGAACAACCGAGCGAAGGCAATCATCTCCATCAAACCCAGGCGGATCACAGCGGCCTTGGTGTTGTCACCGAAGTCCAGACCGTCACAGAAACCAGCGCCCACAGCTACAATGTTCTACAATAAACGCACATCAGTAAAACACAATCATTACTTGAGTTTAATGTGGCTAAATGCTTCAGGAACAGTAATAGATGGGATGGTTGAACGTTTACCTTTAACGCTCCACAGATCTCCACAACATCAGCCTCCTCCACCACCGTCACACGGAAGTTCTGTGTTTGCATCAGTTCCTTCAGCAGGGGCCCGTGAGCTTTGCTTTTACACCCTGAGAACAAGATTATTATTATTTATTTTAAAAAAGTGGCTGATTACATATATACTACAGTTATAGTACCATATTTGGGCGCATTGTCCTTCTCTATCATTACCATAACACAATATGCTATCAGTTTAATCCTTAAAGGGGTGGTACAATGCCCTTTTTTGCAAGATGTAAAATAAATCTCTGATGTCCCCAGAGTGTGTGTTTGAAGTTTTAGCTCAAAATACCCCACAGATATTTTTATATAGCATGTTAAAGTTGTCACTTTATGAGGGTTAGCAAAAACGCACCGTTTTGTGTCTGGCCCTTTAAATGCAAATGAGCTGCTGCTCCCGACACAGGGGGCGGAGTTTCAAGAGCTAGTGTGTGTGTTAGTAGCTCCGATTACGTCACGCAGACACACTAAAAATTACTGACTCCATTTAAACATAAATGGCAGAACAGTTTCTGACAAAGATGGAGAGACTCGAGAAAAGTGACAACACGTAGAATGCAACAGGGCGTCTCTGAATGGTTAGTTGATGAATTTATGTTGCTGATGTGGAGTTAACTATTTTCAGTTAGCATATTCTGTCAGGATAATCTATAAATCGCTTGTTTAGGAACTGTTGTGAGATGCACACAAAGTGACTTTCTATTGCATGTGAAAAGACGGATGCTACAGTTTGAGCTGACTCACAAATGTGCTGGACTACAACAGCTCTTCCTCTTCTCAACATGGACTGCGTGTTCCCGGGGGCGGGGTTTATGTAAAGTTTAGGGTTGGTGATGTCACTAACCCGGGAGGAAGCTCGTGTAGTTCCAACCAGCTGTTTGTTGTAGTCCTTAAAAAATGATTTCTTTAAAAGCAAATATCTCCCTTTGCTTTTAACGTTGTAACTTTGCAGATGTTGTTTATGCTCAAACAGCAACATTACACACTAATTAAAGTTAGAAAAGTGAAATCATACTCCACCATCCGTTTAATGAATAAAATTGTGTTTAAAAAAAGTAAACTTTTTTTTTGAATGGAAGTGCATTTAGAACTCATGTTTAACCCAAACTGTTAAACGATGTTTGTAATGACATTAAAAACTATTTTAGTCTTCAGAAGTTTATTTTAAGATATTTAAAAGGCATTACAGCAACATTTTTGGGTCTTGTCATGGTAATGAGGAAAATCTGTAAAATGTGAATGATTGTCAATTTTAAATGTCTATCTAGACTAAAACACATATGTTTGTATATAAAATGTTTTGAAATAAAAATATCTGGTCGAAATTGTATCCAACATTTCATATGTCCATATTTATGGAGCCCCTAAAGTGACATGATATTATAGTTCCCTCGCAAAACCTTTGCGTTCCCCCGAGAAACTTTGCGTTCCCTCGCAAAACCTTTGCGTTCCCCCGAGAAACTTTGCGTTCCCTCGCAAAACCTTTGCGTTCCCCCGAGAAACTTTGTGTTCCCTCGCAAAACCTTTGCGTTCCCCCGAGAAACTTTGCGTTCCCCCGAGAAACTTTGCGTTCCCTCGCAAAACCTTTGCGTTCCCCCGAGAAACTTTGCGTTCCCCCGAGAAACTTTGCGTTCCCCCAAACTTTGCGTTCCCCCGAGAAACTTTGCGTTCCCTCGCAAAACCTTTGCGTTCCCCCGAGAAACTTTGCGTTCCCTCGCAAAACCTTTGCGTTCCCCCGAGAAACTTTGCGTTCCCTCGCAAAACCTTTGCGTTCCCCCGAGAAACTTTGCGTTCCCTCGAGAAACTTTGTGTTCCCTCGCAAAACCTTTGCGTTCCCCCGAGAAACTTTGCGTTCCCTCGCAAAACCTTTGCGTTCCCCCGAGAAACTTTGCGTTCCCTCGCAAAACCTTTGCGTTCCCCCGAGAAACTTTGCGTTCCCCCGAGAAACTTTGCGTTCCCCCGAGAAACTTTGCGTTCCCCCGAGAAACTTTGCGTTCCCTCGCAAAACCTTTGCGTTCCCCCGAGAAACTTTGCGTTCCCTCGCAAAACCTTTGCGTTCCCCCGAGAAACTTTGCGTTCCCTCGCAAAACTATTGCGTTCCCCCGAGAAACTTTGCGTTCCCCCGAGAAACTTTGCGTTCCCCCGAGAAACTTTGCGTTCCCTCGCAAAACCTTTGCGTTCCCCCGAGAAACTTTGCGTTCCCCCAAACTTTGCGTTCCCCCAAACTTTGCGTTCCCCCGAGAAACTTTGCGTTCCCTCGCAAAACCTTTGCGTTCCCCCGAGAAACTTTGCGTTCCCTCGCAAAACCTTTGCGTTCCCCCGAGAAACTTTGCGTTCCCTCGCAAAACCTTTGTGTTCCCCCGAGAAACTTTGCGTTCCCCCGAGAAACTTTGCTTTCCCCCGAGAAACTTTGCGTTCCCTCGCAAAACCTTTGCGTTCCCCCGAGAAACTTTGCGTTCCCTCCCAAAACCTTTGCGTTCCCTGGAGAAAATTTTAGTTCCCTCGCAAAACCTTTGTGTTCCTCCGAGAAACTTTCTTCCCCTTTGAAAAACTTTAGGTTCGCTCACAAAACCTTTGAGTTCCTCCGAGAAACTTTGCGTTCCTTTACATTCCTCCGAGAAACTTTGTGTTCGCTCACAAAACCTTTGAGTTCCTCCGAGAAACTTTGCGTTCCTTTACATTCCTCCGAGAAACTTTGTGTTCGCTCACAAAACCTTTGTGTTCTCCTGAGAAACTTTGCGTTCATTCGCAAAAAGCCTTTGCGTTCCCTTGCAATCTTTTGTGTTTCCCCGAGAAACTTTTGTGTTCTTTTCAAGTAAACGCAAAGTTTCTTGGGGGAACCCAAAACATCTGCGAGAGAACTAAATTTTTCCTCCCATCTTGTATTTTTTCCCTCTCCATGTCCCTTTCCATGTCTTACATGTTACATACAACATTTCAATATTCAATAATCAAGAAAAAAAATGAATACCTATATTATTAACAGCGTAAGAGCTACCGTCAATGCTTCCATTTCTGTGTACTTACCGATGGTAGTTTCACAGAATTTCTCCTCAGCGACCTCATTGGCCAGATTGGCTCCCATCAGCACGGTCATGGTGATGCCTAGCTTTTCCCTAATGACATCAGAGATCAGTTTCAGTCCGTCAGGACCCTCATCCACACCCTTACGAAACACACACAGTGATATAGCAGTGCTGTAGGTCCATATACAAACTCAAACTAAACTTCATAAAGTAAGAAATGCATATAAGAAAACTCACCTTAATGAGGGACATTCCCACAGCGTCTGTCTTGATGTGACCCTTGATGGTGTCACAGATTCGGGACACAAACTGGTGTGGGATGACAAAGATAAGGATATCTGCGCCCCTGACTGCGTCCAACAGCTCTGGAACCGCAACCTGAAGAATTTATCACTAGGTTTATTAAACTTTTCTTCATCAAAGACTACTTTTGTGCTTTTTTTCTCCATTAGTTTCAAGTATGTTGTAAGGAGACGCTCCTTTTCATATCATAACTTCACTGAATAATTGCCAAATTTCCAGTGAAGTAGGCCTACTAAATTATCCACCAATCATTGTTGAAATGTAAATGGCAAGGATTTTTGGAGATGCTTTGCGTTCTCACCACATTGGGTGGCAGCTTGTGTCCGGGCAGGTATTTGACGTTCTCGTGTTCGGTGTTGATGATTTCGGTAAGTTTGCGTCCGTCGATCATCTCCTCAAACACCCACATGTTCACCGTGCTGTCAAACGTGTTGTATTTTGCTGCATTGGCACCCACTATCTTGGCAATGGCAGAACCCCTGAGGAAATGAAAGACCTTTGCTTTAACATTAGAGATAAACTGTAATGGATAAGCTAGCACTTAATACTGATGCTGGATCAGTAATGACAGCTGCACGTCTACTGAGGGATTCATTAACAGAAGAATTACTGTGACACATTCTCACACAACGGCTTTTGACTTTGTTGCAACAGGTGTCAGGTGCTGAAGTGGTAAACATTATTGTATTATTTATCATTGGTTTTGGGGAACTACTATTATAGTAATACCATTACAAACATTTTAATTTGTGGCTGCAATAGTTAAAAAGAAAAACTAGCACTGGAAGCATGAAAATCAAGATACTAATTATGGATAATAATAATCCAGTGAAATGATAGCTTTGCTTCAGTATGCAAGGCCAACAGGCTGAGTTATGGGTCAGAAAGAAAATAAAAAAACTGCAGCCCTTTCTTTTGGATTAGCTACTGGACACCTGGGTCAATCATTACTCAGCAAATATTGCCTCAGCAACTACAGCAAGCCTAATAATGCATATTGTAATGTATACATTATAGTCTATATACAAATTATTATATAATTCGAAAAAATCTATGTCCAACATAACCTCTCTGGTAATGATATTATTGAAATATTACGTTAAATATTCCTGGTTTACACTTAATATCCGCTGAGGGTAGCCCTACCGCATTTAATAAACTTTCTAAAATAGAAATAAATTCTGCCTTAAAACAGGTTGCTTACAAATATACTTCAGCCAGAAATACCCCCAGGTTTGCATTATTACTGTAAAACACGAAACAGCAAAAGACGGTGTAGAACAATCAAGCAGTAGTGTAAATGTCACGCACCAGTTGCCGGACCCGATAATGCAGAGTTTCTTGGCCGCCATTCTGCGCGTCTGCCCCGGCTGAAGGACTTCGGTGTGTTTGAGAGCCGCTGACGGACCGGAGCGAATCCTGTGGGCGCGCTTTTAAATATCCCGTGAACGCGCCTCACTCCCCTTAACGCGCATTGGCTCGTTTTTTATACATCAAGGCAGTACAGACTACTGACCAAATGATCCGATGATTTATTATTATTATAAACCATTATCAATCGTATTGGGAATTATTAATATTATTTTTAAATCAGGTTAAGGTTAAAACCTGGATAAGACTTGAAACTGCAAAGGTTAAGCTAATTATCTATTACACAAGAAACGTGTCAACAGCGTTTATAAACATTTTCGTAATCTCAAAACTCGATTAAATACGTGACCTCGTGTAATTCGCACAAAACACACTCGCGCCTCGCGAGACTCCTGAGGAAACACAGCAACATTTTGACGAGACGCAAGTAGGCATATTATCATTAATAACTGCTGTATTTTATAGACAAAATAGAAATGTTTCCTTTTAAAAACTGTATTGGACATGTTTGTGGTGAAATGTTTCCGAAATTTAAGATTTAGGGGCGCCAAAAGTTCCTCAGTGGATATAGCAATAAAAGTTTGACTAACGTCGACAGATGAAATTTACAGACCATTTTAGTAATTGATTTACTTTAGCTGAATAACATCACAATTTGTTAAATCAAAAGGTCTTTAGTGTTAGGTACCAAAAGAGCTCAAAAGAAAATGACCTACATTATAAATCATATTAGATTTCGTATATTGCATCATGTCGCAATCAGTTTTATTTATCACCTCAGGAAATTGAGAGTGCAGCGAATTACACTTGACACTGATGTGAGCATCAATACAAGATAATCTTTATTATAACACATATGGCTAATAGAGAAATACAACATTTGGTCCATTAAAGAAAATAATGAAAAACAAGATTGTAAAGATATAAAATCAAAGCAAATGCATGACTTTAGGAAAAACAACAAAATAGTTAAAACTTAAACTACCAAAAATGTTAAAGTCTTTAGCACTTGACTTCTAAACGCTTTGAATTACTTGAGTGGAAGAACCCATGGCCTATTTGCAGCGCATCTATGAAATATTAAAACACTTGACAGTTTTCCCAGACATGTTATGTGGGTTGCCATGGCCAGTAAGTACTTGCATTGGCAGGTTTGTCATGTTGTTCTTTCAGACTGACAAGTCAACTATAATTATAAAAATTAATCAAATCAACCATTAAACCATAAAGGCAATTCTCCAAATATATTAATACATATCACAGAGAGTATGGAGTGGAAGTACTTTACAGTTCAGGACGAAGCTTGTGACCGAAAGATCTATAATCATACAGGTCAATCAGCAGTACATCTAATCTTGTGAATCTAAAACGACTATTGAACAGATGAGTTCTGAAAAAGTCTTACTTACTGAGCATTGCAGAAAACGTTAATCAGTGAGCTCTCGCCTTCAACGCCAACAGACATGTTCAAGGAACTTCCTCCGAATAATTCACAAAGCTGAGGTACTAAACTACATAATCCGTCATCTATGCTTAACTAGACTAGATCTTCATTAAGTTCATATTATGAGAACATTAAAATAATCAAAGACAATATCGATAATTTTGAAAATAACAAACAACGACCCCTCCAAAAAGTAACTGTTGTTGATTTGCTAATAAGGACAGCGGAAAATGAGCTCAAACATTAGCACGTCTAAGAGCATTCGTATGACTTCTGGTTGGAACTTGGTTTTGTTATTAATAAAAATATCCAACAAAGTCTGTCAGTTTGGTCAGAAAACTACATTTTCCAAAATGACAGCATTTCAAAATCACTTTGAAAATGTACAGTTGCGGAAGCTCGAATCAGGTTAAAACAAGGGTGACAGCACAATTTCAAGGGGTGTTAGTTTGGCGGAGTCACAACAAAAATAAGGTCATTTCTGTACGAGGGGTCATTCCTGGGCAGCTACAGCAGGACAGCACACGATAAACTGTAATATAACTGTAGTGATCAGCATCTGCAGTACAGAGCAGCAGGAAATTCACTACCCAGAAACCCCTCCGGTCCTGTGTCGTAGCAGCCGGAAGCTTGCTTATGTGTTTCGAATGCCAAGAGCCTGTTCCAGCTCCTGTCTCCTTTGCTGAACCTGTGAGAACGAGATAATGTGAGAAATGTCAATAAAAGGAGAGTGATTTTTCATGTAACCTTGGAGATTTCAAACAATATTTCACAGTGGCTAAATAGGAGAACTGCATTGTAAAGCGTCACCTTTGAATAGAAATAACGGCACACGGCCTCTTGAGCCCAAGGCTGGAAGTAGAACTCTGCTCTCCTCTCCTCCTCCGGGTTTCCTACCACATCCGTCATCGTCTGCAAGGACACAGAATTCAGACATCAGCAGAATAAGATGCAGCGGTTATTGATTAATGACTTTTGTCTGGAGCAACCAACTTTCAAAAACTTGTCTCAATATTCAATCGCAAGGAAATACAATGCAACTGCTTTCCAACAGATGGTACATGTTTAGACTGATAAATCGCGCTTGAGAAAACGGATGCAAGCTTTAGTTTCCCTAGCCATTTAGAAATTCAGCATCCCATACATTTGCCTCTGTGACACCTTCCCAACCCCCAAAGTCATTACAAGTCCAGTCAGTCCACTAACCAACACTCAGCTGAGCAAACATACAGATGGAGAAAGACTACAGCTCCGAGCGAAGGTTAAACAATCTCTTCCGAATAGCAAATTTAACATTTATGAACCCTGCAGGATGTATGAAATAAATTGGACCTTCCAACTTCACATGTCCACAAAAGCATGGTATTATCATACTACCAGGACCAAAAAAGTATGGTAATATGAAGTGCACAGTATTTGGTCTCACCTTCAAGTCTCTGCACTGCGACTGGAGCCAGTCATTGATGAAGCCCTGCGGGTCTCGTGCGAAGCTCAACATGAACTCCCTTTGAGTCTTCAGCTGGTTAATAGTTTCGATCGTCTCATGGATCTGAGGGAACAAGCAAACATGTGTGAGGGATCACATTTAACATTTTAATTAAACAACAGTTAGTTCTGCTTCACTACTTTGGATGTGTAGTCAAATGTGAACTTTGCTATTGAACGGCAGTATAAGAGCAATCACACTATCTTGCCTAACATTGAGGTTTTATTGTAGTCTGATCTTTCATCACAGAATGTCACAAAACACAAAGTTCAACCAGTGACTGTGAAGGACAGAGATTTAGACGGTTGCAAACTGACTGGGGAGCCAACTGGGTCAAAGGGGAACAACAACAAAAATGGTCAAATGTATGTGTGAGAGTTCACAGCATAATTTAGTCAAATCCGATTAGAAATCAATAAAGCTTATAAACACTAGTGGTTGCCAATATAGGGTTTTCCAATGTCTGATACCTGTATTTACAGAGCAAGGTGACCAATATCTAGGGTTGGGTATCGAGTTCGATACTTTTTAGGTACCGACCGAATTGCCTCGATACTACCGAGTATCAAAACATGTCTTGTTTTTCAATACCTAAGGGGTTAATCTAGTCAACGTCAGTGAAACAAAAATCATGCAGCATGATTGGCTGTGGCGGAAAAACACTAACGTTAGTTTACGCGGTTCCCCAGAGAGACGCGGCTCGTCGCACGTGAGGCTGTAGTGTGTGTGTGTGAGCGGCCCATAGACTGTAAGGAGCGGCCCAACCGCCCCAACCCAGATAGATAGAAAATATGTGGAAAAGATCAAAAGTTTACCTACTTATGTACCACACTCGATGCAATATTTTCGACAAGATAATTGCTGCCAAGACCGGCAACACGATAAATCTGAAGACACTTAAAAGCGCACAGAATACACTTGAGAGTAGAAAGTTTATCCGTCTTCGACTGCAAGAACTGGAGCGCGTCACAAATGAACCGAAACTCAGCGTATAGGATACTGAGAAATAGGCCTTGACGGTTAAAATATGTCTACTTTTAAACGAAATAAATAGTTTGATTATGTAATCCATATGGGCGCACGTGCGTGTTCATGCAGGAATGACGAGTCAACATCGCCATATTCTTTGCAGCCAACACACTCAGTAAACACTTGTTTATTAATAATAAATTTAAATATCTCCTTGCTATTTTTTCCCGACACATCCATAATCATTAGGCTGCTTTCGCCAGTGCTTTGCGGCAAGCTTTATGTGTGCTGCGTGAGGCATATATCCCGCACCCTATTAGCCTATATTTAATTCAATTCACATTTATTTGTATAGCATTTTTCACAAAACATATCGTTTCAAAGCAGCTTTACAGAAAATGCATGTGTCTAAATTACAATTTAGAGTGATCTGTTATCAGAGGTGACTGTGTGTAATGCATTTCAATTCATTTTCATTCAGTTTCATTGTTAAACAATCCATTAAGTTAAGGCAGAAACAATGAGCTCATTGGGGTATAGAATACATATTGTTAAATGATTAGGAAACATAGAAAACTTTAGCATTGGTGCTTTTTTTACAGACTCAAAATATGAGTGTAAAAAAGTCAACAAACTGAAGAAATTTTTTTTAGGTAATGTAATATTGTTAAAAACGGATTTCCTAAAATTGGTATCAAAAAAAAGTATCGTACAGGAACCGGTATCGAAGTCAAGGTATCGGTATCGAAAATTTTGTTACGATACCCAGCCCTACCAATATCATTCAAATATATGACGCAAATTCTTGATAGCACATTTGGCGAAATTTATTTAATAAAGCTGCAGTCCGCAGTTTTTCCTCTTTGTCGCCATCTCTGTTCGAAATCTGCAATTGCAGTCATTCGCGGAATTATCAACTTTACGTGAGTTGTAGTTCGACACGGCACAGCCGGATGAACACATTGAGGAGAGTGTGCAGCTGTGAATCACCGCGCTGGTGTCGATACTAGCATTCAGAATCACAGATTATTATTTTTGGAAGTATGACTAACATCAATTTTCACCAGAAAATGTCATCTGAACAAGTAAGTAACATCCACTTTTGTTCTGGTTCTGACATTGAAGTAAATCGCGCTGATTAAATCTAAAAATTGCTTATCACGCAAAACCGTGCAAATTAGACTTTGTTCTCAACTTGTTAATGTTAACAACGTCAGCATTGCGTGATATGCGATAACTATTCCTTCCGATATGTATCCTTGTTTTCGCATGGGTCCGGTTGCAGTCTCTTTCTCTCTGTAGCCACTCCGAAGTCCGAACGAAGTCTTTTGCATTTTACAGCGGGTGAATCTGTCGTCTCGTCACTGTTGATTGTCGTTTTAACCTTTCTGGATCCGCCTTCAAATTGATAAGTTTAATTATATCAAGTGCTGTGAGAAAAGGCTATAAATCTCCACGTACAGCCTACTAGCCGAGACTCCTTCTTTATGTGTACAGATGTGATGTAATGATGCAAAGAGATGCTCGAATCTCCCGCGGAAATCCACCAGTACCACTGGAATTAAAAACATTACAAGCTTACCGTTTTGAATAGAGCTACGGCAAGCAGATAGCGTTGAACACTGGCTGGTTATGTATTTTCTCAAATATGTATTTTGGATCATTTTTAACCCCAAAAAAGCTACAGACTGCAGCTTTAAACAAGTCAAAAAGTATTATAATATTTGAAAAAAGGAAAATCAACATTAAACATACTTGATCCCTTAACCTTCATTATAAAGGGCTCTATACATGAATGCATAAACTTTCAAAGAGGAAATGAAAGGAAGTGAACTTTCACTCCCAGCTGATTTATCTTACTGACTGAAGCAATTCACAATCTCTCAAGCTGAAAACCATGATTACATCAAGCATGGAGTAACCGGGGCAACAATGTAACCACGGTGAGTCCGGTTGCTATCCCTGAAGTGGATACTAGACTACTAAAGACTCAGCAAACAGAGAGGAATAAAAATGAAACATGACAGAGATGATGGAAAGCAGGACTCTTTTTCCTGGACCACTCCCTGTCTTTTATCAGCAACATAGCCGCTCGAAAACATTCAGACCTGCGGGTTGCCAAGAGTCACTTTGATATGCAGCAGACAAGCACAGGATGTGCCAAAGCAACAGCGCTGATCTTCAGAGAGAACGAGAACAGAAGCAGTCTCCCCTTTGGTGATGTGCCAAACACTTTGAGGACTGTTTATCCAACCAGAACAAAGACGAAAGTTTGGAGGCTTTCGGCCACATGCGAAACTTTCGTACCTTGTTGTCGAGGCCTGCGATCTCCTGCTGACTGGCAGTGGACAGCAGGAAAGAATTCATCTGGGTCTTCAGGGTGTCGTCCACCTCCACGTCTATATCGTAGCACGCCGTCTTCTTCTGGTCGTTGGGATCCACGCTGAGATACAAACGGATGTTCAGACGTTACATCACAGATGAGGAAGAAGCAATGATTTTGAGTGACAACATTGCCGACAGTTACCTTATGACGTGGTTGATGATGATTGGCTCGGGGGGCATCAGTAGTGCATGCAGCCGCTGAGGGATCTCAGAGAACTTCATCCTCTGGGTTTCAAAGATCTGAAAATGAGGAGAACCAGCAACTATTGGGTTTCAAAGATGTAGAACAAAAACAACCAGCAATAAATGGGTTTAAAAGATCTAGAACGAGGAGAACCAACAATTACTGGGTCTCAAAGATCTAGGAGGAGGAGAACCAACTATTCAAAATATTTCAATAACTAAATCTAGACCGAGAAAAAACTTCAACTATCTAGGAGGAGAACCAACAATTACCGGGTTCAAAGATCTAGAATGAGAAGAACTAACAGTTATTCTTTAGAAACTGTTCGAAAGCCATCAGGATCAGATATTCATCTTTCTTTCGATTCATGACTATTCAGTGTTACAGAAAACAAGACAACACTCTTTAATAACTGACAAATGTGACAATAAAAGGTCATTATCCATGTTTAAAAGAACTAGAAGAACCAACAATTATTCCTTAAAATAGATTTGAAGCATCAAGATTGCAGATACTATCCTGGTTAGAGGCAATTATACAACTTAATCCAATCAAACGCATATTGAACATAAATAAGTTCCACTACAAACAACTAGCTTTTGGACAACTTCCCGAAGTCATACAAAATTTACATGCATTTTCAACTAACTATTTGGAGCTTTCCATTGGCTCAGATGGTCAATTTTCCTAAGTAGGCATTTCCAGTATAAGACTACATTCAGCAACTCACATCATGTTACGGTCATCAAATGGCCTGTGATTACATTGTTAAAAGCATCAAAAGACAAACTCCATAGTCTCTGTTACCTGCTGGAGGTATTTGTCACAGTTGATGAACTCTCGTTCATGAGGGTCCTGGAGTTTGTGGGTCTTCACGTACTGCCACAGAGCCTGAATGATCACGGGTCGGGTCTGAGTGTGGATCCCCAGCAACCGGGCCAGCCTGGGGTCCAACTTAAACTGAGGGGGCTTGAAAGAGATTGATTCGTCCCATTAGTCCCATTCACTCAAAATACTAGGCCTACTGAATGAAAATGAAATCTAAAGACAATATCATCCTGCAGAGACATTTATCAATATGGGGTGGCACCACCTGCTGGGTATGTTTGGAATAGCATACTTAGTACGTGTTTGTCATCACCTGGTAGTCCAGCATGAGCAGTACAGTACAGCGGACCCCAACATCTCCGGGCCTCTTCACCTGAAATCCGTCGGTCTCCTGAGTCGTGGCTGTTCGGTGCCACTGAAATCAAGACAAAGACACTTCAATAACTGACAATTGGCACAAAAGTGACAAGAAATGGGATCTAGTGGACTGTAAATCAGTGCACTAAGTACTACAGTTGAGAAATGCACTATTCTGCCTCTCACCTCCACCAAATGATTGTCAGGTCCATATAAGTCTTTATCCAACTCGATCACTAAAGACTTGAAAAAAGAAGAAAACTTCCTCTTCTGCTTGGTGGCTTCATATTTGGACACAGCAGTCTGAGGAGGAGAAAAAAAAACATTAAGAGTTTTCAGAAATAAAAAAACTCTTGTTGTACTACAATGTCAATAAAGAGCCTCGCTTACGTCTTCAAGAAGTCGTCCCTCCACACGCAGCTCCCAAGATGCAACGGTACCCTCGCCGTCCTCTGCATCCGGTTTGGCAGGATTGAAGGTGTTGGAGATAAATATCCGTAGTTTTCTTTTTTGCTGCACAGAACAAACAGATGTTGAGTGACACCTTTCAATCAAATGTAGTTCAAGCACATAAATGATGGAAGCACAGGCGCATTTTTTATTCTTCTGAGTCAAATGACCAAAATATATCCAGAACAGTGTTGGTAAATAACCTGCATGTACCTTGATGGGTCTCTTGAGAGCTTCTTGAATATCGAGTCGCTTGCGCATGATGGTCTGGTCGAGCTTCCTCTCAAACGCCAGCAGGTCCATGTACGCCTGAGACTCAGGAACAAGTTCTCTGATCTAAAATCAAGCCAAAGAGAAAAGGTTTTTTTTCTTATTTGCATGGGTAGAAAAGGTATAGAGAAAAAAAAGTCCATAACATTCTCTTTTATCAAGATTTTTGTAGTCGCTGTCGCGTTTGTCATATTGTTCTTTATGTTCCGACACCAACGAGACCAGCAGCTCTACATTAATCTTGCCTTGCATCTTCCTCGTCTTATTTCTTCCCGGCAGTGTAGACGCTTGGCGTATATCTTCTTCGCCATTACGTATGTGTGCTCGGCAAGACCGTTTTGTGTTTGAGCGCCCCCAAGTTGTGTTTTACTGTAACTTCAGAAGCTCCAGACACGTGAGCAAAAGCGCCAATCTCAAACTAATGTCAAACTAAAAAAACGAACCCGAGGCGTTTTAAAAAAAAATGACGCTTTTCCGCGTGGCGTTTTCCGCGTCGGTGCGCACACTCACATTGGCGCCCTTTGTTTAGTCACGAGGTGTTAAACGTCGGCGAATATCGCGCGCGAAATTCATCCCGGTGTGAACAGGCCTTTATTGAGGAGGAAAAAAATAACAGATTTCATGGCCACTTACTCTTTGAGGTAGGATTTTATCTGCCATTTTCTTCTTCTTGGCACTAAAATGAAAAACAGCAACATAAGAAAGAGCAACGAGTCTAATTAAGCACTTCAAATGATTTCGGTTACTTACTAACAAAATCCTTAGGTTTAATTCATCAACTGAAGTGTTAACTGGACTCACTGTTGGTTGCGATTCTGTTGCTGGACCTGCTGGATCTGATTTGGCGCCGGTCGCTTGCGGGACGGGTCCATGACTGGCATGCCGGGGCGGGACACAGGACTGGCCCCGTAACCTGGAGGCCCCATGGAGGGTCCCTGAGGGGTCATACGGCTGGCTGGAGGCATTCCTGGTCTCTGCAAATGTAGGAATGAAGGACAGTTATCCGATTGGGCGAAGACCATGAAATGCTATTTCAATGTAATTTCACTTGAATGTTAAATGAGTGGATTATGTATTGAGGTAACAAAGGGAAACCACTGTGTGTAACTGTTGTATTAACAGCAGCATTTCTCATTTCATCTTACGGACGGTTCACCTCTTGTTGTAAATGTCAAGAGCTGAACACTGGAGTCTATTAATGCTGGAAAAGGGCACTTAAAAGTGCACAAGCTGTCGAGTCTTTTTTATGACAATTTATCAAGTGCAGATTAAAATGCTCAAATCATTCCTCTTCATTCTGTTTATACCTTTAACCCTTTATGGCACTGCCTTGCCGTATGGCATCAATTCATTTATACTCATTTCCTTGTTATTCAGAAAAACATACAATATTGCACTACGGGAATTACAAGGCAGGCCTTAACGTAGCCAATGATGTGCTGTTTTTAAGTCACATGACATTTGAATGTCCCTCCAAAAGTCTCTTCAACAAGGAAGACACCTGTTGAAGTGCTCCAGAAATTGCTCTATTAACCTCATTTCTAAACATCTCTTCTCAAGGGGAATTTTTTTATAGCATCTTTGCTAAGAAAAGTTTATATTTTTATTCACAAATCAACTGTCTAACATAGTGTTACTGTAAATTGAGAAAATATCAATGTTTCCATATGGCAGTGGAATTGCAGTGTATGTCCCCATTGGGATTTTTTTTATAGATGGTAGCATCAACAGTATGATTGCAGTTTATTATTTGTTTGAAGTGCTGTAGTAAAGTTGTATTTATATATAAATAACAAATTGATTTCTTCTTTTCAGAAAATGAATACAGCAATATTTTACAGGAAAGGGCAATGGGAAGAGTGCAAAATAAGCTCTTCCATGTGATGAGTGAGGATGAGTTAGCCAAATTATTGGGAATGATAGGTATTAAATGGGATCTACTTATTTTTGGTTTGCATGAGTTCCAAGTATGTTTGTCAATGATCCATAAATCTATTATTTTCTAAAATAAATGTGGATTTAAACAGAAAAAATCTAAATATTTTTGTTTTTGTTTTATTTTTTACATTGTGTTTCATTTGCGTTGGCATATGGCAATGTTTCCCAAGTAGCTCCCCCCAAAACATATTTTTTGATAGAAGCTATTTCATGTAATAAAAACTTATTTGAATAAAGATTTCATGGTTAGAATATAAAGCATACCATAGAGGGTTAAGTGAATCAATAAACAACCTTGAATCTCAAATCAAACATGTGGAGAATGCAATTTGCACAAAAACTAATAGTGGGAAAAATGAGAAAACTGTTTTTCTCCCAAGTAAAAGAGTAAATGCATTCATGGTTTTACTGAAGGACGTACACAAACAAGAAAAACAGCAAAACAAAACCTTCCATCCTTGAATGCAAGATGCAGTCAGCACAAAAACTCCACATATTTCATTCAAACTAATTGTAGAACTGGTGATTGGTGAACAACACAATACCATTTTAGTGGCCCTAAAAGTAGCTTAAATCACAATAAAGCACACAGAAATAATTGAGTAGTAAAATAAGTGTCACAAATCACCATTCTTTATACAGATGGTCAACGATTTACTTAAGAGTTAGGCTAGTTCACCCAAAAATCTCACCCTGAAGCCATCCTAAGTGTATATGACTTTCTTCTTTCAGCCACAACACAATCTGTGAAAACTATCCTGGCTCTTACCTTGATTTTGTAGCCCAAAAAAGCTCATCCATCCATCTGAAGTAAGCCATAGGGATTCATTTTATGGATAGATGTGCTTTTTTGGGCTTCAAAATCAAGGGTAAGTTACCATTCCCTCCCATTATAAAGCTAGGCTGTTTTATAATATAACTCTGTGTTCGACTGAAAGAAGAAAGTCATACACATAGGATGGCTTGAGGTTAAGTAAATTTTTGGGTGAACTAGGCTATCCCTTTAAATTGTTTGCTGATGATAGTATATTAAAAAAAAACAAATGTATTCAGCTGGAAAAAAAATAGAAGCATTTCCACGGATGGTCTCAGACACACTGCATGCAATATATAATGTAACGTTATGTCAACATAAACAGACTGGCCATCACGAACCCATCTGGATGATGCTCTTGTAGGCCCCACCAACACACAAACCCCAGCATTTATGCGGAGACTCTCCTTACATCATCACTACTAACTGATGATTGCTTTTCTTTTTGTACATTTTAAGTTAAACTCACAAAAATAATCTGGTCTGGTTTATTAATCAGAAGCATATGACGTTTGATGCTTTGCAGTGACCTAACGTTACTCAAAACAACATCACTGCGCGCGCGCAAATCAATACAAAATATTCTGATTTTAACACTTTTAATTCATTTCAAAAGGTTCAGAATGTTTAGTGCATTGAATAAACACATGAATCCGACAGGCAAACATTAAAACAAAACCCATCCGTTTAGGTTTGGCTGCTTCTTTGTTCTCCTCGCGGCTTACCGGGTATCCGGGCATCGGTGATCGATACATATGGTTCTGCGGGCCGCCGGGTCCCATCCGTCCTGAGGGCGTACCGGGACCCATACCGGGCCCCGCACCGGCTACTGGCGGCCCGGGTCCTAACGGGGCTCCGCCGCCTCCGGGTGTCGCAGGCTGAAAACCACTACGCGCCGCCATCTTCTCCGCGAGCCGCAAACGGACAAGAGCACCACCGGTGTGAAGTGAACGAGTATCGCGAGAGTTGAAGAGAACCAACGATGAGCGTTGACGGAGTCTCGCGAGATTTGAAGAGATCCCGCCTTCGCACTGACGACATCTGAAGAATATTAGCTGTTCAATATTTCTATTAAAGAAGATACAAAGAAAAATGTATTTTATTAATAATATGATTATACTTATTAATAATAAACATTTTATTTATGGATATAGCGGTTACCAGTGAGGAAAGGCTTTTATGTCGACTTTTATGGTTTTGTTAGATAATTAAATGTTTTTTTAATAGTAAAAATGGCAGTTACCATGTTTTTTGGCTGATTGATTATCATTTGTGTAGCCACAGTTTAAGTTAGTTTAGCAAAATGAGGGTTAATCTGTGGTTATCATGGTTTTACAATAACCATCTTTTATTTGGTAGCAAAACCATGGTTAGTTTTCGTAAGGGAAGTAGGCTACAAAAATATTGCCTCATGGGTTGTAAGTAATTAAAAACATATAGCCTACAAACTTTATGAACAAAAATTAATAATACAAAAGTGAGCATTTGGCCCAAATGGATGTGTATAAATTCACATAACATCCAAAAGAGGGAGACAAACACCCATAAATAAGATGGGCTAACAACTCTGATATCAAAATAAAGCATTAAAACCATTTCCTTATTACTTGGTGCTTCGTCACGTTTGTCAACCTCATGCATTTTGGTTGCTATAAATAAAAACAACATAAAAACAAAACAGATATAGAGAATTACTATGTCATCTATGTGATGAATGAAACATCACACTCTGAATAGTTAAAATGGCTTCTGTCCACTGCAGTGGGCGTCAGAATAAGATTAGATCCAGGTAGAAGTCAAGCATCTCTCTCTTTATGTCCTTCATTTTGACATTTGGGCTTTCATCCTAATGCACAGATTTATACACACACAAAGTGGTTCATATAAGCACTCACAGCGGTTGATTAAAAGGGCCGAGCAGCTTCCTGTAAGTCACACATCATTGGTCACACACACACACACTCTGATGATATCATTAAACTCTTTCCCATTAGCGCTCTCTAAAATCAATCCCTTAATTTGCCGTGCAAATATATGTGTATGAGTGATGTATTACTGGTCAAATTTTTCCATAGAGACTATAGAAAAAAATGACCTTTCACATTTGTAAAATTCCCTAATATTTCTAGTTTCTGGGTATCTTTCAGATCAAGTATCACGGACACTTGTAAAAGCATGTTTGTCATCATTATGAATGTGAATCCTTGCGCAGCCGCTTGAAAGGTTTTATTAATTGCATTGTGCTGACAGGAATAAACTTCAGCTAATTTGGTGCAATTAGTTGCAGCACGTATGAAACAGGAACAGAATGTCTGATTCATCTCATTAGAAAATAAAGAGTTGGCTTTACATTTCAGTCGCCTTCAATTTATGTCATCTTCATTAGGCTTATTCTCCCTTCTTTTATGATAAAAGAGGATGTTTCATTGTTATTGAGCCTTCATATTCTGAGAGAACAAGATATTAGACAACATTAGCAGGTCTTTAGATGCTCAGAGGGTTCAACAAACACAAATATGGACATCAAATATATATTCACATATGGCTGTTTAACAGCCCCTTTTTTTGTCAAGATTCATCAAAATCAAAGTAAATATTTTCGGTCAAAGATCAAAGGTCAAAGATCAGTTCTCTGAGACGTTGTAGTATGTTGATAGCTTATGAAGCTCTATGAAAGATTTCATGCCCAGGAATATCATATGCCATAATAGGCTGTCGTCACAATAACAAATATGAGATTCCAGCTGATATAATCTGGTTATTATTTATTTCTCTTTATTGAAAACGACCATAAATCACACACTAGACCTCAATAAAAGTGACAGATCCACAATCCCTTTTTTCCAAGGTTATTTGTTTGTGCAAATCCTACATTATGAGATAAGCGCACAGCTCTCATGTGTGACTGACATTAGAACATTTTTGAAAAACACATCATTCATAGCTATTGTGCCATCAATGTTTATCCTCAGAATAATAGCCGTTATTAATGCTGGTCATTATTGCTGGCCTGGTAATGTATTTTTTTTTTCTCAATCGTATCGAATAATAGAGCTATAGATTACATAAGATCTATTTTTATTGTCTCTTTTCAGGAGAAAACCACATAGACGTCAGATTCAATTGACTCAACTGTGAGTAACTTACTTGCCTTCACTATATCCTTACACCAGCGTATCAGTGATGGTGCAGGGCTCAGGTACAAGTTTTACCATCTTGTAGCCAGTCGTAGGATATCACAGCGTCCTTCTCCAGAAAATGATTATTGAATTATTGATTATTCAATCATTGAAAAATGTTGCAATCGGTGACAGATGCTTCAAGATGCTGGACCTCCTAAATCTGATGGATATGCAAAACTGGCATGAATGCAAATGAAGGTCTCTCCAGTCGACCCGGTTCAAAAGCGCGAGTCTCTGGTTATTATTAATCCTCTGGAAGAGCGTGATGACATTCTTATCAGTGACAAACGGCTGCAGCTTCTAATTGCGCCACGAGATCTGACAGGATAAATTGGCACAAGGGCAGAAACTCCCGACAGTTGCATTATGGGAAATGAATAGTAACTCATTTTCGATGAGCGAGTACCAGTGTGATGAACTCAGAGAGGCTTGTAGGGTACTTCCATTTTCACAGTTTCAGATGATCTGATAAATTAAGTGACACAGCTAATGTGATAATACTTTATAGGAATGTCGCACCTATCAGGTGACATGGACATCAGTGTCAGTCTACTCAATTATGTAGACGTATTATAAAACGTGTGACATTTAGCCTAGAGGAAGGCACTGTTGTTCCACATTGGAGAGAACCCCCCTTTTTTTTACCATGGTATTAAAGCAACACCAAGTAACTTTTCCTCAGCGGTCGCCCTACAGGTTGGAAGCGGAATTGTCCATTACCGCTGTCATAAATAATTTAGCCTACCGCAGCCTACACGCGCACGCTCGCTGTTTATCCAGCACCGGCTTTGGAATCAACAATGGCAGACATCCCAACCTGCAAGAAGTCATTTCAGGGAGATATATCTTGGTGACTGGATTGTTGACGGGGGGGGGGGGGGGGGGGGGGGGGTGTGTGTGTGGCGGGTTGACTAGCTTTCGTTAGGCACACTCGCAAGGTCTCTCGCTCTCTCCCTCTCTGCCGTGCTCGCGCTATGTATGTTATGCGCGCAGTATGTTCTGTCTCGCATGCGCGCTCTAGATTCTGGGAGATTTGAACTAATTTGCGGGCATCAGGGAGACGCTATAGACTTGGGATGTCTGCAATGGCCACAGACAATTTGAGGAAGTGGTGGGGGAAGTGACGTATGCCCTAAAGCAGTCAATTTTTGTAGTTCTTTTTGTGCTCGGGTTCCTAACCCGAAACCCGAAGTTACATAGTGCCAGTAAAAGCGATACAGTCAGACCACGTCAGGCTATGGCAGACGTGTCATTTAACTTATTTTAAGTCGATGTACCATCACAAGGGTCTTGGAAATATATTATGAAGGTTGAAAAACTACATAGTGTTACTTTAATGTGTTTTTATGGACATGGTAACATGTAACCATGGCTTTTTTTGTACCATGGTATTCTTAGATCTTAGTTGTACAAGGATACCTTTAGCATATTATTTTTTAATGTACAATGATGTATGAAATCTACTATTAAGGATGGATAGTATGTGAATTTGATGCAGCCTTAGAAGGATATTGGTTCTGTTGTTAACTCTTTTCTTCTAAAGTGTTTGAAAACTCAGAAGCGAAGACCAGGAGACGCGCGCGCGCGTGTGTGTGTGTGTGGGGGGGGTTACATAGAGGTGGAGACACTCTGAAACAAAGCATGTTGATTCAGCTGGTTACCTGATTTCATCAGCATAACAGTGTTACTCAGAGCCTTGAGATGCTAATCCAATCAGCCCGATTAGATCAACAAAAGGCCCAGCTGACCTTTGAGATGTGACAAGAGGTTAATGTCCGACACCTTGAATGCCTCAAAATGGAAAACAGTGTGCAGAACTTTCTCAGTTAAAATACTTTTGTATTGGAACCTAAATTAAACATTTTAATAAATTTGTAACCCTACAGTTCGAAACCAAACAAACTGTGCATTCACGAGAGCAGCTGTTGTGAATGGAGAATAAATGCATCTTTCAAAATGCATGTGTTTGATGCATTTGAAGGACAAGGAGGCACTAGTGTTGCACTACAAGATCCTCATCAGAATGCGCTGCCGGTTGTGTCGTTGGCAGTCTTCCCTGCATCTGCACTTCAGCGCAGAGACTACAGCAGGAAATGACATTCATCAATCATGTGTGATGTTCTCCTCTTCCTTTAAACATATGCTGGACCACCACCATCCGATCCAGTCCTTGCGGGTGACTTTGGAGAATGCGTTCCAAAGTCTGTTATTTATATTTAATCATGGTTCCGATGCCTTTAATACTGAGAAGAGTCCACTGATGATCTTGATGGATGTCTCACGCTTGGATGTTTCTCTTATTCCTCTTGGGTTTGATCTGCTCATGCACTCGTATACTGTATCCTGATAGCGTCTGGTGCCCATGAACATCGCCTTCATCTTTCATCTTCCTGTTTCTGCTTTCCATAATGTAGGTTCAAAATGAATTCTACAGTACCTGCTGTTTGAATTCATGAATAGGTTTGAGGTAAGTGAACATTAAGGCCGGGGAATTGGGAACTACCTGTAATTCAAGACCATTTTTATTCCAATTTTTTTTTTTAAAGAATACGGCAGCTGAATAATTTCCATGATGTCCGGTTTTGCTAACAGTTCTTGAAGGTCTGCGTTCTTCTGCTGATGCGAGCGAAAAATTGTACTAATAAACTGTGAAAGTGCTTCTTCGCTTTTGAATCTAAAGCATCATGGCTAAAGTGAGGTTGCAATCTAATATAATTCACAAACATAAATTAATCCTGAAGAATTATGATTATAATCTCCTACTTCTAAAGTTAAATGTGAACAATCATTTGACATCCACCTCAAAGCTGAATGAAATAACAATGAGACGTTAGTAAAATTATGAATGAGATTTATTATTCCTTCATAGATAAATAGAACAGCCTATAATCTGCCGACTGCACTATCAGGCAATATGTATGTTTGTAGTAAAAAAACAAAACAAAGCAAAGTTTAACAGAGTAATAATGAATCTGCTGATTATCATGATAACACTGATAAGAATATTTTATCATTCTTTAACATCACCTTTACATTTCGGTGGTCTTATTTGTGCTTTGATATGAAGTTCGCGACATTAACAAATACGTCTCGCAAGTACAGAATTCAAACAAACAATAATAAGTTGTTAAATACACAGTTCAATTTTCATTAACAATCAAAATAAAGACAGAAGAATAACAGTCTCACACGCACATACATGCATACGCACGCACAACTAGAATAATGGTATGTCGTACGAGTGATCGGTCTGGTCCACCTAGCAATACAAACTCTTTGGTTTGTTACATTCTTGATCCTGGGAAGTTTTTCGTCCAGAAACAGACCAGTCGCGCAAATGATGAAAGATTCGTCACATACATTCATGTTCAGTCACACCCTCATGCACTCGTACGCAATCATGTTTTCATTCAGTCGCCCTAAAAGTATTTGGCCACTTGAGTCACACTTACAAATGCCTGAATATTATTTCAGTGTCCACAAAATATCAAAGCAAGTGTCAAAACATTTGATAAAAAGTAAGTTTGTTTCTTAAACAATAAAAGGAAACATGGTGTTAACCCTTTCCCCGCCAGTGACAGAATTTTTCGGCTTCCCGTGTTTTCACTGTTATACGGTAGGGGGCGCTATTACACATCTTCTGGAAGATTACTGAAAGTCCAGATCAAAACACATGGGAGGAAGATGCAGAAACAAGCGATATTAGTGGTGCACGATATATCGGCCGCCGATATAATATCGGCCGATATGGTCAATTTTTTACACATCGGTATCGTTCCGATGTCAAAATAGGGCCGATGTGAACAGGCCGATAATCATTCCTGTGTATTTGACGTGTGTGTAGATGTGAGTGTGGGGGCGGGGATGTTTGTTTTTGCACGAGCGCATACATTACAAGCGCAAGTCCTGTCAGTTTAAATATCAAGAGCAAGAAGGGTAAAGACTGGAACTTGCGCGCTGTTTTCTGTCAGCCTTACTAAGGCGTATTTTTGTCCCGCCAAAGCCTTATTTGACCGGTGAGTGATGTAGATGAGTGACTGCTGCGCTTGTTAAACTGAGAGAACCAGCAGAGAGAGTGAAAGCCCCGATCTCACCGTCTTCAAACTGTCTTGCTCTCTTTCCCTCCCTCGCGCATATTAATGAATTGAGTTGACTGAATATCTTTGAGAATACACGATGGTAAAAGGTCGGAAGTGTGAATTGTGCTAAAATAACGTTGCCTTATCTTCTCTGAAAAACTTTCCACACATTCAGATGACATAAACCACACTTTCAATAAACAAAAAAAATCTATCTAGTGATGAAATGTTTTCTGTTGAGACAAATCTTGTGCGATGTCCTAAACTGCCTGGATAATCACACAAACGTGTGCCGTGGTCCGATTCGCGAACTAATGACTCCTTTGAACCGATTCACTTTAATGAATGGTTAAAACAACTGATCTGTCCAACACTGAACTCAAGAGACATAAATCGGAATCACTTTACAATAAGGTTCCATTTATTAAAGTCTAGTTAACTACATTTGTTAACATTCTATTAATATTAGTTTCTATGCAGATTTACTCCATGACAAAACCACCCCAGTCATTCTTGAATGATTCATTCTTTCCAAATATAGCTATTCAAGTCATCTGGTGAAATTGTTTTTATATCGCAATATATATCGCAGAAAAATAAAATATCGCAATATCATTTTTTTTTACCAATATCGTGCAGCCCTAATCCTCGCTATGTGTTTTCTATACAGAGATTTCGACATCGGCAAATATCGGTATTGGCCATAACAGCAATATTAACATCGGTTATCGGTATCGGCCACAATTTTCACATCGGTGCATCACTAAGCGATATCATATGTAATCATATGCATATGTAAAATAACGCGATTATCAACATTAAAAAGCATATAAATCAAAAATGTCTAATATTACTGAATAAAATGTGGACTCAGGACAAGCGATAGGACTGTGAAGCTCTGGGGGTGTTGATGGACTCAAATCTACTCCATCTGTGTTGGAATATGATCCAGATATAGTATTAGACAAAAATGCGCTTTTTTCATTAAACTTACCCACATTCAAGTGTTAATAAAAAAGAATCCATGCAGCTAAAATAAAACTTTTGTTGTTGTTGTTGTTTAAAAGCAGAGGGTCTGTTCTTTTGATACATTGCATGTTCAGATATTCATACAACAAAATATTCTGGGGGTCATGAACATTTTTGTGAAAATGATGTTGGTGGCTGGCAACTTAAAAAAAATAAAATAAAAAAAACGCTGGTGGGGAAAGAGTTAAAAGATAGAGGAAAGAGCAAACAGTGTGAAAATGAAGACCTTCAGGAGAATCCACTAAAAACACCTGCAGATTTAAAGACGACAAGCAAAAGTGATGAAGGAAAGCGAACACGAGTAAAGAGAAAACGACCCTGCAGCATTTGAGATGCGCAACTGCTTTCTAATGCAACTATTCTCACGCATTAGTAAGAGTAACTCGAGTGTCACAACATCTTTTGGGGCCACTGTATCCTTTTGAGGACTTTCCATTCACATCTATTGTTTGTTTGTCAAATACCAAACTAATCCTGAACGTAAAATAAAACTTTTTGGCATTTTTAGATATGAATTTATACATTGTTTCGTTTCTTTTTGAACCGTTGTATCCTTGTAGAGATGTTCTCACAAGGTGCTTTTGTCAGCTTGCTATTCTTCTGGGGTCACGGAGAAATGTCATCCCCACAAGAACAGCAGAACCTGCACACGCACACATATACACACTTACACAAACTTTACACCATCTTCCAACACCTGTATATAATTGAGGCAAGCTTGGCGATAGTAATAATGAAATCGAAATCAAAATAAAAACATGCACAGGACGACCAGCATGCATTTACAAGATGAGACCTGTAACACAATGTCATATGGGACCCGAACCCTCCAGCGTCCCGAAACCCCCCCGTGACGCATGTAATGGTCACCTTGTTCGGGAAGTTACATACTCGTGAGATACAGAATCGATCCAGCAGATGGGACTAATGAGGCTACATACAGTGAGTAAGCGCTATATTTATCTACTGATCTACATAAGCCACTGGTCTGAAGACAGTTTCGAGCCGTCACTATGTACACAAAAGGCATCAAGGTCCAGCTGCGAGAAGCTATTCGATGTCCGAGTCACATTATGTGTAATTTTGGCGTGGGGTAATCGCTCCACATTTACGAGGCTTCAAGGAGTTTTGTTTTTGAGGCAGTATTTCCTTTAAATTCTTCAAAAAACATCAAAAGTTTTGCACATTTCCATGTAACGCGTTAGTGAACATATAGTTTGTTGGTTGGTACCGTTCCTCCGATGTCAGGTTATATCTCAGGACATGGTGGTTTTCCCGTGTGTAGCAGATCCAGAAGGTTTCTCTGTAATGTCCGGTTGTGAATGGAGTCCGTACTGATGTGATCGGCTTTGGTTGTTCTCTGTCAGACAGGCTGCTCTGGCTTTAAGCTCAGCAAGTGAAGTCCTCGAAGTTGCCCTGGCCAGGATGGTGAGGTAGCATGTTGGCTGGGTAGGTTGACGGGGTACGAAGGTTGTCACAGGGTGCCTGAGAGGAAACAGATCATCAGAAACTGCACAGTATAAACTGAATACTATTCTTTTGAAAGTAGTACATGAAGCATTACACAGTATCAGGGCTTGACATTAACACCCGCCAAATATGTGGATGGATTTCAGCAGTGGCGTGTAATGCAGTCACTCCTACTTTGGCGGGTTGAATTATATATATATATATATATATATATATATACACATTTTTTAATTGAAGTCTTCTAAGAAGGTCCCTGAAATAATAAACTTAGTGCAATGTAGTGTCAAAATATTGATTTTTCATTAATACATTTCGATACTGAAATATCTGAAACGCTTCCAAAACTTATTTTCCACAGAATAGACACCTAATACGGCACTGTGCTTTCTCAACTCTCATCTCTCTAACAGCGACACACAAACCTGTCTCTCCTCACTCACTAGTTTCATTTTCACTCCGGATGAATATTGTTGGTGTTCCAAGGCTTGAATTTCGGCGTGGGATTACGGATAATTTGACTCATTCCTGCAGATTTTGTACTCACACCCAAAGTGTGCGCTCATAAAGCCGCCTCACAGCAGTAAATTTAGTTATCTTTTGCTGCTTATTGCGCTTAAACAGTCAAATACACACAAAATAATGTCAAAATGCCGGTCTTGGTGAGGATTCACATAAATACAGTCAGTTATATTTTAAATGAATGTAAACATTTGGGAGAGATGCATGTGTAACAGTTTAATGGATCCGTGTGTCAGGTCTTAAAGTGATAGTAGCCTAATATACCTGCTGCCAAAATAATGAGAAAATATTAAAAATATCTATATGGCTGTTTTTTCCCCCCTATCGATGTCAAAATTGTGGCCAGTGAAAATGCTGAGTGTCTAGTAACTTTGGAAAACCACTAGCCACAGTGGATGATGAGCAGGAAAGTTAATGTCAAGCCCTGCACAGTGTGGAGTAAACATAACCTCATTTGTGCATATGTAAGTTGCCATCTCCAGCAATAAAAATGCATTTCATATTCAATTTTGTATAAAAACGCCTGAACTTTTGTTAGTCCAATCAAACAATGACTCAAGATGATGCTAAAACACAGTTGATACTACTAGTTCAATCATTACACTGGCAATGGAAGGTCAAGTTGAGCGCATTGCATTGTGGGTAGCATCTGCTCTGTTGTAGCTGCATTTAAAAAAAAAAAAACCCTGCATATTGTGCAAATAGTAGAGTAGTATGGCAGTATGATATTCCGAAACAGTCTTTATTGTGTGTTAGTTTGAGTTTATCGGTCAGCACAGATACTGGTGTGATAGTTACTGACGTGACGCTTCACGTCGTCCAGGCTGAGAACAGCTCCTCGCTCATTGTTGTCTCTCCGCTGGTGTTTCTTCTTGGCGCAGCGACACAGTTTGAACTTGATCACCTGCGGAGAGAGAAATCAAACCCGCACATTAGAACTGCAGTTCAGTTCACACTATGGTATCTGCAGTCTGTAGATGGTCATGAGGAGAGCAGTTGATAAAGCGTTTTTGAAGGGTTAAATCTTCTTGACAGATTTACTTTTGGATAAACAATTTCAGAAAAAAAGCTGTACATGGATGACAGGAACCCTGTGGGTTTGTAGATGTAAGACTAGCCTAGTTCTATTCCCATCTTGGTTCCCAAGTAAAGCACACATTCAAAATAAACATTTTCCAGGAAGTCGACATTTTCTTCTTTCCCCAAACGTTGCTTTTCTAGAAACAGACAGAAACAATATGAAGACGCAGATCTGAGCTTGTAACTGGGGCATTTCCCCCCATTCCCCATGAGGGCCTCCTGACACACAGAATAACATGATGGATGGATGATGTATTGTTTGTTATTAGCTTTCGGCTGGCTTGTACCAGAAGTCAGTTTAAGCCAGTCAGATTATACAAACACAAGTCCTGGAACTGACAGTATTTGTGCCTCGTTTCCTGCAAACGACACCAGTTTCCACCTGCCATATCTGACAGGTTGTCTTCCATCTGTGTCCTAATGTCACTGGTAATACTTAGAGCCTGCCGTTGAGTCTGAACCAGACTCGAGGGAATTTTTACATTGAGTGTCAATTTATCAAAACTGTGGCGCATTGCTCGGTTCATGTATATTTTACCACAAGAATGGCTTTCCCAACTGAAAGCTTCTATTCTGGAATGATAAATCAGTAAAAATGGCTTAAATTTCTCAATTGCTAAATAAATGAGCAGAAGACTTGATCCCAGGCCTTAGTCACGACCTTCAAGTTCACCTAAAAGGTTTGTACATCAACATCATCAACATAATGTGTGATTTTGGTCAGAATAAAATAAGTATATTGGACTGTTTCAATTTTGGATTAAAAAAAAATCAGGCATAAAAAAAAAACATCCACAAGTTTCCCCAGTGGAAATGCTTCCGCTAAACTTTGCTCCATTCTACTGAAGAAAAATAACTGATCTCGAACAACGTCAGGGTAAGTAAATTATGGCAGGTTTTTCGTTTTTGGGTGAACTATGCCTTTCACATCTCAATCTGTCTCTTTTATCTTCCAGCAGAAACATCCTGAATGCTTGTGCCTTTGCTGTTGTTTTCCACAGGCTAATATGAGTCTGTTGCGCAGCGGTGCAAGTCAGCACTTCCTGTAAAAGGTCACATGATCTGTTATCAATCACTGCCATACAGAGATACCCAAGGAGCGTCCGAGACAACAGACAAGAAAAATAGCTCTCCTGGCATCTCCTCCCTGTTTTTCCAGTCATATGTATTGGTGCGTAGCAGTACTGGGCGTTTCACAAAAGATTTTGCAGCTGATATAACATTAAGAAAAATCATGAATACTGTGATGATTTATGACTCACGATGCACAGGTAGTTTTCAATATCTTTGGCCGTATGCTCAAAGATACAAATACATAAGTATATAAACTAAGTTTGTAGCACAGAGGTTCAAGTCAGCACTTCCTGTAAAACGTCACATGATCTGTTATCAATCACTGCCATACAGCGATACCCAATGAGTGCCCAAGACAACAGACAAGAAAAATAGCTCTCCTGGCATTGCCAGAGTTTAAAATCATCAATAGGAGGAATAATATAATAAACTCGGCCAGCCAAGTGTGTAATACTTCTGCAGATGAGACCAATGCTTATCAATCATCTTAAACAAAATCCGAGGACAATATTTGGCAACATCTTTGCAGACGATAGGTTGATTAAGATGCTAATGACAGAGCGTGTGCATGCACACTAAAATTATTTCTTCGTAATGCCTGAGGCACTGCATCTGCCGACAACAATGAATCCGCAGCTCACTTTGAATATAATTCTAGTAGTTTTCTTCTGCTCCGCTTGCTTACTTGCTGAATCACCTGTTATCAGATCCGATGACAATTTTCCCAATCAAGAGATAATTCCAACCTTCGCCTTCAGGGCATTGATATCTCAGAAGCAATCACATCATAAGCAAAGGCTTGGTAAATAATAATATATTCAGATTCAGATTGTGGCAAAGGGTCTAGAGTGGAAGAAAGCTTCAGTGTTAAGAGAGCATTGTTTGTGTAAAGGTCATATCAGACACAAAAAGAGAGGAGAATGTAATGCCATTGTGTGTGACGTGAACCGTGAAGTTTCAGGGTAAATATTTCTGAAGGTTCTTTAATACATAGAAAAAGGGAGAAATAACAGGTGCAGGTTTGGATTTGAGTCATGGAGGTCTTACCTCATAAAGATAGTCAAAGAGCTCCAGGACGGTTAAGATACTGGCCCCGATAAACAGCCCCATCTGTCCTCCAATGTCACCTGAAACCGTTTAGCTCAGTAATTAGTCACCTGAACACCCTTTACAAGCTTTGTAAAATATAGGGTACGTTTACACGACAACGATATGCTTAAAACGGACCCCTCCTTTTCCCTTTGAGTTTTCCGTGTACAGGCGACACCATTGTCAAAACGATCCCCATTTAGACGGATCCGAGAAGACGACTTAAAGAGCAGTATTCTGCCAGGCCATTAGATGGCGATGAAACACTATAGACTGAACACGTTGTTTACATGGAGACATTTCACGTTTTCAAAAATTTGCGTTTTCAGGCACCCAAACCACTGTCAAACGGTCAAAACGCATAAAAAGTTTTACGTTTTACCGTATATACCCGAATATAAGACGAGGTTTTTGTCCTAAAAATAGGCTGAAAAATGGGGGGTCATCTTATATTCAGGGTCATCTTATATTCGAGTGGAGGTAGGAATCGATTGATAGCCTTTTTCTCCCGCGCTGTCGACTGACGAGAGGCGGGCCTCTACACGAGGCACAGGTGATGCGAGGCATTTGGAACAACGCCTCGGAAATTTGCTCTTAAAATTATTTACTGTTGAAAACCAGATTTTTTCCACAAAAATCTATTTTTCCACAAAAATAAGTCTGTAAAATGGGGGGGTCGTCTTATATTCGGGTATATACGGTAAGTTGAAAGCGGTGTCGTGTAAACAGCCACATAGTGTGTGAATGAATAGTTCAAACATGTTCAAATACTTTAAAGTGTCTAAGTTTTATGTTTAGAGTCACAATAAGTAACTTTGACTTTCTAAAAACTGTAACACTGACTTCGTTTGGAAGAGCTATTTTTGTAATCAATTAGTAAAATAACCACTGGAGATGTCAAGGAATCAAATAATTCTCTTGACGTCTGGGAAAATGCCGCTCACCGAGAAGGCCGGCTAACTCGTAGGCTTTCTTCTGCTCGATGGTCTCGTAGTTCAAGGCCTCGAAGAAGATGTCCAACACCATGATGTTTTCTCTAAAGGGCAGAACAGAAGGGAAAGGTGAGGACTTCTCAACTGAATTTACTTCCACAACCCTCCCAATCCTTCACACCATCCCTCCAAGCATCGATCCACAATCTCTGCCAATTTCACAGCATTTCTTTCTCTTATCTGCCACTGCTGTAAGCATCTGGTTGGAGCCGGGCCAGCGGAGACCTGGGGCTATTTTAAACACAGCTGGACTTGAATCTGAATGCCTCTCTTACGTTTTTGCACCATCAAGCCATGGCACTTCAGAGTTTACATCATATAGTTAGAATGTACTCTACTTCTTTACCAAATTTTTTTTTTTTTAAATGAGTTTTTAATTTTCTACACATATTCACTGCACATGTTGTGAAAGTTAATTTTTTCTCCTCACTGACTACATTTTGAAAGTTTAATTAAGCTTCAGACGACAGCTGCAGTTATTTCATGAGTGTTTGGCCAAGCATTTCAAAGATACCTGGAAGCCAAAAACACTAAAAAGGTTAGCCTTAATGGCACTTTTGTAACAGGTTTATCGACGGATAGCAATGAAGTGCTACTTTAAAGCAAAGTATTAAAAACACCATCTTCCTCCTTTAAAACCCCCAGAGATTACATCATTTGGGTTCAAAACATCAGTCTCCCTGCTTTAGATTAATACATAACCCTATTACTGTCAAAGATAAGTAGATGCGATGGCAGATCTAAGATTACGTGTGATTCATTTCCTAAATTTAAGAAAGCATAGCAGAGATCCGATTTTGAGCCATTTCACTCGAAAGTCATCAATATCTTGGGAACAAGCAGAAAACTGAATAGAGGCATTCATCCGTAGTGTTCAGAAGATTAAATTCCCCCAAGTTCTTCAGTTCTTCAACTTTCCCTTTCCTGTTCTAAATGTAAAATACGGCAAATAATTTATAACTGTTCCACACGACTTCTCTTTTCATTTCGAAATGCAAAATACTGCAAATAATAGTTCTTCTCCATTTAGTTCACACAAATATAAGAAAAGGGTTTCGTGAAAGTTTTGATTGTCACTGTTTTATACATTCAGGCTGACAATAATTTCACAAATGAAATGGCACCACCCATTGCTTCAAAGTAGTAGTAACATAAAATGCAAATTTCATGTTGACATTAAATCGTAACATCTTAGTATGTAAATCAACGCCCCATACTAGTACAATTGCCTGTTGAAAACAGTAGCAATTAAACTAAGAGCAGCAACTTTCTTGACCCCGCTCTGTAAACTTAATTAGGATTCGTGTTGTTCCAGATGGTTGCGGATGTGGAGACATTTCCTGACATTTTTTAGAGTGTTTGTCAAGGCAGTGATGTGTTACATGTCTGCCATGTTGTTCCCCTGGCTTTGAGCTGCTTGGATGATTGGCTGTCTGGATCGTGTGTGATGGCACACAGAGATCCCGGTAAATTACTGACGAGGTGCTAAACAGCTGCCAGTCTGGACAATTAAACAAGTGAGGTGAAACATTTAGGGCATCACAAACAACCAAAAGCACATTTAAACCTTACTAAATTTAGTTTATGCTTAACCCTTTAAGTGTCACCCCCCTTTTTTTGAATATACATGAAAATGCACATTTCGAACTTAAATGGTTGTAATTCAAGAATGCTTTGGAATATAGACGTAAGATTGGTCTTGTTTTAAAGAAGACATTTGGCAGATTTTTTTAGAAGTGAAATAAATTAAGAAAGTGAAACAGAAAAAAAGTTATAGAAGTTTGAGTTTATGAAAATGTACAATGTAAAAAAATTAATTATTCATATTTTATATAAAATACATATTTTCAAAACCTGGGCGACTCTAAAACTGCAAATAAATCAAAGCCAAAAATCTGAACAAGTTGTGTTTCAAATTTTAGGTTGATATCTCAAAAAATGAGCTTTCAGTGAGATTTTGTTTGGGTGCAGTACCGAACTTTTTCACTAGATGACAACCAGACTCCATTACTGCCAACTGTCACTAAATTTAGTTTATGCTTAAGAAGGAAACGAAAGAAAAACATTTGAGATCAGAAAATTTTACTTATTTCAAGATATATTCTCTGAAAATAAGTAGTTTTCTTTATAACGCTTTCAAGTAAATATTAAGGGCGCTCCGACTGATCGAGTGCCAATTGTTATCGGCCGATAATAGCTTCATATATTTTGAACTGTGGTCTCTATAAAGGCCGATCAGATCATTTTTCTGAGCAGCTTAAATTGCTTCACTGCATTCACTGGTCTGGCTGTTCTGCCAGGTGTCTGAAAAGGATAATAAATTTACAACTTTTTTGCAGAGAGCAGAGACATTGTAATGACTGCAACCCTACAGCAAAGATAGCAAGAAATTAGAGCTGTGATATTTTAATGCATTTCTTTCCTTTCGTTTCTCCCTAAAAGCCAAAACTTGACGTACAAATCAGCTAGATCAGCGATCATCGTAAAATATAGTCTTCTGTTGCTACACTGCAGGGTGTGCTCGATAATAAAAAGAGTTATTAAAACTGCATTAAGCTTTGAAAGTTATACTATTATTCCCCAAGCGGCTTTCTGTGCGTGCGAACACGGACACGCCAAGTGAACTTTGAGCCTCGGGTTCGAGTCTAAGTGGTTACATACACACCAAAATATGTCAAAATGTGTCCAGCTTGGTGAGTTTTCACTTAAACAATGTTGGTTATGTCTTAATTGAACATTAAGTTGAGGAATGAGTCGCATGAACATGCATTCGGTCTTAAAGTGACAGCAGCCTAATATTCCTGCTGTCGTCTGTGTCATTAATGTTAATCAAACAACAAAAGACAGAACAAAATCAATCACTGCTCTTTAACACATTTAGTAGGTTTAATCCATTTTTAATTTACAAAGTGAAGACTATGCAGTGGTTTTACATTTGATTACTTTCTATTGATAGTTTTTTTTAATTATTTCACAGAAATGCTGTATTTCTTAAGCTCTAAGGCAAGCTGTTCCTTATCACCTCTTAGAGAGGGAATGGAATATGTTGCACATGTTGCTTGCCAATAAATAAACAATTCATTTATAATTTATACTTAAAATACATTGTTGTTAAGAATAGTTGGCCTATTATTTATTTCGGTGATCTGTATCTGCCAATACTGCTTCCAGTAATCAGAGATCGGCACTAAAAATCCTGATCTGAGCACCCTAAGTAAATATTTATCATTTTAAGTGTTTGCACAAAATTCACCATGTCCAGATAAAGTTTTGCAGTGTCAGATTAGAAAAAATAACTGTTCAGTATTTTGGTTTAATGAGATTTTGGAGCTACCTAGTGTCACGGTTTAACCACACTAACGAAGATGAAGATAAACATTAGGAAACAATGACTTTAATAATAATTATCTTGAAAATAGGAATAATTCACACGAAGTGTAAAGGAGAACCGATAAACACTGAGGGAGAACTGAGGACTTACATGCAGGAGCCAAACAAAGAAGCTGATTAACAGAATACCGGTGGAACCAAATGAACTAACCAGAACATAGGAGAACTGGGTCACAGAGAACACAGCAGATTAGACATGTGACTCCTAGTGCAACATGACAGAAATATAAAGCCAGCCATCAACAAATGTCTCGTTGTGGCCAAAACACTGGGATTTGGGCAATTGTTTCGCTTGAACTTCTATATAACTTTGTAAGTAGCATTACAGAGACAAGCAAGACTCACGCAATGTACTGCTCCGACTTGTTGTACTTCTTGGCCAGGTATTTGGCGGAGGCTTTGCTGGGGATCTTGACAAACGACAGCTCTTTGCCATAGCGCGTCATGTTGCAAGGCGTCTCGCACACGCAGTAATCATTGTCTCTCTCCACCAGAAAATCTAGAGCCAGAGAAAAAGAAAGAACATTTCTCTTAACTTCAAAAATCCTGGATGGAAAAACAATGGGACAGACGAAGAAGTATAAAAAGGCCTGGGGAAGTGGATGGTGGGGTTAAGAGGGGTCATAAATCACGCTGTCCCATCGTGGCCTCGGGTTCAGCTATCTGTAATGAGGACCGGATGGGTTCAACGAGGAAAATTGGCCTCTAGACTGAAAGGTTTCTGCATGGAGGAGGCAGATTTCTTACCTAGAGCTGGATCTGCACATTCCTTATACTGCTCCGGGGTGCAATATGGAGCGTCTCCTAAAGACGGAGAAACGTGAAGAAGGCTGTCAGAAACACCAACAGTAAAATATCATTTTAATTTGATCATTTTTATCCCATTAAGCCTGCCAAGGACTTGGTCATATTTAACCCCCCAAACCAAAATAAATCATATTTTGCATTAAGAAAATGAAGCCTATTTTAGGGTCATTCTTTTGCAATTTGCATTTAATAATTAAGCACATTTTCCCCCTCAAAATCTCATTACTGTATTGAGTGTGGACATTTACACTCAAGTTTGCTTGTCATTATTATTATGATTTTCATTAGATTCCAATCACTGTAATACAGTTATGAAAATCATCTTGTCGGGACACAGTGATTAATTTATTATAATTAAGCATAAATTAGACATTACAAAATTCTTTAAAAAAAACCCCGACAAATTAAAATGACCGATTTCTACAAGATATAATTTCTTCAAGCAAAATATACATTTCTTAAGTTTTTTATCTCAAGAAAAAGTTAGTTTAAATACCATAGAAGTATTTGTGTGCTGTCTTTAATTTATGCTGATGTCAATATAGAGACAAAAGAGAATTTTCATGATTTTATAACAGTAATGAGAATCTAATGAGAAGCATCATTAAGAATAATGGGAATTACAAACAAACCCTAAAGTAAAATGTCCAGACTCATTACAGTGATGCGAAATGTGCTTAATTGTTATGCAAATATACAAAAAAATATCTTTAAAATGCTAAAGCATGCTTCATTTTATTCATGCATAAAGTACTTTCTCATTTTATGCTTTTGAAATAAGACCTGAAAATGTTTTTTTGTGCGATTCACCCTTAAAGAAATGTGGAAGATAAAGAACAAAAGGTGTGCCGTAGAGAGAGAGAGAAGAACACAATGTTCTGGCTAAAGGTGAAATGAAGCGGCCTCTGTCTGTCTGTTAATTAAAACGTGTCGCCGTCCATCACGCTGTTGTTATCAGCGGCGAACCGCTCTTCAAAAATCTGATTTCCTCTTTTAATTAATTTTATTTATTCAGGTCTTGAAGCTTCCTCGAATAGCTCAAGGACTCTAGCGGTGAGAAGCGAGGGAAAGAGTTCATGCAGTCGACGAGATGCTGAAAGGAAAACATGTCTAGATACAAGATTAGAGCGTTCCCGTAATAATAAACTAGTTTGCTTATCAAAAAAAAAAGCTGACAAAATGAATAAAGTTGGCTTCAAAATCTCCAGTTACAATAAACGGTCTAACAACGTTGTCCGCTTGCAGTGTAGACAGCTTTGTTGATTATAATGAAGCGTTGTAGTTTCGTCACACTGTTTAGATGCCGTTTAAGATACAGCAGATCGCTGTTTGATGCAGTTCAGATCCAGTTCATGACAAAGTCTTTAGAGATGATCAGAGGGCCGTGTTTCAAACAGACGTTCAGAGCTCAGTGGGGTGCTGGTTTCTAACAGGGCTGCATGAAATCATGGCTTTCTACTCGCTGAAGTTAAAATCCTCTTACTTTCATTAAGCCCCAAAACTAGCAACCAGAATTAAAGCAAGACGTGCTAGGAGCACAGCAAGGGTTTAAAATCATCACAGGCTTAAAAAAAGCAACGGCTTGAAAACATTTCATTCTGGAAAAGGAATAACAAGCCATAAAATATGAGACATTCATTTATTTAACTGGTGGCAAGAACACACTAAAATAGAGACGTAGCAAAAAAGATGAGACTTTGAGAGCTGTCCTTTTATTCTAGTTAAAGATTTTACGATGGTTTAACCGAGAATCTGGATACAGAACAAAACTAGGGCCCTATGATTTCCGCGATCACGGAATCGCGGACGGAATTACGGAACTGGCAAATTAACGCGGAATCTAGTGTTAACGCGGGATTTCGTGGAATTTTACATATTTGGATTGAAATTCTGTTTTTGTGTGGGAGAAGAACGTATGTCTGGTGAAAATGCAGACCGGGGGGTAAAGCAAAACTGGGCGACGCAACCCCTCCCGTCATTTCAGCTCCAATGACGGCATCAAAACAATGAAAGCATGGCGAAGCGGCTCTCCACGGCTCTGCTTTCCTCGGCGAAAAAGTTAAGAAACACGACGCTATAAGCCCTCAGTACCGAGCCGAGCAGTTCGCACGTGACTTTTATGCAGTGTTTCCCACACATAGACTAATTCGCGGCCACAAAATCAACTCCGGCCGCCACATATTGCGCTTCGTTCATTTTTTTAACGCTATTTAAAACACGCAGCTTATTCTTTCCGTTGTATTTCCTTTCCCCGCTCTCCCTCCGTCTCTCTATCACTCACGCATCTCTCTCACATGCACGCACACACACACACACACACACACACACACACACACACACACACACACACACACACACACACACACACACACACACACACACACAGCATCTGTCTATGAGGCGCCGGACTGGACAAAAGCGAAGCGAACTCCGCGAGCGACACTGGGCGAGAGAGAGACAGAGTGTGACTTTTATTTAAACTTTAAACTAATATAATTTATTTTACTGGACAGTTTAAAGCTCATAACCATATTTTGTTGTTACTTGAAGAGTGCAGTGTCATGTTGCATCATGCAGTATTTTCACATCAGTATTTGTCCTGAAAAGGCTATGAGTAAATGTCTGTAATTTAAGGTCATTACTATTTTATTTGTATACATTTTAATCAGTAACTTTAAAAGCACTCTCTTTTTATGACTAAAATAACAGTAAAGGGTAAAAAAAAATGAATTCCCAAAAATTAAAATGGAATTTGGGAAAAAAATAAAACGGAATTTAGGAAAAAATAAAACGGATTTCATAGGGCCCTACAAAACCAAAATGATGAAAAATTTGCGCTTACATTTTAAAATGTATGTTTTTTGCTGCTCACAAGAGATTAACACAGATAACCAGATATGACACGGTCATGTGCGCTGTGTAATAGATCTGTTGATGGATTTCTTCGTGTGTGTGTGTGTGTGTGTTTGTTTACCGGGCATGTGCACCATGCGGCAGTTGCAGTTCTCCACCAGATAGCGCGTCTCGCAGTCGATGCGGCAGGCGGTGATACTGTATGTGCTGAAGAATTCAGAGTCCATGGGCGTAGACTTGCAGTCGCCCCACGGAGGAGGAAGATACGTCAGCTACATGACAGAAAGAAAGAAATGGCAATAGTGAATTACTGTTTTAATCTTAGGTGTATTCCTTAGAAATATAATTATGTAAAGTGTACATAGGTAGCAAATCAAATATTGCTCCTCACATGAAAGTGTGTACGTGAATCACAATTGCTTCCAATGTTACCATGTTGCTAACAGTTTAACAATCTAATGAGCATAACAATTCACAAGTATTTTTATTCAATTAAACACAGGAGATTAAGACCAGGCTTAAAACAATCTGTTATGCTGCTTGATATTACAAACTGGTAGTTATTATCATATTTTAATTTAGTATGATCATAAACTCACTGGTTCGTAGCGCAAATAGTTTTACTGTTTATTTGGTATTCTAGTTATTTACCTATAGCAGCAAATGAATTGGAAGTCTTGTACATCCACAGAAAATAGCTTGCAAAATAAGGTGGATATAGACAATTTTTCAAACAGAGCTCATAAAAATGCATTATTTGATGCTGCCTTTATCTTAAAAGGCTGGATAATGCGGCCAACATTTTGGAACAGCCTTTGCATACACCTTAAAATGATGTCTAGGTAGGCAGCTCACTCAGCTTTGGACAACGCTATAATCCCTGAAGACACCTCACTATCAGCTTAAGAAATGCACACACACACACACACCATAAACAAATGCTGCATATGGGATAAAAATACACACACAAACTCCAGACACAAAAGCTAAGACAAACTAATGCTTTACATAACGCCACTGCATATGAATTCCTCAACACTACCCATAAACTTCCTACATAAAGCCTTTAAGCAATGTTTCAGATTCAAAACAACGCGAGCTCTACCGACAGCATCTGACATGTTGACTTCGCTCTGAAACCTTGTAAGCTGCCAATATGGGCAGCATCTCAGGGTCTTATAGAGTGGCCTTCAACATGAGCGCCGGCATCATTGTGCTGCCTTCTAAGATACCTTGTTTTGGCATGTATCCAATCCCAGAATGCCCTGGGCTCAGTGAAAAAAAAAGACTTAAATCAAGTTTTTAATGTTGTTTATATGTCTATGTGGTGTTTTTAATATAATTAATATATCAAACCATGTGCAAATTCATAAGTCAACACCATTGCTAAGTATTTTCTCTTTAAAACTGCAGTGAACCAAAGACAGTCTCAAAAAACGTGGTTTGAAGTGTTTAGCAAATCATTAACAGGGAACGAGCAGGGGAGTCTCGAGAGAAGCCAGGTTATGCCGGTATATTTTCTGTTGATATGAACGATCGGTTAGATTCAGCAATATAGCGCGTGAATCATGTACTATATATTACGATGTTATGATTAACTATATGCCTTTTTCCACTGGAGTTGTTCAAAGCGTTTCTGATGATTGTTTAGAAGGCAGCTGTCTGACTCTGAGATGGAGAACGGGAATGTTCAATTTGTCAAAAAATGTTTCAATTTGTCAATTCGGTGACCGAAGATGAGTTTTAAAGGATACAATTATTTACTACAGGGGGACTTTAAAAATATTTCAGCCTAATTAAATCTTAACTAGTTAATTTTTAGTAAATATCATTGAAGTTGGTAAAATAACAACAAAATAAAACCCATTATTGTGTGGATTTAGAACAACACATAATTCCTGTTAAGCAGGGCCGTCGCTGGCGGGGCGAAAGGTGATAAACATTTACCTCTCTAAAAATCTTGAGATCTATGGTTATCTGTCTGTAGGGTAACAGACATTGTTTGAGTAATTGAAGTGGATTGACTTAAGTTAACTCAGATGTCCATGCAGACATTATTCCATCTGCTCCTGTCGGCCCAGGGCAATCTGAGCGCCACATCCATTAGTAAATACGGCTGTCAATCCTAAACGCTGACTGTGTGAACCATGATGAGAGCGACAGACAGAGACGGATGCTAATCCTGTAAAAGCCAGTGACATTGACAATCTTGGTGATGCATCTGGAGACGCAGACTTGATCTTTGTGTAAGAGGAAAATAAATGAGGGGAAATGTTACTGAAATCAATCCACCACACATGGGAGATGCACTGACCTCCAATTACAAGGAGCAGGGAGCCGTCTGTGCATATCAACCAGCTTTCTGTCTGTCTGTAGCGAGTCAGATCTTCAGCCCGTCTCTTTGACGCTCATTTATTGATCACACATGCCTGGATTTCACCTCTTTCTTTCACTCACAGAAACAAAGCTGCAGTTTTTATTTTATGACGTGGCCTTGCCATGAAAATTATACATGGATTCTGAGAATCCTATAAATAAATAATATTTATTCCAGACAGCAGGGTCGACCTGTGTCGGCCGTTTGCTCTCATTTGAAAATCAAATCATGCTTGTGGTGGTGGGAGACCGAATTTCTTCTTGGATGAATCTCACAAAGCTGTCCACATCATATCTCACCTCACAAACAAACAAAAAAAATGCAGGAAACTATGTTTTGAATAGTGAAAATGAAGCCTATTTTATGACCATGAGTTTTTTTTTTTAATGAAGCCTATTTTGTGAGCATGAGATTTTGCATTTGACTTAATTTTCATTACAATTAGGCAGATCTCGCTACTAAAATTGGCAAAATTCTCATTATTTACCACAATAGGTCTTGTTATTCTCAAAAATAACCTTAAAGGCAGTATAACAACTACTACCATTATATATGAAGTAGGGCTGTCAGTTAAACGCGTTATTTGTAGTTTTTTTCACATTGTAAGGGGTATACAGTCAAAGACCCAGAACCAGATATGAAGAATGAAGACCCGGAGTCAGAATTATAAAAAAATTCAAGAAAAGTTTTACTGAAGATAGTTTGCAGTTTCATCAGCAGAAGTCATGGTCTTCTTTCATCATATCTAGTCTTGGGTCTTATAACCCCCTAACAACATGCTTTTGCAACAGCACGCGGCATGCGCGGCGCTGCGCTATGAAACCCATTCATTTCAATGGCTTGCGCCGCGCAAGGACGTTTTGTGGCCTCGTCGACCAAAGCGCAAGCGGATCTAGCTAGACCGGAAACAAAACAACAGGCACGCCGCACACACTTGTTTGGGCTTGCGAGCCGGCCAAATAGTAGGTTAACGTTACGTTTTGAGTGAATGACGAGCGCGAGACGCCGAAATGGATGCCAATAAGATTCTGAATGGAAAGTTTACTTTTAAAAAGTTGCCAAATGGTTCCATTGACAAGACCAAAGTGATCTGTGTGTTTTGTCGTTGTGAACTGAGCTATCATCATCGCAGCACGTCCAGTCTGAAACACACACACACAGCTGATGCGAATTCTCCACCCCCTCGTCAATATCAGGACCTCGTCAGTATTTCTTTCACCCTTTTATTGATGGATAGTGTTACATTGTTTGAGAGATTATTTGCTCCAAGTGAGAATGTTAGTGTGAAATTGAACACAGTATATGCCAATGTTGTTTTCAATAAAAAAAATTTGCACAAAGCAAGCCGATCCACTTTTCCATGTTGATAAGAGCATTAAAATGAGAAAAAATAATGGGACAAAAAGAAATCAAGAGACATTTAGAATAGATAAAAATGTGCGATTAATTGCGATTAAACTATGACATTAATGCGATTAATCGCGATTAAATATTTTAATCGTTTGACAGCACTAATTTGAATAGTTCTCATAAAATATAAGGAAAATTTGAGAGATTGGGCTTGAAAATTTCTTAATTTGCATCAAAATAACGTCATGATGCCAATCATGGAGAAATGGAGTCGTGCTACTTCACATTAATGCATTCAAAAACAAACAAGTAAATTAATAAAAACAAGCAGCTGTAAAAACCAAAACCAAGGACTAAAACAACCCACTGACACAAACGGCGGCCTGTGCGCTTTGAGACGAGTCCAGCAACTGAGAAATTGACAAAAAGAACAATCATTTGGTACCCGCTGTTCTTGGCAGGAGACGAACGTCTGGAAGCCTGGAGCCACTCCGAATCCCAGCTGATCGATGAAAGGCGGTTCATCCTGCGTGTGGATCTGGACTTTGATTCCTGCCTCGAACGACGTCTCATCTGAGAGAGAGAGAAAATGAGACATGAAGACTGAGACGTGTACTCAACGCAGGTTTCTCAGAAGAACAGATGATATCAGATCAGATGGGCTGCTCTTTCAGTTTATATCACAGCATCAAACAGACTCAAGTTCAACCCAAGAGTCTTTTTTGTTGAAAAAGTAAAAGAAGATTGTTTTAAGAAAGTCAATGGTGTGACTACTAAGTAGACAAACTAAATCCAAACTAAGAACCCCAAAAAAGCATGGCTTCTACAAAAAAATGACATAACAATGTGACTATAGCAATAAAACAATGCAACAATGCAAGTTTAAACATTAAATATTCAACAACGGTAATTTGCAAATATTAGTAGACCATTGGGAAGTTTAAAAAAAGCATAAAAAAAATAGTAAAAATTCTGGCAACACTTTACTTGAAGGGGTGTGCATAAGACTAACATGACACCTTCATAATCATGACATGACACATGTTATGAATATGAAGGAAGTTTTATGCATGTTTGTGACAACTGTCATTAAGTGTCATTCACTCAATTATGACATTTTTAATGCAAATATGACATTGTTTGAGATGTCTTTGTAATGACACCTTGACATAAACCAATACATCATAACCTGCAGTGTCTTTGTCATGACAACTTGACATTACTAAGATAACACAACCTGTCATAAACATGACATAGCAGATTAATTATCAAACTTAAGAAACCACTTAGCTTTATTGGTTAACATTACATTAAACTGTCAGGTGGTTGGTTTTGACATTGGCTGTCATGAAGCCATTATAACTGTTTAATGACAAATTCAATTTGTACCATGTAGTTGAGGTCACGAAAAATATTCATGACACAGTTATAATGGCCTTATGACAGCCAATGTCAAAAGCAACCACATGACAGTTTAACTTAATTGAATGTCAAGTTGTCATGACAAAGACACTGACAGGTTATGATGTTATGGTTTATGTCAAGATGTCATAACAAAGACATCTTAAACAATGTCATATTTGCATTCAAAATGTCATTATTGTCATTATTAGCGAAAGACACTTAATGACAGTTGTCATAAACATGCATAAACCCTACTTCATATTCATGACATATGTCATGTCATGGTTATGAAGGTGTCATGTCAGTCTTATGTACACCCCTTCAAGTAAAGTGTTACCAAAATTCTTCTATCACATGACGCTTTGATGAAAGTAGAAATGTCCCACATCCAATATTTATAAAAACAGCACGTAAGATCATAACAATATGTAGTGATTGAGATAAAACATTGTGCATAAAGCAACAAATAAGGTTGAGTTTAAACATTTGGCTCTAAACAAGAGAAAATTGCAGGCACAGTTTATATGCACAACTCAAATTAGCAAACAGGAAATCAACAACAATTTTCAAAATGAGAAAGACATTAAACAAAATAAAAGGAAAACAAACCAAAACCAAGCTGGCAGGAAAACAGACTAGTCTCAAGATATTTCGAACAGCTTGACGTCTGTAATATTTCGACATTTATCCATGTGTCACCCACAGCCTGTAAACAGGAATAATCTTCAGGTTTCTCTATGGACAGCTGAGCAAACACTTTTGAGGGCGTTAGCGCAGATTATAGGCTGCGTTTGACACTACCCGGCCTCATTTAAATGCTTTAAATCAGCATATTACCATCTAAACGCTGAATGAAAATCCAGCAGGCTGTGGAAGAAAGCCAGTCAACAAATCGGCCCACATGTGACACTACTAATGACTATTGTTACAAATGCAGTTTCCAAGCATATCATCTACACAGAGGAGTTTCAGACGTCTCCCACCTGTTTTATTGCTTTTTTCCCTTTTAAACATCTGCTTAATGATCATTACAACACCAACAGCATAACATGGGGGAAATTATACAGCCGAACACCGTAAACTCACAGATGTCCTGTTTAATGAATTGTATATTAGCAGATCATCTAGAGAGAGAATCATCCAGCAGACAGAATGAACTCAGTTTACAGTCAATAGCAGGCTTTGCTAAACTCAATCCTGGTTTTGTAATTAGTCTTGCCTAGTCAGGCTTCAAGATTTTACACTGTACACCCTGGGGCAACGTTTGTATGTGCGTACAAGATTGGACAAGGACAAGAGGAGCTTTCAACCTGATTTAATAACAATTTGAGGAAAGGTCGCAACATTTGGTGAAGTCGAAGTCTGATGCCCGGTTTCACATACAATGCTTAAGTTTAGTCCCAGACTAAAATGCATGTTTGAGCTGTTTAAACTGAAAGCAACTTGCACTGACATATCTTAAAATATGTAAGTGCCATTGCGTTGTCTCAAGATGTACACCAGCAATGTTTTTTTTCTAAGGCACGTTTATAAAAGCTACTTAAATGTCCTATTTTAACTAAGGCCTAGTCCTGGCTTAGTCTAAGCCCTGTCTGTGAAACCAGGCCTGAGACCATTTAAACCATTTAAAAGTTTTAGCATTTTGAAAAACTTAAAACAAAGCCAAGTTGATGCAAAATGAAGGCTTGACTCCACTTGTTCAACATTTTAAACTATTTTCCTCAGATGCTGAAACTTAAAAAAAATTAATGTAAGTAGCTGTGACTATATAAAGCTCATGAATATTTAAAGCTACAATTTGTAATTTTTTCGCCGCTAGGGGTCGCTAACCTCTTACAATAACAAAGGCGTAGGTTGATGACGCAAAGCATTAAGCGGAATTATGGATCCTGTCGTCAAGCTGATGGATCTAATAATGTTTATGGAGTGAATACATTGATGTTTTTAACATGACTGTGGTATGAAGCAGGGCGCGATTGCCAAAGAGAGACAGATATCAGCGCCACACGCGAGTCCCGCGAATATAAAGGAATGAGGACATTTCATTCTATCGAACTACACGCAAGTGCTTTATTACTACTCACACTGGTCAGTTTATTAGATGAATTAAACTTGAGGTAATGCAGCACTGTTTCACTTGCTCTAACAGTTACACTATCACACTAAACTGCATTTGAGTGTGTTGAATGTTATTCTATGTGTTAGTTTGTTGGCTGTATGAGACTAGCAGTAAGCTAGATCAACATTAAATAACATACAAATCATATTCTAACATTTCATCATGTTGAACTATATAACATTGATTCGTTTTATGTACATTTGCTCACCTGTCTAATGCAACACTCTTAACAGAGACGCCACTCGCGTGGAGCTCTCGGCATCTCGAAAATGATATTGATACTCGTTTTAGTCCTCTTTTTGTCTCAAAGTCTGCTTGCCATGGTCCAAAATGTTTGAACAAAACAACAACAGCGTGAGCGTACCGCTAGGCGTAACCCAGTTGTCCACGTCTGTCGCCATGGTTACTATGGCAGTACGAGCGGAAACCGAGGGTAACGCGGATATGACGTCATTGACTGGCGACTCCCTCACCCCTGATACTGCTCACACGCCCCGTTTCCTTGGTTAAAATCGCAATTTTCTCACGATTTACAAATAGTTGGAAACATTTGGGATATTGTAAGTAATCAACTAAACAAAATATATAACACTGGCCCAGTGGTTTTTGGATATTTTACTGCAAAATTCTTACATAGTGCACCTTTAATTAGGCAAGCAATAGCCAGTTTATGATTGGTTTTCTGACGCTAAAAGTCTTGCCAAAACATTCTAGCACTACATTGTTTCATGTTGTACCTCTTTGGTGTCTAATTCAGGGTTAGCAGTGCTTCATAACCCAGGGTTAAAAGTGTGACCCGTGCATTAACTCAGGGTTAAGAAGACATTAACCCCGGGTTAAGTGTAGAGTGAAAAGCCTTAGAGAGGAAGCAGTGCAGTGTATCTGAAGGAGCCTGGCATTGTCAGGACTTCGAGACAGCTGCTCTGTAATTACGGTGAAATCCAGTCAGCTGTGGAAAAGATTTCAGGACAGCTCTCACCCGAGTAACCAGAGAGCTGCTTGCAGGATGTGATTAGATATCTGAGACCTCAGAGAGCACCTGCCGTGAGGAGAAATTTGAAGGAGCGCGAGCAGAGCTCTTTGGGAAATCACAGCATTATAAAAACAATCTCGGTAAATGTCGGGTGGTGACAGAGGCAGGTGTGCAGAGTTTCCCATCTACCCCCTCTCTCTTTTCAATTACAGAGGTGTGAAGTTGTTAAATGGGTCCCACTGAGAGACAAGACACGAGCGAGTTTCACTGGACGTGTTGCGTCACATGTAATTGGCTTGCGGACTTGCAGCTGTAACGTGTGTTTGTATATTTGCCATTTTCTGATCAATGGGATCCAGCCTGACGTCACTTTCTGAATCTTGAGTGCTCGAAACCGACTGAACTTTACTGGAAAGGTCACAGATTTCTCCTCGCAGCATTCTGACCTTCAGCCGGAAAACATATCCAACGTTTGCTGTTGTTGTTTACTGCAGTGTTGTGCTTGTTCGTTTTTTTAAATTGTTCTGCTGAGTGTTGATGTGGTTTTTATTGTTGTTTTATGTCAAGAGCTCTGTTCCAAAAGTGATCTCCCTATATACCTACCATTTTAAAAAGTCATACATAGTTATGAATCCTTCTAAGATACCTAATTTTGGCCAAATTCTTTTTCTTTCTTTAAGGCAACATCACCTGTATAATTATCCCAGAATAAACTGTAAAAAGCTCAGTGAAAAACAATTTTAATATGGCAGACAAGTCAAGACAAACGCCCACTTTGCTTACTGAAAAGTATTAATAAAAATGATTTAATCTAATAAAAAAGACCATCTAGTCTAATTATGAAACTTTTTAAGATACCTAATTATGGCCATATCCTTGATCTTTGTTTCTTTAAAGTCCCCTGTGGTGAAAATCCAGCTATTAATGTTGTTTATTTGTCTATGTGGTGTTTTTAATATGCTTTAAGACAAACCATGTGCAAATTCATAAGTTAACACAATTGCATTTTCACAATTGAAATTGAGTATTTCCTTTTTAAAACTGCAGTGAAAAAAGACAGTCTCAAAAACATGGTTTGAAATCGCTGGTGTTTCTGATGTCACAAACTACCTTGTAACCAATCAGATCAACGTGTGATTGTCAACGAGTGGATCTCTGAGCTGCTGTGAGTGAGTGGAGGCGGGGCTAATTAGCATATTCATAGAACCGCGTATAATAAATGAGGCTGGGTGTAGTTACATTTAAGCTATTTTAAGGTATGGCAGATTTTTTTCAAGGAAAAAACGTTTAAATATGTAATTTTGGTGATCAAAGGTGAGTTTTAAGAGATAAAATGATTGACTACAGGGGAACTTTAAGGCAGGGCTCAACGCTAAGGATTTTTTCTACTGGCCTGGTTCGGGAAAAAACGCGAATAGAGCAAAACAGGCGATTCAATGTCTAAAATGTAAGTCACTTAATATTAACTTGTTTATTAAACTGTACGTTGTATAAAATCAATGTTATATTTGTAATCATGCTGATATTTGGAGAAAAACAGCGCTCTTCGTGTAATATTGGTATTAATTGGTATTGGTATTATTACTATATTAAATTATATAAATATATAAGACATACAGGGACATTTTGCCCCTTATGCTGAATCTGGGGGTATTTTAAATGCATTTTAATAGACCAGGGGTCGGCAACCCAAAATGTTGAAAGAGCCATATTGGACCAAAAAAAAAAAATCTGTCTGGAGCCGCAAAAAATTAAAAGCATTATATAAGCCTTATAATGAAGGCAACACATGCTGTAAGTGTTAAATTAGCCCTCTAGTATCAAAATGATAAGTAGGATACAAATTAGAGCTTAGATCGGGCCCAAAAAATCAAGCCCGAGCCCGATTTTAACCCGACCATTTTTTAATGCGTGGGTCGTTATAACTGACGTTCTCAACTTTCTTTCTCCCGCCCGCAACATTTATGTTTTGTCCCGCTCCCGCCCGCAAATAGACTTTTTTCTGTACCTCCAAATACTTTCAAGTTAGCCTACGTGTCGCCACCATACATCCTCCTGATAAATGATTTGTTATTAAAGCATTAAAACACAAACCACTGTTAATTTAACATAAAAGCAAGCAGTTGAATGCGTGCATGGTTTGGCATGCATGACTGAATGCGCGCAAAGTGCGCTCTCTTAATAATTCTTAAAAAGCTGACAGTTCATTGCGATCTCACACATCTCTGTTATTATCAATGAAGCTGACTGCACAATGAATCTTTCATAATATCCACACGTTGTTCGTTATAATTGGAGGATTTGCCAGCATGCAGAATTCAGCACTGAACAAAAAAGTCAGTTTTGAGCGTGAGGGGAGTCTATCTTAAATGCTTCTGATTGGCCATTGCGTTCAAGAAATCAACACATATGTCTGTGATTGGCTATATTGCTCAACGCTGCAAACATGTTATGAATAGAAATTCTGGCCTGTAAATCGTTTCTATTTTGTTTTAGTAGAGTGAGTGCATTACCGCACGCGCCCGCGCTCGCACTCGCCCATCAAATCTAGTCCCGCGCCGCACTCTATTGCGTTGGGAGTGCTCAGCTATCTTTCTCATTTTCCCCTTGGGATCCATGGCCCATGACACACCCGCCGGTTTGTTTGATTGTTTGTCAGCCACCGGTCTGGCATCAGGCCGATCTGACAGACACGTGTGTCACAGTCTGTCTATGACGTAAATTCTTCGTTGACAGAAATGTTGAAATTAAATATTTATTATACACATTTTTACAACTTTGAAAAACTTTAAGAATGTTTGTCATGTTTTTCATCCTACAGAAATTATATTAAAACAAAAAATATTTTTTCCATTTTCAAATTTTTGAAAAAGCTCCAGGGAGCCACTAGGGCGGCGCTTAAGAGCCGCATGCGGCTCTAGAGCCGCGGGTTGCCGACCTATGTAATAGACTAATCACGCAGTAAAAGCTTGCGCTCTAAATGTGCACGCGCGCTAGTCTAATCCACTAGACTACATCACGTGCGTGCACTCAATGGGTGTGTTTTTGTTTGTTTTTTTGTGAAGTGAGGGACATACTCGATGATGTCAGATCATTAAATCAACAATAACGATATCATAGACGATATATCGTACACCCCTACAGCACTGGCCCAATCGGGCAAGTGACAGTTCCCTCAACTGTCCCGAGCGTCGTTCACACTGGCCCCGGGCCATCGGGCAGTCCTCAGTGTTTCCCCTACCATGTATTCAGAGCTGCGCAGCGCCGCTGCAAAATCTTCACATGATCAGTAATATCATGACATTCACTTCATTCACTTAATACACACCTAAAAACACTGAGACGTGGCGACTGGCGGCACTGCTAATGCGGTGGCTCTGAATCCACTCCTTGACAAGAAAGGAGGAAAGAGCTACATATGGAAATATTTTCGATTAGGCTAATGTCACGTTGCCATAAGTTGGTCGATCACATAGCGCGTTTTTTGCGCCTTCAAATTCGTTATTTCAAATGTAGGCGCGTTTCAAATAAGGACTCAATTACCAACCTACAGCACGTGACAGCACCGCTGCTGGAAACATTTCTAGGGGAAACACTGGTCCTTATTGTCAAGCCCTGTTAAGGCATAAAATGTTTTATTCTAATAAAAAACTATTATTTTGCCTATATTTGTTTCAATATTAGCAAAACGCTAACAATAAACTCCATTGAATCAAGTGTAGTCGAGCGTTTCAAAGCAGTTTTTTTCAGGTAGGATACTGCCTAAGAAGGCAGCTATCTAGGGGGTTCACACTATGTTTTGGAACAGAGCTAATGTGCAAGTGTTTTTGCGTGTCTATGCCCACCAGCAGTATTTTCATTGATTTGCATTAATTCTGTCCCTTGCGGTGAGCTTTAAGACATCATTTAACAGTTCATTCACAGTCTGCTCAGTTTAACCTGTTGATTAATATTAAAGTCAGAGCGACAGTCTAGCAAACAAAGATTAATCCTAAACTAAACCCTCATAAGCAGATTATTGACGTTTAGACAGCTGAAGTCATGCTGATTTTATGCAAATCTGCCTGGAAGAATGAGTGTATTCCCAAGAGTTTCAGCTGGAATCATTTTAGTGCGAATTTCTCTTGGTGAATCAGGAGTGTAAAACTAGAGAACTGTTGATCTGATGGATAAAGATCTGAAAAAGATTAGGGCTGACACTAACTGTTATTTTACTAAGAGTAATTATTTTTCGATTATTTTGCCGATTAATCAGGTAATCGGGTATTATTTGTGGTAATAAAATAGACCAAAGCAAAGAGCTAAGCCTTTAAAATACACATAATAAAAATGAGGCAATAATATTTTGTTCAAATAAAGTATCAAAAGCAAGTAATAATGTGGTTTTAAAATACATAATATACATAATATAAACATTTGTCTTATGTACATTATGTATTATAACAAATGCCTGTAGAGGGCGCCTGTTGTTGTTACACTTTACAGCAGATCAAATCCTTGTTCAATATTGGCCAAACAACATTTAAATCAAGTTTACTTAACCTTTGACATTTGGCCAAATTTTTACGAAAGTAATACTACAGTCACTACAGCATATTTAGAAATACATTGATGTATTGTCCTGTGTTGGCATACTGTAGGTTTATAAATTATTTATGTTACAAATGTGATGAAATGGTGCATATTGTGTTCCCAGATAAACGTTATTTTGGCTTATAAGCCAACCAAAATCACAGCATAAGCAGAGATGGAGTTTGAGACGCTCCACGCATGTAAATGATAAGCAGCAATTACTGTGAACGGAGCTGCTCTGAGACACACTTAACCCACACGCATGCTAATAATTTAATATTAAACATGCAGCGCATATATTTATTTAATTGAATCGCAGCCTGTGTGAATTCACAATAGGACTATGTTATAGTATGGTTTTTAATACATCACGTAGCCTTAGAAAACGGTCTAATAATGCGGTTCATGGATTCTCGTCCGTGGAATGTGCTACTTCCGGTATTTTGCCGGTTACTCGACATATAAATTTAATCAAGGAATCGTGACAGCCCTAAAAGGTCTTTCATTCTTCAGGGGAAATAATGGTTCCACATAGATGCAATGCAAGTATTAACTTCATCTCTTCTACAGTTCTTTAGGAGATGTAAAAACAGTCACAAATTAGGCAATTGTTTAACATTTGTGCCGGTCAGTATGATGGGATCTCATCAAAAACAGAGAAGACACATGAGATTACTGGGTTTAGTGAGTCGTACCGGTCTCTCCCCACACGGGCAGGTACTCGTCCTGCTGGATGTCCAGCATCAGCTCCAGACCATTACCCATCCCTCCCTTCATAGTGACCAGCAGTGGCCGTCCGTCCTGTCCCGAGTTGAAGGTGTAGCATTTTCCATAGCGTGTGAAGATCTGAAACAAACAGAGACAATTGTTTAGCAATGATGGATCGATTATTTGTTTGTTACACTTTTCTCACTCGTCAAAAGCAAGCAATAGACAGAATTATGTTTAAAGATTTTCATAAATTCATCAAATGCTTGTATACTATTATAAATAAAAAGTCTAGTTATAAGTAATACAGTTGAGGTGTTCCATTTATGAAAGCCTTTTATTCATCTTAAATGCCAACAGAAGTATATTCATTAAAGTTAAGAGTTCAAAGGCACTTCACAACAGGAATGACTCAGTTGCACTTCCCGCTTTCAAGTCAGGATTCAGGAAATGATTTGATTAATTATAGAGCATCTCTAACTGGTGACGTGGTCTACACTCGGGCAGAGGTGCTCATGCCGCCAGTCTTAATTGAAACTGAACTAATGGACATCTAATCACATCACAGACAGCAGGATATGGAGAGTGTGGCGTCTCAGAAACACAACCTCGCTGCGGGACCACCTGATTACCATCGTGGACAAATGAAATGAAATGAAACGGCCACATCTTTACAAAACATAGTAACGAAAGAAAATGGCAGCAGCTCTCCAGGGAATGACATCAATGTGAAAGAAATGCAACATGTGTTACAGACAGCTTTCTCTTTGAGATAGAAACCTCTCAAAGACATTGAAAGATGTGTCAGATATCAGTTTGTGTGATGAAACGCTCCAGACAGACAGATGAATGGTTGATTCAGCTAATGCACAGATGGAGCATTTATACACATCCTGGCCAAGACAGCAAAAAAAAAAGAGAGATACAGATTCTCTTCTGAGACTGAACTGAGTTTCTATGAGATTCTAGACATCCTTGAGTCAATGACTGACATTTTTTTATACATTCTTTAAAAAAAAAAAGCCAACACGAACGCATTGCAATGAATCATACAGTAAAAGAATCATGTTCAGAATTACAGGCACAAGGCCCATTTATTTGTGCTAATTATTACACACTGCACACACTTTCAAACCATATTTTATATAGTATCAGTATTATAATTAAGACAGCAATATGTTTAGAATCACATCTGTTGTAAAATGTTGGCATACATGGCAAAAAAGCCATTCAACAAAACCAAGCTAGATCATTTTACCAAGATGAATATTTGACAAGCAGAATTCACAACCAAATGCCACAGAAAACCAAATGTTTAAGTTTGCAATGCATAAAAGAAATACTTCCACAGTATTTTTGTTTTTCATGCTATGTTAGTCAATGCGGTCCATCAACTGTTTGGTTACCCATATTCTTCAAAATATCATCTTTTGTGTTCAACAGAAGAAATAAACTCCTACCGGTTTGGAACAACTTGAGGATGGGTAAATTATGACAAAAATGTAAATTTTTGGGTGATTATAGGCCATGTCTAAAAAAAAACATGTGAGCTTCTTACCTAGACAGCATTTTGGGCATTAAACGAAGTTAAATAATCGATTTGAACGTTTAAAAAGCACATACGATGCCCAAAAAGAACATCCACAAAAATGCTTTCAAAAGCTCGTGCCACTTCCAAAAAAAACATGTTTAAATGCATCAGAGCAATTATTCCCTTTTGCCATTACCGATAATAAGTGCTCCAGAGCTTCTTCAACATCTAAACTACTCCTGATGAGATAACAGCCTATTAATCGTTTAGCAAACGTAAGCAAGGCTGTTGCCAAGACGAGTTGCTGTGGTAACCGTGGCAACACAGAGTAGTTGGTTAGGGCGACGTTGACCTTGGGACCCAGGAGAGTCGATGCTAGTGGAAAGTGTTGTGGAGTCTTTCCGAGAAACTTTACAATGAAGTTTCCTCAACGAGGCCGCCGGTCCATTGAGCGCGGATGCCTGCTTGTTATTTCCAAAGAACGTGCCTTCATGACGACCTTTATATGCTAACAAAGCTTTTGAAAATGTTTACAATAGCCAAAAGGCTTCACAAGCCGCTCTACAAGGAAAATGAGTTAGGGACACACTGTACGTTCCTTACTGGACTATTGTGGAGTTATTTTGAGGACAGAAATTCATTAGTTTATTTGTCAGCATTTATAAAAGGCGGACTTAAAATACTTTATGTTAAGGGTTTGAACACATCACTAAACCCTAAATAAGAGCAACAGTACTGGTGATGCTTCACCGAAACAACACTTACCAAAGACGTAATGCACTCAAACGGAGCTCTAATGTGTGTTAATTTTTTAGTGCGAAAGCATCTTGTGTGTCTCTGTTGCTTTAATACAAGAGAACAGCCTCCACTGGGAACGAAGACATCAATAATACATTATCATTTGTGCCCTTTGTAACGGGACTTTATGAAAAATGAAACGGCTTTAAAACTTTCTGGCCGCTGAGGGGACTTTGAGAGAGTGAAACGCTCTGATCTCCCAGTACACCGCTGTCAGTTGGCAGACACTGTTCAAAGACTCAGTTGACTGGAAGTGAATCACAGGGGAGGCGCGGAGAACTCACAGGCTTAATCAGCGATTTCTTTGAAAATAAAATCTAGACTGCGTAAAAAGCCATGAGTACTTCAAAATGCAATGAAGATGGTCACATCTTCTTAACTCTTTCCCCGCCCGCATTTAAAATGATTATTTTTTTTTTACAAAAATGTCATGGGCCCCAGAATGTTGTATGGATAGCTGAATATGCAATACATCAAAAGAAAGAACAGACCCGCTGCTTTTCAACAAACACACACACAGAACGTTTTATTATAGCTTCATGCATTCTTATTTTTATTAACACTTGAATGTGGGTAAGTTTCATACATTTTTTTATATTTTTTTTAAGAAAAACGTTTTTGTCAATGACTACATCCAGAACGGATTCAGAATGATGATGAAAACACAGAGTAGATTGAGTCCATCAACACCCCCACAGCTTCACAGTCCTATCGCTCGTCCTGGTCCACATTTTATTCAGTAACATTAGGCAGTTTTGATTTATATGCTGTTTAATGTTGATGATCGCGCTATTTTACGCATCTGCTTACATATGCTAACACTTGTTTCTGCTTCTTTTTCTTCACCTGTGTTTTAATCTGGAGATTCAATAATTTTTTTTCAGAAGATGGGTAATAGCCAGTAATCATATCCAGTGACCATAAACTCGTCAGCTAGAAAAATTAACTCTAGAGAAGAGCATTTTGCTAAATATATGCACCATATTACACATTCATTATAATTTGTAATGTTCTTCAATATTTAATGCATGTTTGAATAAATCTGGCAAGTTTTTATGACAGCCACCATTTAAATGTTTATATTTCATATAACTTTATTATTATAAAAATAAATAAAAGTGTAATTTAAGTGTTTGTATTACAAATACCAATATTATAGTAGGCTAATGAAGCCTAGTAGGCTACAACTGACTCCCATATAGTTTACAGCATTAGTTAAGAGATTTGTTTTCCTTGAGAAAATTTGCCATGTATTGTACCTGATATCCAAAATAATCAATATTGCATCGAATCGAATTGCAAGCTTGTGAATCGAAATTTAATCGAATTGTTTGTGTTAATTTGTGTCCATACCCAGCCCTAATTAGCATCCAGTATTGATTGGCGGTTCTGTTCTGGTTGAGAACTTTCCACCCATCCATGCAGCCTGAGCAGGGAGCGCAGCGATAACCCCCTTACGGTGAACCAAACAGATCCAACAAAAATGACTGTGGTTGAGAGGTGGAGCTGGGGATGGAGGAGGCTACTTCGCTCCTGAGCAGATGAATGATACTGAATGGACCTTATAGGGATGCTGTGATAGGTGTCGTATTCCTATAGGTAGACGTGGATCAGCTGAGAGTCAGCTGGTGTGAGCTTGACTGATGTGACCTACGCTTGATTTGTCTGCAATGAAACTATTATTAAATTAAAACTGTATTTTGTACTATGTAAAACTGTATTAGGTATCATAAACTAACAACAAACGATAGAGCATTTATTCATTATTAGTCACTACTGTACAACTTTTTTAACATAGTATTTGTATGAATTAATTAAGATTAACAAATGCTTAGTTTTCTTCATTGTTAGTTAATGTCAACTATTGTGTTAACACAAACTTATTGTAAAAGATTACTAATTTTACTAGTATTATGCTATAATACTTATATGCTTTATATAAATAAATATTGCAAACAGCAGGTGTATAAAACCTTAAAATCGTTTTTTTTTTTTTAACACTTAAAAATGGAAGATAACATTTGATCAGTTTTGGATCTTGGAGGCATCTTAATCAGGTGTCCTAAGTACTTGACACAGAAACACACACACACACACACACACACACACACACACACACACACACGTGTATGAACTTGTGCCTGTAAAAGGAAATATTGTACAAGGTGAAACATAATCTGTTCCATTATAGGTGTCAGTATTTTAATACCCACTCAAAAAACCCAACATATTTATCAACACAAAAGGAGGCAAAAACTATGAAATATCATGAAATATGAAGTGTGAAAGAGTGATTTTAAAATTGCATTGTTTTTTTCTTGCACCCCGAGACAAAAAAAACCCCTATTATTTATTTATTTAATGCTTTCTTCCACATGCCTGCAACTCCACAAAGCAATTTCACAATCCACCTTACGCAGCAGGGCCAGAAATAGAAGACGATACGTCACTATTAGCTTCCACTTCACCGTGATAGCAGTGAGGCTGCTGAAGAAGACGCGGCTCCGGTGTCTCGCGAGCGTGACTGATATACCCATCAGTACTGATCAAGATCAGCGCAATGACAGTTGCGCCTTCTGAAATGAATAATTCACTGAGACCCAAATGGCACCGTGCCGCCCGCTCTCTGGCTGCCCGCGCACCATGGCGAGCTCCTAGCAAGCTGAAGCTGTTTGTCAGAGTTGTCAAAAGACTTTGATTGCAAAGCTTGCGTGTCTAATAAGCTGCACAACTCCCTGTCCAGGTTGCCGCAGCTGGTGGCTTCAAAAGTGCGATGGCTCTGCGCTTTCACAACGGATCAGATCAATGCTGCTGAATCGGAAAACGCCTAAATTATATAAGAACAGTGATGCCAAAGTCAGGCTGTTGAACATGTCACATCATGCTTTCCAAATCAGACAATCTTCAGTCAGAAAATGTGGGCAGAATATGCAAGCCACTCAATTGAACACGACAGGTTAACTTAGCATGGTTTTGCGAACAATTTACACAAATCTGTTCTGCTCATGTTGCATGAATTATAGGTTTGCCTCAAGAAAAGACCCAATTTTAAATTTTAAAATGAATGAAAATGATTAAATAACCATCTATGGCTATCGTGATGCAAACAAATCCATCTTTTGGCTTTAAATGATTGGGAATATAGTGTAAAAGCTATATGGACTACTTTTATGGTGCATTTTGGGGCTTTGGAACCACATGAGGGTGAGACAGAATGTTTTTTTATAAATTAATTATTTTAAAGTATTCAGACTGAAGGTAAAGCTTCAGTCGGAAGAGCACTTGGTCTCAGGTAGCTGTGTGTGGGTTTGATCTTAAAGGCTAAAGTGTTTGTTATATTTGAGAGGTTAGTGTTCCCAGTCTGACAGCAATCAATACTGGCACAAAGATGGCCACAGGATGTGCCTCAACTAAAGTTGGCCACAAAAATCAATACCGGCTCCTCTATTGACGGCTGTCGCACACATCGGCAGCGGACTCAGTGATGTAATGGAGTGGTAATATGGCCAATTCAGGACCACCAGGCCTGCTAAAGGGGTTACGATTTATCTGTTAGTGGTCTGCCTGTGGACAGAAACACAGGCTCCAATCTCTCAATGTCATCTCAGTTCAATCTCTCAGATAGGTCTCCACACTGGACTCCAATGTTTAGAGCCAAAGGCTCATTGATTCTCAATATGAGTCAATCCACCTGCAGCACAGCAGTGAAGTCAGCAGACAAGCGGCTTTTCCCTTGAGATGTCCATCCTCATTCAAATCATCTCTCATTTGAAAAACTGAGGAATGCAATGCAAAATGAGAGATACGTCAGAAAATATGAGGGCGAGAGAACACTATGAATGATTCATTAAAAGTGTGTAATAATTTGTAGACACTTTGAGTAAAGGTTTTTGCACCACAGTTCATCTTAACGTAGATACATCAATAATAAACAATTGTTAATATTACACAACACAATACACAACATTACACAATATAACATAACACAATATTCATTTTTAACCCCTTTAACCAATGCATTTTCCAGTTCTTTTAGTCAAATAAAATCATAATGGAACAACCCAAACCTCTCACCAGTAAGGAAACATCCGAATGCAACAAACCTGGCCCTGTTTACGTGTTTCAAGTAGATGAGGGAGACCCGTTTACACCTTGCGTTTTAATCTGTCTCCTTTGTTCACTTTCAACCACTTCAGTCCTAATTTCTTCGAGGGAAGGGTCTATGGGCGGGTAAATGTATGGGCTTAAAGGGTTAGTTCACCCAAAAATGAAAATTCTGTCAGTAATTACTCGCCCTCATGTTGCTCCAACCCCGTAAGACTTTCGTTCATCTTCGGAACACAAATGAAGATATTTTTGATTAAATCTGAGAGCTGTCTCACTCCTCCATAGGCTTCTAAAGGGATCGAAACTGGCCGGCCCAAAAGTTATGAAAGACATCGTTAAAATAGTCCGAGTGACTACAGTGGCTCAATCTTAAGTTTATCAAGCGACGAGAATACTTTTTGTGCGCAAAAACAAACAAAAATAACGACTTTATTTAACTATTAATTTCCTTCCTTGTGGGCCTCGAGTGAGTTCACGTAGTGATATTGCGCAAAGCTTCTGTGTTGCACGTCACACGCATCACACACATGACCAGCGTCGGCCAATAGTGAGCCTACGTGTAACGTGCAACACAGAAGCTTTGCGCAATATCACTACGTGAACTCACTCGAGGCCCACAAGGAAGGAAATGAATAGTTGAATAAAGTCCTTATTTTTGTTCGTTTTTTTGAGCACAAAAAGTATTCTCGTCGCTTGATAAACTTAAGATTGAGCCACTGTAGTCACTCGGACTATTTTAACGATGTCTTTCATAACTTTTGGGCCGGTCAGTTTCGATCCCTCAAGAAGCCTATAGAGGAGTGATCCAGCTCTCAGATTTAATAAAAAATATCTTCATTTGTGTTCCGAAGATGAACGAAAGTCTTACGGGGTTGGAACAACATGAGGGAGAGTAATTACTGACAGAATTTTTATTTTTGGGTGAACCCTTTAATAAGATCTTTCGATCTAATGGACAAAATAATCCCGTCTGGCAAGAGCGCTTCCCATAATGTTTCTGCATTAGTTCAGTAGGTGGAGAGTAGACAGTCTTTTGTGGCTGTTTGAACACATTCGACCGCATGATCGCCTACACTACTAAAGCAATCCGCTCTAATGCGTTTTCAAATACCTCTGAAGTGGTCGAAAGTGGACAAGCTCAAAACATTCTAGACCCTGTTTGCACCTGTATTTATCTTGTGATCAGATTGACGAAAACAATTCTTAAGGTGTAAACAGGGCCTAAAAATCCATCACATCAGCTGACTCAAACTCACTTACAATCCCTTCTTACCAATAGTGTGCACTTAAAACAGAGCGGTTCTGCTTGAAAATACATTTTCCTTTACAGTAAGAAGAAATGCAGAGTGGTTGAGAACTGTGTTAGGATAATTACAGTTTACTTCAAGCTCGGCTGACACTTCAATCTCAGACTCCAGTGTGCTGATAGTACAGGATAGATGCAATTTAAATGAAAGCGTATCTGTACAGACCCTTGAGACTGACTTGAATTCTTTCCAGTCATGCAGAGGTGCTCCAATTGAACTAGACAAAGTGACTCTGCTCATGTGTGAACAGGGGAAAGAAAAGTGGAATTACAAAGCAAAAGTTTTGTCTACATGTAGACGTTTAAAGTAGTGTGCGTGTGTGTGTGTGTATTGACTAAAAAGAAACAAGCCCATAGGGAAAGTGGCATTTTACCACAGCAGCTGCATTGATGCTGAACTACAAATCAAGTCAAAATGCTTCAAGCCCAACAGTTAAATGATTCATGCTGAACACCAGCAATTCCCCTAAAAAATCATGCAAAATTGAAGTGTTAAAAAGTAACGAGCCGCATAAATCCGGTCATAATTTCCCAAATACACACCTTGACAGTGTCTCCTCATTTTTTTCTTCTATAATCACATACTAGCAATGCAATCATTATGCAGAATGAAGAATAAAGATATTCACGGGGCATTGCCCTCGTCAAAATGACGGATCGTAATTTCTACAGCAAATGCGACGTGCTGCATACATTTAGCTAAATTACGTGCGACCTGGACGCGAGGAGATTGCAGATACGGCTCTTGGGATGCTGAGGGCCTCCTGATGCAATATATCAAGCATATCCCGGGAGTCACATTGCTAAATGTCTTCAACATGACACTAGAGCAGCATTGTATTTGTTTACTGACATAAATATAATTGCGCATATAGAACGATCCTAAAACCAAGCAGTCACCTAGATAAATGGGGTCAAGTCTGAGGCCATGTAGAACACAACCATACGTTTTACTGAATACAGTGCAGAAGATAATGTATTTGCTTACTATTTTTAAAAATAGCATGAGAGGAGAGAGTGCAATGATAAAATATTTCAAACATTGTCATGTGATCTTTTTATTCTGTATGTTTAATCCAGTGAGCGACATTCATCGTCTCAAATATTTTTTACTTTCAATTCTGTGTATAATCGTCTGAAACATCTGGCATTCTGACCAAATTGTGGAGATGTTTAAAATGCAGTCGACAATGTCACGACATTTGTCACTCCGGAAATGAAAAGGTCAAGTGCATTACGTGGGATCCATTTTTTCCATGCAATGTGCTCTTGTATATACACATTTCGGACAAATGGCTATTTCACAAACTGTCCAAAGTACACAATATATTAAGAGAATTGGTAACACTTTATTTTAAGGTGACATAGTTACACATTACTACATGTACTTATAGTAATAACAGTCAATTGTGCATAATTACAAGTAACTAACCATACACCAAACCCACACCATAACAAGTAGTTAATTATTATTACTATTTGAGTAAGTACAATGTAACTACGTCACCTAGAATAAAGGGTTACAATTTATTTGAAGGTGTCCTTGTTACAGTGTAATTATACATTTAAGTACTGAGTAATAATAATTAACTACATGTACTTACTATAGGGTTAGGATTAAGATTAAGTTTAGGGTTAGTTAAATTATGCATTTATAGTAATTACTATAAAACTACATGTAACAAGGACACTTGAAAATAAAGTGTTACCAAATAAATTGTAACCAGAGTTTGTCCTTTTACTAGTTATAAAAAAAAGTAGTAGGCAAACAGTATTCTGTTTATCTTCCAAGTCAATATATAGAGTAAAAAAAAATATATTAAAATTGCAGCTGAAATTTCCTACAATGGACATGGAAGGTCAAGATGCAGTGCATTGTGGGATAGTATTCCACAGTAGATACATTCAAATGCTCAAAAGTTTGTATTAATTAGTAAAAATATTTCAAATTTGCGTGGTGCACAGACACAATATGCATACTCCAAAAATAGTAGGCTACGAGAAATATGGTAGTAGGGCCTATGCTATTATGAACAAATCCTACTTTTTATTAAACAAATGCAAGAGGGAAAAATATGACATGTTCGCACGTTTCCATTAACGATCCATTCATCGTTTTTATCCTAAAGTTGAATGAACACACTTACGGTGCTAAAGTTGCGCGGTCCGCACAGCTGGCCTTGAAATCGACAATAAAGTAACATCTCCTCGAGCTGATGCCCCAGACGGTCCAATAACTGCCTCATGGAGGGCTGAGAGTCTCGAGGAGGGGGCAGAAAGTGGTTGAAGTCCAGTATGCGAGATAACGGTGACCAGGGAGGCTCACTACTAGTTCCGTCATCGTGCGACGCGAGCGCGTCTCGAACCGCGGCGGACACCTGCCAATTTTTCCCGAAGAGCCCGAGCCACCGTCCCGCGCTAAAGATGTCCGGTTTTTTCATACGTCGCGGCAGTATGATGTTCTGGTTGCAGATCGTCACGGCGGGAAATACGAGGCGTTTAGCGTAAACCATATGCGCCTTGGTGTACACCGGCGACGAGAGCAGGTATCGGACCCGGTTGGAGGACCAAGTGAGAAGAAGCGCCAACGCAGTCAAAAACGCCAGCAGCCACGCGACTCTGCGCGGGTACGAGCCGCTCAGAAAGACGTGTCTTAATCCGTGAAAGGTCGTGTGCTTTAAGAAAAGCTTTCCGGCTTCTTTCAGAGATCCTTCCGTGCGTTGTTTCGGTGCGGCGTCGCCTTGGCACATTTTGGAGAACGTTTGACGCGCAGTTTTACCTCAGAAGCGACGCGTTAAACGTTCCAGTGCTCTCCAAAACGAGTAATCATCGCGCGGTTCTGTTCCTGAGGCGATTCGCTCGGGAAATGAATCTGCAGATTCATCAGAACTGTTTAAAATACAGCGCTGTATTGAATGAGGACGGTACAATACTATTTCTCCATATTTTCCCTCAGGGAAGCGTAATATAGTCTCCCGTTAAAGTCTCAACTGTTGCCAGAAAAAGATACGGCGCCACATTTTCCTCGCGTCATGTGCTCTTGCGGTTCTGTCATTCTGTAAATCTGTTCTCTGCACTTTAAGAAGTTACATTTTCTTAAATTCAGTCGAAGTAATTCACTGGGGAGTATTTGTACCGCTCGTTTCAACAACAGCGCGAGCTTCGTCCCTTCCGCGCGCGCTCTGCTCTGTTCCTCTGTGAGCGCGCTCATCCTCTGCTGTCTTTTACTTCACTGAACTTTCCCATTGCAGTGGTTCTCCCTTTTTCCATTTTATTATAGAAGAAAAAGGACGTATTTCTAAGATAATTAACCATGAGTGATTTATTTTGACCCATAAGATGACAAAATCAAAAAACATTGAATCCAAATTAGTCTCTAAATGAATTCAGTGTGACAGTGAACTCAGTTTGTTAATATATTCAGGAGCATATCATCGAAAATAGCACAAGCATACTCACGTTGACGTCAGCACATTCACTCTACTATCAAAATAAGGTTCATTTTTAATTAAATGTTATACAATGCATCATTCAGATCAATGATTACACCCTCCGTCCCTGTTAGACAGTAAGTGGGCTTGTTCTTAAGTTTGGGCTGTTAGTCAAGCAGGCAAAAGTGGGCATAATGCCCGGCCCGCAGGTCATGGCCTACTTACCTTAACAATGTGTTCAAAGTCAATAACCCTTTTTTTTTCCACTGGCAGGCTCTGAGATGCCTCACAAAGGGTTCTTGTCCAAATGTGTACATAACAGAGGACAGTATTGACCAGAACACTGTGCCAAAATAAACCTGTAAACACCTGGATGCGTTCGGTCTTATGTGAAGTGAATGTCGGTGGGTGGATCTGTGGACATTCAAGCACCGTGTGTCCTCTTCCGTTGCCCTTTCTATTCTTGAGGGAAAAAATATACGCGAGGAGCTATATGAATGTCACAAATAAATTACAGTGGAGGCGTTAAGATTCACATTTGACATTTAATTTCAAAGTCACATTAAATATGTGCCAAGAAGAGGTTTTTAATGACAAAGAGAATGTGTGGCTCACGAAAACAATTAACAAGTTATTTAGAAAGAGAACGGATCGTGATATACGCTGTAATACGCACAAATTACATTTCTTTAGACAGAGAAGAAGATTTGTTAAAGATAAATATTTGTAAATAATTTACTTAATTCAGTTTTAGTAAATATTGCAATAAACTATGCAAAAAATATTTAAAGAGTGATGCAGGGATGATGTATTTTTACAGGCTAAAACCCGGAAATGTTTTCTCGTCAAATTTTACTACATGTAAGAATCATAAGCTTTTGTTAGTCACCTTATTTTCTGCAATAATCCAAAAGCCAATGGAAAAATCCGGGTTTTTTTTGTTGTTGTTTTTTTGTCGAGGGAACAAGGGTTGCTGACTTTCGGGTTGACCTACAAAAATATGTCATCCAGGTTTCCACTCTATATATAATTATAGATTGGATTTAGAAATGTTACAATTATGAATAAACAATTAAGGATTGTGCTTTTATCTTCAAAAAGCTTCTTTTTGTCACTCTTTGAAGGAATAGCAATGATTTATTTTTAATTTCTCATAGATATGTGAAGTTGGAATGAGACCCCAGTGGCAGTTCGTCATTGCACACCCACATGTTCGCCAGTCACAGATGCTTTTTACAAGCATCTTCATCAAAGAGGATGCAGTTCCGCCACGGGGACAAGCACACGCTGAGCTACATCAACACCCAGATGAAGACGCAAATTAGTATTCGGCAAAAACTGGGTCTGCACTGCAGCTTGGACAATTGAATACAATTTAATACAAGGAACCTGTGTTGATGTTGTTTGGGTATTTTGTTTTTCAGAGAAAAACAGTTTGCTGCTGCAAAGGAACGATGCATTCTTTTAGATGCTGAAATGGGTTAAAAGATTTGAAAAATATTTCATCATATTGGTGAAGATTGAAAAAAAAAATCTAGAAGGTTGATGCAAGCCTCTTAAATGGATATGCACTGCTCTTTTCAAAGAAAGGGTGATAGTACATCTCCTTTGGCCTGAAAAAAAAATGCTTTGAATTGTGTATAAAATGCTTCAGTAGTCCAGGTTCAAAAGTGGACCCTCTCAATGACGACTGAAAGGTAACCGCATGACCCGAAATAGTCGTATTCTTTACACAACATGGCACTGGGATAGAAAAGGGTATTTTGACATTGAAAATGACTCTAGAATGTCTGATTCGGTATACAAACCAGAACATATAATGCAGAACGTTTGAGGTCCCAATCTCTGCTATTCAAAATTAACCATGGTTTTACTACTAATAAAACATGGTTACTATAGTTAAACTCTGATAACCACAAATTAACCATGGTTTTGCTACACTAGCCATGGTATTTGCTATCCTGGGAAAACCCAGACAACTTCCGGCAAATTTAGATTTGCTCTCAAAGTTAGTCTGGCAAAGAGCTCATTCAAGCCCATTTCCAATCCGTCGAAATCGAGGCACCAATCAGAAACGTTGGGGCGGGCTTTACACGACGACGACAGTGCTGGGATTTTGAAGCAGATTTTGTAGCCTACATTACAAAGATGGATGCCGCCGTCGAACATCACTCGTTCGAATCAGCTATCGCATCTGTTTTAAGCGATTTGAACGTTTCCTTTTCGTTAAAAACCGAGCAAAGAACAACACTCGGAGATGTTTCTGCCGCTCTGCATACGTCATCTCCTTCATCGCTCTGATTGGGTTTAGGTCTATCCGCGACGTCCGTTGGTGACGCCCTCTGGAAATGATTTGTCTATGAGTTACAACTGAGAATGGTCTGGTTTTAACCAGGCTAGGTATTTGCAGTAAAACTGCGGTTATTCAAATGGTAGGCAGTTTTACTAAAACCATGGTTAATTTCCATAAGTGTGTTAGCTAAGTGATACTGAAGTCTAGCAGAGATGGCCAGTGGGTTTAGGAAGAGACTGGAACCATGACAAAGCCACAACTGAGACTGCATTTGATGGGAAAAATCGTTTGCAGCCCAAAATAGCCTTGATGTTTTCTAGAGTGGTTTATTTCACGGTGAACAAAGGGAAAACAAAAAAGCACGACAGCAATACTCCTTCCATTTGGAATGAAATGGCAAACATTACAACAAGAGCACATTGATTTCTTCAGTCAAAGTAAAGCTCTTCTTGCCTAAATGGAAGATTCTGTATTTCTTGAGGGAAATTAAATTTGATGAAGTTTCTTTCATCTATTGAAATGCGACTTACATTTTCTATTCCAAATGGAGTTTTTTATATGGAGTAGTTTTATTCTTAGAGTAAGTTCTCTTTAATTGAAAAATATGCATTTTCTTTCACTGGTAGGTTGCAATAACATTAAGATCACAATTTTGAGTGCCATTGTTTAAAAATGAAATTTCAAAGACGTTCAGTTGTTATTCTTTAAAATCGAATGCCATATGTATGTATGCACATTCCTGACAAAAAAAATTAAATACATTTAAGTGTAGTTTTGATTAGAAGTTGATGATATTTAACATGCGTTGGTTTAGCTATATATAGAAAATCGGTAGACTTCACCAATTTAAACATGGAGCCACATTGAGATCCCCAATATCTTTGAAAATGAATCATATTGTGCCTTAAAAATTAAGACACCAAAATATATATATATTTTTAAAGAATTTGAATCTAAAAGGATATTAATATATCTTTAATACTTCTTGAGTTACAGGCATGCAAACTTCGGGCAAATTTTTTTTTTTCCCATTTTTGAACTGTCACCATTGGCAAAGATGGCTGAAGTCAACAGATTTTACTAAGTAGCTTTGGAGTAGTTTTATTTACAACTCTGAAATGTACAGTGTAAGAATACAGAGCCTAAAAACTTTTGTAGAGAGCAGTTTGATAAAAAATAAAGTTCATATTTCTTGAGTTTTGATTGAATATTTGGCAAATTTGAGCCCAATTTGAGATATTTTTGAGATCTCATTCTAAACTCTAGAATTCTAAACTATGATTTTAATGAAGAGAAATATTTAAAAAGTTCATAAATTATAAAATTATATATTAATAACATATCATTTGTTTTACACATGTAAGACTATTGGGTCTTTTTTTAAATCTGAGAAGCAAGAGACTTGAGCAAAATCTCCATGTGATCGGTAATATCATTGCGGTCTTGAGATTTTAAAGAGATCACATTTACAGATTTAGACAAATATTAGAAACTAGTATCACAGCTGGTTTGTCCGTCCCGTTATTGCTTAACATTCTGCATACTAAACCCAGTCCTCAGACACTACTAGTGTATGCTGTAGTGATCTGGAAAGCTGCCTATAGGCTATCAGCACCCAGGCTGAAGACAAGTGTCCTCTGCTGAGAGTCTGCAGCTGTGCAAGGTGGCCACGAATCTCTCACACGATAAAAGAGATAACTCAGTTCTGACGATGGCAGACAAGCTTCAGTTTTATTGAAAAAATGGTAAACGAGAGGAGGCGAAAGGGAGAGAAATAAATAAATAAAAAACTAGACAATGCAGCAGTGGATGAGAAGAGAGTATAAATCATGGCCAAAGCCAGAAACAGAAAACATGAGCATGCAAAAGAGAGAGAGAGAGAGAGAGAGAGAGAGAGAGAGAGAGAGAGAGAGAGAGAGAGAGAGAGAGAGAGAGACTTTTTTCTCTAAACCTAATGAGCTGCACTGTAACATTCATCAGGAAAGATAAAAATGTGTCTCAGGAGAAGAATGGTCATGACATTTGACGGATTTTCATGAGAAATCATGATCAAAACATTTGAAAGATTTGCGTTTCAAGAAAGATACATTTATAATTGGGGGACAAAAACGTCAGGAAAAATATATTCAAGATGTTAACAGAATTAAAACAACATTCAAAACAACTGAATAAAAAAAATATGTTCAAGAATCAGGAGATAGAAATTCAAATGAATAGATTCAAGAGAATTTATGTTCTAAACGTTCCAAGGTCAAGGGTAAAAAAAAAAAAGAAAAAGACAATGAAACATTTCTAGTCGAGAAAAATGACCACACGGCTTGAATTCAGAGGGGGGGGGGAAATCAAAACATCAGAAGAACAAAAATGTTCAAAATGTTTGAATAAGGAGACTGATTAAATTCAAGAGAAAGAATGTTCAAAATATTCAAATAGACATAATTTTTTTTGTTTAATTACGTTTAAATTGAAAAGACATTTAGACATTAAGATGTAAGGAAAAAAATGATCAAATGGCTTTAATTCAGAGAAAGTTTCTTCAAAATGCTTAAATCAGTAAAAGAAATGCTAGATCAAAGAGACTCAAAATGTTTGATTCAAGAGGAAGCATGTTCAAACAAATCCAAATCAAAGAATGCTCAAACCGTCAAACAGAGACATAATGTTCAAATTCTATTTGAAATTCGTTGAATTTCTGAATTCACCGAGAAAGGATGTCGAACACGTTTGACCTGAAACAAACATGAATGTTCAAAACGAATCAAGAGAGAAATTGTATTTTTCAAGTATAGAGAATAAAAACTCCACAAAAACAACATTGAAATGTTAAAGGGGTCATATAATGCCATTTTTGTACAAGCTAATATGATTCTTTAGAGTCTAAATTAAAACTTTGTAATATACTTTAATTAAAAATTCTCATTAGTATTGTAAGAAAACACTTATTTTACCTGGTAAAAAACAGCTCTGTTTTCAGCACGCTGTTTCAGTGCATATGACTTTAAATGATAATGAGCTTTGCTGACTCCGCCTCTCTGTTCTATGCGTACACCATTTGTAACTCAATAACCATAACGCGTTGTTCATTATAGACATGGGATTATGAATTATATTGAGAACGTCGTACATAGAAAACATGCCGTAATGTACCCTGAGTGTAAACCTTAGACGCATTCATCGTGAAGCGTGCAGCTAGCGATTTGCAAAGATTAATATAAATATTAAAGATTAATAAAACGTTACACTCACTTCAGTTATTTTGGAGGTTCAGCAGGAACACGAATAGTTGGTACCGGTCCAGGAGCAGCTTCTTAGCAAAACCAGCTTTATACTGACCCTCCTCGTTTATAAAGCAGTCTGGTGTGTGAAATGATTCGCACAAACATGAAAGCATTGACGTTGCTCGTAGGGAATATTCCCTTCGAAAACAAACTCAGCCACTGCGTCTTCAGCGGTTCGGATTTAGGAACATTAAAATGACTGCTGTGTTCGTTATTACACCCAAGAACAGAACACCACAATCGCTTAGACGCCATTCTGCTCATAGACAGTGCTCCAGCATATCAACAATGACCGCGCCGGTCCGCGCAGACTATGATTGAGACTATGCATATCAACAATCGCGGGAGGGGCGTCCGACCGTGTGACGTCACACGGTCGAACGGCTCGATTTGAGGCAGGGGAAAACATATAAGGAGATTAAAACAAAAACACTGGATGGATTTTTTATCATTTTATGATGTTTGTTGTTACGTTCCACGTGGGGGTTTGTTTTGTTTTCACTAGTCTGTGCACGCTGGTATACTTCGCACGTGTTGATAGTATATGCTCATTATCTGTTTCTGTTTCTAGCTCACTCTTGGCTGGCAGGCTGCTGTGATTGGCCTAGCGGGACGTCACTCATCGTTGGGGCGGCGCCCGGGAGCCAATCAGAGTTGACCAGCTGGGTTCAAAAGGATGGCGTTTTCATTCATTCGATCTCTCGGAAGCGGCCATGAGCTCGTGTAGCGTTGTGAGGTTACTAAACCTGTGACTGGAGATTCATATAGTGATGTCTGGCTCTTTGTAGTGGAATGAGTTGGGTGCTGTATGCTTTGTTTATCTGTACCTTGATATTCAGTATGTTTTAGTTGTAGAGATCATAGTTTCAATGTGTATCCCAGTGTGACGCTGTGGGGTCCTGTAATTCGACTCTCTCTCTGGGAAAGAGAACGACAGGTCAGTATGCCGCGGTATACATAATGCCCGTAGTGTTTATTTGTTAGATACACTAGGTTAGGAGTGAGCGCCACTCTGTGTATGTTTTGTTTTAGTAGTTAGCTTATTTAGGTGCCGGATGCACCGAAGAATTCGGTTTTCTTTTCACCTTTTTCTTTGGTTAGGATTAGGTGTAGTATAAGGATTGTTTTGTTATATTCTGTTCTTTTCTTTGGCGCCACTTTTTGGTTCTCTTCCCTTATTATTTAATATTTGTAAACATTGTAAATAGCACACTCATTTTTCCAAACTGGAACTAGTGGCTTCGGCTTTGTGACAATAAAATCCAGTTTGTTTCTCTTCAAGTTGAGTCTGTCATGGTTTTCTCTCCACCGTATTCCTCCATCAGCAGTGCTAATAAAACAAATGTTGCGTAACATCTCCTAGACTTTAAAAGATCGTAACATTTGTGTACAGGCACTGCCAACACACATTTCAGTACAATCAACTTGTAAAAGTGCATGTACCATTATATGACCCCTTTAAATGCTGCAAAAGAACGTTCAACGCTGCCTAACTAGGTCGATTATGCCCATTACATCAAAAATGACGCCTGGTGAAGTATCAAACGAAACAATCTAACGTTCTGAAAGGAAGGAAATATTTGGGGTGCACATCATAAATGCTGTCTAGCTAGGCACCTTGTGAAACTGAGAATTTTGAAACGGCCAGATAATTGAGAAACAAGGGATGTATCCGAAATTGCATATGAGTATGTACTTATTTTGAATAACTGCTAAATAAGCCTGTTCTATATATGAATGTGTGCAGTATGAATGTAATCTACTCTACTCTTTTCTAGATCATACTACACTTGTCACATACTACACTTGTCACATACTACACTTGTCACATACTACACTTGTCACATACTCGTCACATATTAAAATGATTCCAGTTCGCATGGATACGCGGAAGCGACTAAAAATTCTGTATTATCCAGGCCAGAAAAGTAATTTTGTGAGGTCAATTTGTAAAGAAAGATTTCGCGCCTGCGCACATATATATTCAAACGCACATACCTGTTGACTGAACATGTAATATGCATGTGCACGCCATCACCGTTTTCACAGATTCACGGTTTTGAAGTTTACACCGAGATAACGTTTTTCAAAAATGTTCAAAACTTTTCAAAACTTGCACATTGGAACCTATTTCAATGTTTGCGTTCTCGAGCCACAAAACACTGTTGTCGTGCAAATGAACGGCCAGAACACATTAAAAGTTTTCTGTTTTCAGTTAAAACGTGTCGTTAATAACTGGTGATCTTCGCAACGGAAGTGAATCAATTAAAAACTAATTTTAGCTGGACAATAACTTTATTCTAGAGCTGCTGTAAAGACGAAGCAAAATCGATATTGTTAAAAGCGCTATATAAATGAAGGTGACTTGACATACTAAATATGCGATTTCGGATGCAGCCAAGGAAAAGGCGCCATCAGGCGAGTGAGTGTGTGTTAGTGAGGCGGTTCTGATAAATGACTCTCAGACGGGTTGAACTGAACCCTTCTGCATGGGCCAGCTGCTCCGGCTCACTGCGGATATATATCTTGTTCACTAACCTTTAAAACGAGCAACAGTATCTCACAAAGGCTCATGCATGAAAACATCTCCAGAAACAATCTCTACAGTAAATAAAACTGTCATTTTCCCAGAATTCCCTGAGAGCCTCATAAAGATAAACAGCTGCTTTCAACACACAGATCAACACAACCTCGCTACAGGTCAGATTTCCCAGCAGTCTATCTTGTCAGTTTTTCAGAACAGCGGGACATCAAAGTCTCGCCCTTAGATGCAATATTCGCAGTCAGAGCCATTCTTACATTTAAACTCAATTTTATTTTTCACCTCAGGTGACCATCTGAACATCACTGATTCCCGTCGTCTCCTCTTCTGCCTCATGAGGAGTAATTATTTAAGTTTGTTTGATCTCAAAATTGTCTTTTTGAGATCAACAAGACAATAATGGCGCCCGATTCATTTCCAAAGTCATGCCAAAGGTTGTTCAGGTTTAATTTCTGTGGAGCAAAAATTAATCTCAAGTCAGACTTTGATGTTAAAATGAAATCCATATTTCATCAAAATGAATGACTAAATGAGAAGGTTCTGTAGATATTACCCTATAGTATCCGCAATGGACGAATATGCCATCATGTGAAATAACATCAAACCTTAAAGCATCAAACTTTACAAATACAGATTTAAAATATCATGGTGAATGAAATAATGTTTTGAATGTCATATTTCACCCCAAACATTTACACTTACAAAAAGCAGACACTGTTTTCTAAAAAAAACTTACAAAAGAGGAACAAAAGCAATTTGTTAAAGTGCCAACAATATTCCTAATACACAATGGCAGGTTTTTAGATGTATTCAATCCTGCATCCCTCCCACTGTCCTGCATACTTTAGTTCCAACCCTAATTGAACACATGCTCACTTGAAAATACACATGCAGGTGTACTGAAGCAGAATGGAAATAAACTTTGCACGCTGGAAATAAGCTTTACCTTTCATCTGGTAGAAATGAAAACTAAAACTGTGCGTCATCAGCATACGGTAGAAGGAACTCTGTGCCTGTATAATAGGCCCCAGCAATATAGTGTATATGGAGAAGAGGAGGGGTCCAAGAACTGAGCCTTGAGGTACCCCCGTGACTAGTTGATGTGGTTTTGATACCTGGTTGAAAACAAGTGTTTCGCTATGAATGGGGAGGGAGACAGGTCCTCTGTATTACACCACTAGATTACAACGCAAGCTGGAGCAAACAAAAATACTACGATATTATGCATCACGATCACAGTTATTTTCAAGACATTTAAGTACATTTCCACTCCAATTTCTCATCACTAATGCATCTGGACATTTGTTTTATATTTACAGTTTATTATATATATAAAATAAACTGTAAATATATAAATATAAATATACATATAGATTCACCCATCAACACAAAGCATCTGAACTCATATAGGAAGCTGTCCTTCTCTTTCAAGCTGTCTGTATCACAGAGAATCTGTCCAGGGTCTATTAATACAGCTCCAGGTACACCTTAGCGTGTGTGTGTGTGCGCGCGCGTGTGTGTGTGTGTGTGTGTGTGTGTGAAGGAAAAGCGGATAACAGTGGTTGTCAGACACACAGAGCAAGAGTAATGAGGCAGGACGTGTCGACTTCACACTGCAGGAAACACACATTTGTGTGTGTGTGTGTGTGTGTGTGTGTGTCAGAGAGACTTCAACACCTGCTTGACCTCATATCTGAATCTCTTCTTTCACTTATCCTGTTCACTTCCATCCGAGGGCCCTTTAAATTGAATTTAACTCCAGCATTTTATTGAGAACTTTCTCATTCCCTCCAGAATGTCTGCTACACTTCTGAGCTGCGAGCTTATAAAATACAAGCCTTTAATATGGCTTTACACAGAGATCACCCAGTGGTTAATGAGTCAGGCTTTAACTCATAACATAAATGTAATGAAGTAAAATGATAAAATACTTAATAGTGCTTTTAAAGCAAGCTTCTCAAGGCACTTCACAGAGTAAAATAAATTCAACAATATACCAAACAAACAAATAAATAAATACAATTATTATCCTAAGAATGATGCATTCCTGAAATTCCTCAAAGGCTAAATTGGAATACAAATGTGTTAAATGTCTGTCCATCAAAAAGTGTTAGGCTAAATACCAGTTATTTCACAAACAAACAGAATCTACTACTTAATGCCTCAAAAAAAAACTCTTTAAACTTATATACAACCCATACATTTTGTCAAATAACTAGTTCTTCCTCACAAATACTCATTACATCATCCTGGTTCCTTTAAAACAATTTACTTTTCCTGCAAATTCATGTAAACCTGTGCACAATCTGATCGGAGCCTGTGATTTTTACAAGTGCTTGCCATTTTTGTGTGTAATATGTATCACAAGCAAGCATGAATGAGCTACGAAAACACATCTATACACGAAGACATGCTTCTGTGACCTTTAAGGTATAATCAGACACCTGAAATCTCTCAGATACTATATGATTCAAGGCTCTCTGGCTCTTCACAATTGATTTGAGCTTCAGATCTGACTTAATCTGACTCAGTTAGGAGCAGCTGAACTGTGTAACGCGGCCAAGTGTGGATAGCTTCAAAGGCGAGTTTAAAAACGTGAAGCTTTCACATCCTCAACCCAAACACCACAAATCCTAGCGTTTTCAGATGGCCTTCTTTACTCAATATGACGGATTAAAACATTAAGAAGTCATTAGTGATTAAGTAACGAGCCAATTAGCCGTGATAAGTTCTTATTGGCACATTTCAGGGTCAGGTCCGGCCCATACATCACGCTCCTTCTAATTGGATCCATTTATGGGATTTGCACCCTCTTTACACCATTTCACTTTTCATTTTTAGAGCCCATTTTCTACGTTCCAATAATTTGGCCCATATTTCAACATCTCGGACAGCACTCAAGTTCCAATTAAGGCAAGACACTGCATGCAAACCCATTGCTTTTTCACGCACTGGTCAATTTTTTGATTTTGAGCTTTTTGGAAAGAAAACATCTAAAATACACATTTATATATTTATTTTATTACACTTTATTTGCATCGGTAGATTTCAAGTACTTCAAAGGTTGGTTTTTTTTTTCAGCAGCTTTAGATACACCAAACTTTACAGGTTTCTTCCTATTTGTATTCTGAAGGTTGTTGCAGTGGCTCATATATCATTCACCTTATTTCTAACATTTTATTCCTAAAACAAAACAATGTATTTTCAGTCTGTTGACAGTATTATCTGACTTATGGAGTGATACAGCGATATCCAAAAACTCCTCTGTAAAAAAAAGCTTAACAGTAATATGTCAACAAAATGAAACAAATATTGAACCTGGCTTTATCCAATGTTTATATTTCAGTTCTGGAAATATATGCAAATTAATTAGAAAATGCCTTATTTGCATACTTAAACATAACATTTCAGAAAACTTGTAATAAAAAACAGTTACCGTAATGGACTGTGATTGGTCAACTGGGAAAAGTATGGTGATTTTGATTAGTTAATGTTTTACCCTATTGACCTGTAGTGTCTTGCCTTAAAAGTGAGGTACAGGTGTGTAAGAATTTTTATGTTTAATTACACTTTCCTATCCCAGTTTAGGGTTCATTGACTACTATTAGTATGCCATTCATGGTTTTATGTCCCCCAAAAGTGTAAACATTGAGCCTTTCGGGCAACATATAATCATTGAGAGAGGACCGCTCAGATCTGTCAATCTATTTCCAGCTTAACGTGAGAGTTTGGGGCGTGGCTACTGTAGTGGGCGGAGCCAGAGGGTGTTTAGCCGCTGTGGGACCATGGCTGACACATTACATGGAAAAAAAGACAAACAGCTTCGGGCACAGGAGTGCAAGCCAAAATTCACTGCATTTAGACCTTCAAAGATTAAACAGATCATGAAGGCATCAAAGTGAATGGGGCATTGCGCTACAATGGACGCTTCAATACCATACAGCATCATCAAGCACCTGTTCAGAAAGATAAATGTACCAGTTTATAATATTTACTCAGCTTCAAACAGTTGTGGCAAGTCATGTCAGATATTTATTATAAGCTAGAGGCTTGCGTTAGCTCTAGACAGAGTTTAGTCTACTCAATTGCTTACTCATGATACATAGCTACAAAGCTAAAAGTATTCCTAATAATATATTGACCCTTTTATTGAAACTAGTCTACTTTTACCTGTTTGGATATGCTTTCACAAGCTCCAGTAAGAGCTGTGTTTGTGATGTTTGAGTTGGGGGAGGCACGGTGTGCCAAAGGGGCGTTTGCAAATTATGCTTTGTTTTTGTAATTCCACCAGGTGCCACTAGTGAACTACAGACTTCACCTTCAAATTAATAATATGACTCAATTGAACATTTAATTGAGATATGAATGTGAATAAGATCTGTAGAAAACAGCTGGAAGGATCTGAATCACTGGAGATTCATTTTTCACGCATCTTTAAACCTCTGAAGGACGTCATAGCAGGCTGTGTGTAGGTTAATTGTTGATTGTCTTTGAGATAATGCTGCACATTCATCACTGAAATAAGTCGTCTGGCGTCTCTGGCCTCCCTTATGACAGGTATGAAAACACACAGTGATTCAGAGCTCTCAGTAGTCAGTTTTCTAAGATATGTTGGAGCGGAGCTTGTTCCAGAGAACACAATAACTCGCTTTCAAAGCGTTGCCATTGGTGATGGAGAACATCCGCACACCTCCGGCTTTACCACGGTAAACAAAGCCGAGTCACATTCATCACAACACTATTCTGAACAAGATAAGTGTGGGCATGAAACTCGCAGAAAGGTACTTTGTGCAGATTGTTTTTTTGTGCTGCAGACTGACGTGGGGTACGGCAGCTCGACTCATCTGAACCACACTTTGTTGCTCTTGAACTTTCAAATATCTTTTGAAAATACAGAGGAAGAAAACCCATCTTCTATAAATCATTCAGCAGACAAAATGTTTTGTCACACCAAGGTCAACATAAAATGGTGATATACAAATTAAATATAAAAATATAAATATTTATATAAAACTTACATGAACTAGTCATTATGAAAAAGTAAATATAAAAACAATATAAAATATATAAAAGTAAAAAATGTGGACGACTTATCATATACAAGAAATTGAAAGGATATTAAACTGTATATAAAAATATGTATATAAACTTACATGAACCAGGCATTATAAAAAGTATTATAAAATATTTAAAAACAAAAAAGTTCAAAACTAAGATTTTGATGACATCTAAAAATGAAAGTCGTTTCAGAGCCAAAGTTATTCGATTCGATTAGAATTTACAGCTAATTTTTATAACAAACCCCTTTTTTTCTTTAGAATAATGTGCACTTAGGGAATTAAGTATATTAAGAAAAGAAAATTTTTTAAGGAAGTAATTGTGACTTTAATATGCTGTCAACTTCAAAAATTCAAACTTCATCCTGAACCAAAGTAGATTTTGTAGCTGCCTTGAGCCAGTCTGTTGCTTTAAATGTTTTAATGGCCTTCACAAGCTCATATTCATAAAACAAATTAACTTGACTCTTCCTTTTGTAAATGCATATTATGTTTTTGATGGAGCTCAATGCTCAGTGGACTGAAGGAGTCTGAGTCTGTTGAGTAAGTGTTATTCTCTGTGTTCTGGTGCCCTCTATTGTTCAGACAGCAACTGTGACATCAGACACATCCAAAGGAAACTTCCCTGGGAACAAACTCCAAGCCACATTAAATGAGAGACTTCTGTATTTACAGAAATTAATTTGTAGTTCCCTTAGTGTTGTTTACAGAAGCATCACTATCACTATTGAGTACAGAGTGACTTGAACAAAATACTTATCCTAAATATAAAACTTTGGCATGCAACTGTTCCTGCACCTAGCAACCACCTAAGACTCATAACCGCATAGCAGCAACCTGGCAACTACCCAGATCTCTCTAGCAACGGCACAGCAACATTCATCCAACCGCACAAAACTCCCTAGCAGCCGCACAGCAACACTTAGGAAAACACCCTAGTAACTGCATAGCAACACCCTAGCAACTACCTAGAACACACTAGCAACCGCAAACCAACACTTGGCGAAACACCCTTACAACCGCATAGCAATATTCTGGCAACCACCCAATACACCCTGTAATGCAAAGCCACACTTGGTGAAACCACATAGCAACACTCTGGTAACCACCCAAAACACTCTAGCAACTGCATAGCAACACCTTAGCAACTACCTGGAACACACTTGCAACCGCAAAGCAACACTTGTTAAACCCTCTAAAAACCGCATAGCAACTGCACTCTGGCAACCACCCAGTACACTCTGGCAACCCCAAAGCAGCACTTAGGGAAACGCACTAACAACTGCATGGCAACACCCTAGCAACTACCCAGAACACAATAGCAACCACAAAGCAAAACTTGGGAAAACATCCTAATAACGCCATAGCAACACCATAGCACCTCCCAGAACACACTAACAACTGCAAAGCAAAACTTGGGAAAACACCCTACCAACTATCCAGAACACACTAGCAACCAGCCGCAAAGCAACACTCAGGGAAATACCCAAGCAACTAGATACCACTACCCTAGAAACTACACAGAACACCCTAGCAACCACATAGAAACACTCTTGCAACCACCCAGAACCCCCTAGCAACCACATAACAATACTTTAGGAACCACTCAGAACACACTAGCAACCACATAAACACCCTGACAACCACCTAGAACAAACTAGCAACTACATAGCAACACTCTAGGAACTCATGCAATTAATCAGATTTAAAAAAAAAAAAGCTAATCGATAAAAAGTCCTATTTTATTCATGAAGTCTTTAAAGGAAGAATATTCCACACCCCCACACTTCCAAAAGGAAGAGTCCACACATGCCAACAAAACCTCTGGTCAAACACTGGAAGCTTTCAGTGCGATAGCTGTCATCATTGTTAAATAGCTGTGCGATGAATTAGCATTTCCCAGAGCGCTGCGTAAGCGTCTCTGCGAGTTATGAAGGGACCAGAGCCAGAGCTGGAGAGAAACTGCTGTGAAATGTGCTTTCTGGTCTGGTTAATATTGGATGAGCTGCTGTCATCAGTGCCGATCCTCAGATAAACCATCAAGATCAAGTTAAGATTATACACTCAAGGTCAAATTAAACACTAGCACACACTTCTAAACGCTTAAGACAGCCAATACAGCTTCAGATAAAGTCAAAACCACGCTTTTATCTCAAAGAGCCTTAAACGACAACCCACTTATTGATTCCACATCTATAATTAACTGTATTTCATTTGATAGTCGTTTTTTCTAGCCTAATTCAGCAGTTTAGATAACAGATTCCTTCAGCAAGAATAGTACACCATCTGGCAAAAGAAATCCATCTGAGAGGAACTACATATGAACATTTTCTAAAGAAAACTACTGTTTGCCCTTGCAAAACTATGCTATGTGGTTGCTAGGGTGTTGTGGGTGGTTGCTAGGCAAAAAAAGGGCCAGTGCTAGAGTTTAGATACGGCTTGAGTCCCTTCTTTAATTAAAGTCTGTGGGATTTTATAGTCCATCAGGTGAAAATATAAAACTTGATCACTAAGGCTACGTTCACACTGTCAGTCCAAATCCGATTGGAATCTGATCTAAAATAATTGACTGTCCACATTATGTATTATGTAACTGTTCAGATCCGATTTGTGTCCCATGCCACTCTTTAAATATATAACCAGAAATGCGATTTGAATAGAATTTCAAACCACATATGAATGTAGTTCGAAATGGATTTCTAAAAATCACATTTAATGTGTTTTTTTTTTTTTTTTTTTTTTTGCCGTTCACACTTACTAAATCTAGATTCGGATTTTAATCGGATATGAAGAAAAAATGTCAGTCGGATTTGGACTGATAGTTTGAACGACGTTTAAGAAAATTGCTAATTGCTAATAGTCACATTTACAGTTCTTCTGCAAATTTTCAGCGGTGCAATCCAGTAGTTTCAATAGGAATCCAGGCAATTAGGAATTTCGTGTGACACCATGTCCTGATCAGCGGGTAATGATAACCTCAGGTATGGTTTATGTGCTTTGAATGTCATTTTGTGTGCCCTTTATATCCATACTGAAAGCGACAATGGATAATTCACCTCAGATCTTAGGAATTATATAAAATTCTATGAAAGGAAACAAGCATTCTAACTGTGAACTCAATGTAAAAAACAAACAAACAAACAAACAAGTGTATTCAATGACAAAAACATTTCAGTCAGTACTGTATGTATTTTTAATTAAATTAAAATGGTGTGATTTCATTGAGTAATGATCAAAAACTTTAGATATAGAAAGACGGTGCACTCGTATTAATATGAATGGGAGAAAGTGCAACACGCAATATGACGGAAAAAGTCCCGCCTTCTAAATATAAGAACCAATCGCCTATTGGTTAAGTCATCATGTCACTGCAGCTGCCAATAAAAGCTCCGGATGCTATATAACATCCGAAATGGCATACTCTCTTGAGTAGGTGTTTATTTTGAATAAGTAGCTAATTACTTTGCGACCGTTAAAACAGTATGTTCTATATAGTATGAATGTGTGTAGTATGAATGTAATCTGGATGTACTACATTCACCATGTTGTTATTATCATGTGCCGCTTCACTGCCATTCACAAATCCTCTCCCGCTGCCTCATGGGATAGTAAAGTGTACGCACACTTCAGAATCTCACGAGGAGTTTTCTCCAAATGTTTTTCGAATACTATGTATTCGGACATACTACTCTGTTGACGTGCTGTTTTTCACATGCTATATAGTAGGGAAGAAGAAACCACATTTATGATACAGTTGGTGTCAGATTTCATTGGTGATTTCAAATATGAAATTTAATTGTAAGCTTGGTGAACAGCTTTGCCCAATACTTGCATGACTGAAAAGATGGCCGCCGCATGAAAGGGACTTTGGTACTGATCCATTTGGTTGTGAGTGCAGTGTGCTTGCAGAGAGACTCCGCCCACAAACTCTTCTGATTGGCTATAATTTTTTGATTGATTTTGTTGCTTTTTCTGATTGATTCTTTGATTTTGTTTTACTGGTGTGGACAGAAAAATTGCTTCATGTCTGGTTAGAACACGGTGAGGGTGAAAGATTTCCCCATTCAGTTTTCACAACTGGTTCAGTTGGTCATACGAATTCACTACATTGACCAACAGAAATCTGCTAGGCTGCTTGTTGAGCTGTACTTCATACATCACTACACTATTGACAATAGATAATGGATGTTTTTTACTAACGTAATCTGCTGCACTTAATGACCTGAGTAGTTGCCTACTTGACTGCACGACTGGGCATGCAGAACGGTGAAACTAGAGCTTGTGCTCTGGAGGTGAAAAAAGATCCTTGTCTAATGGAGCTGGAGGAAGTGGGACTCGAATTCTGCCCCGAGACGGAAAGATGAGCTGCCCGTCTGCTTGACACAGCCCCACCTCATATCGACCCGGCCGAGCGCTCCTCTAAATATCTGTCAATCGATGGAGACTCACAAACAGTGAACTCACACTCTTAGTGTCGCAAGAATGATTAGCAAACAAGGTTGTGATTAGCAAAGAACACTAGCATTGACTGACTGAGCCGGCTAATATGAGCTGATACGCTAGTTGAACCATTAAATGTGGATTATATAATCCAGATACCATGTATTTATGCTTGTGGGATGCTTTGTTTGTGTGCATATGGCAGATTATCCGTTCTGCACCTTTTAAGTAGGTTGATAATACATCCCACCGGAGGCATCAGATAATAAACATTCATTATCAGAGCGCGGCCGGCGGCGTTTAAAACCCCATATGCACTTACCAGGCAGGAGACTAAATATACTTAAGAGCTCTAAACCGCTTCTTCAATAAGCACTACCAGATATATTCTTGGCCTTTACGGCGTAGCACCACATAATTCACTCAGCTCAATAAGAGCTCGACTCGCGGGAGATCTCGAATGTTATGAGCGCCGGCTAGAAACCTTGAGATCAGCAACAATGACAAACAAAATGCCTATTTCACAGACAGACAGCCTTCTTTTCATCAACATAAAGGGATTAGCTGCAAACTCAGACACGCTCTTGAGGGAAAAACGATACAGCGATATGTTATGATGATTTTACTGCAAGGGAGCTTCTTTCAGTTTAATAATGCAGATGCATTTTTTTTCATGTATAAAAACCCATTTTTATAACAATAGTCTTTATAACAAAAACATTTAAAATATATATATATATATATATATATATAATTAGATCGATTAATTGTGACAAATTTTGTAAACAAATCGATTAATTGTGATTAATGACATCTAATGTAGTTAGAGTTTGTATTTATATAATATATGTGTATATACGTATATGAAGACTTCAGATGCAAAAGCCTCTAAGTGCCATCTGAAATTTTCTTCTAGAGTGATCATTTTTATCAAGCTTGTATGTTTATGTTCAGTTATTTCACTTTAATGGCAATGAAAATTACCTATTGATTGTCATTAAAGTGAAATTACTGAACCTAAATATACGAGCTTGATAAAAATGCTAATTTTAGAAGGAAATTTCAGATGGCACTTAGAGGCTTTTGCATCTGAAGTCTTCATATATATATATATACCTACATTACTGTCACTTTTGTGAAAAAAATCCTGTTCGATTTTTGAGACATAAGTGTTCATTGAATCGATTGTAAAATCGATTTTCCATCTAAAGACGTTTACATTTTCAACACCAAATATAGGCAAATCCACGGACACCTAACAGGCATTAGGACGAACGTAAAGAGGGCTTGAGACGCACAAGTCAGCAATATTCCTGATGATTTATTGGCGTGAAGTTTCGTGGACAATGACAAACAGGAGTGCAACATTCAGGGATTGAGATTAACACCCTCCGACCCGACAAATGTGGGTAAAAATGAACTTCGGCGGGGAACGCTGTCAAATCACGAGCCAATCTGGCGTGTTTCTGTGTTTACTTACTTTGCTGGGGAAGTTCGTGTAAGCCAAATCTGCGCGGATTTAGCGCAAATACGCAACTCGTGAGTCCTCATGAAATATTAATACAGCGTATTGCACAGAATCTGCGCATTTCTGGCTTTCTTGAACACACACGTCACTACGCAACAAATAACGGTGCGCTTGTTCACTTGCATTGAAGTAATAGCGAATATTAAAAAGCATTTGGTGAACAGAAAAGACATTATTATTTTTCAGCATCCTACATGTTCTGTGTACTGTATTGATCTGTCCACCTAAAACACATTTTTGGTTAAAAAAAGGCAGTTAAAATCGAATTCCCTATTTTCGTTTTCGAAACTTGTGTTGGTTGGTCGGATCGATTGTGCAATCGATTTTCGAACGTAAAGTGACAGCCCTACTACATATATATACACTCACCTAAAGGATTATTAGGAACACCTGTTCAATTTCTCATTAATGCAATTATCTAATCAACCAATCACATGGCAGTTGCTTCAATGTATTTAGGGGTGTGGTCCTGGTCAAGACAATCTCCTGAACTCCAAACTGAATGTCAGAATGGGAAAGAAAGTTGATTTAAGCAATGTTGAGCATGGCATGGTTGTTGGTGCCAGACGGGCCGGTCTGAGTATTTCACAATCTGCTCAGTTACTGGGATTTTCACACACAACCATTACTAGGGTTTACAATGAATGGTGTGAAAAGGGAAAAACATCCAGTATGCGGCAGTCCTGTGGGCGAAAATGCCTTGTTGATGCTAGAGGTCAGAGGAGAATGGGCCGACTGATTCAAGCTGATAGAAGAGCAACTTTGACTGAAATAACCACTCGTTACAACCGAGGTATGCAGCAAAGTATTTTTGAAGCCACAACACGCACAACCTTGATGCGGATGGGCTACAACAGCAGAAGACCCCACCGGGTACCACTCATCTCCACTACAAATAGGAAAAAGAGGCTACAATTTGCAAGAGCTCACCAAAATTAGACAGTTGAAGACTGGAAAAATGTTGCCTGGTCTGATGAGTCTCGATTTCTGTTGAGACATTCAGATGGTAGAGTCAGAATTTGGCGTAAACAGAATGAGAACATGGATCCATCATGCCATGTTACCACTGTGCAGGCTGGTGGTGGTGGTGTAATGGTGTGGGGGATGTTTTCTTGGCACACTTTAGGCCCCTTAGTGCCAATTGGGCATCGTTTAAATGCCACGGCCTACCTGAGCATTGTTTCTGACCATGTCCATCCCTTTATGGCCACCATGTACCCATCCTCTGATGGCTACTTCCAGCAGGATAATGCACCACGTCACAAAGCTCGAATCATTTCAAATTGGTTTCTTGAACATGACAATGAGTTCACTGTACTAAAATGGCCCCCACAGTCACCAGATCTCAACCCAATAGAGCATCTTTGGGATGTGGTGGCACGGGAGCTTCGTGCCCTGGATGTGTATCCCACAAATCTCCATCAACTGCAAGATGCTATCCTATCAATATGGGCCAACATTTCTAAAGAATGCTTTCAGCACCTTGTTGAATCAATGCCGAGTAGAATTAAGGCAGTTCTGAAGGCGAAAGGGGGTCAAACACAGATAGCATATTAGTATGGTGTTCCTAATAATCCTTTAGGTGAGTGTATATATATATATATATATATATATATATATATCTACATTTATTTTTAAAAACAAAGACTTCTATGTTAGATGCGATTAATCGTGATCAATTTTTCAACACTAATAAAATACAAAAATAAATGATAAATAATTATACAATTTTACAATGTTATAAAGACAAGTTGTTTCTCAAATCATCTTGGATTGGACTTGGCAAGTTATTAAAATATTTAATAATTAGTCAAATTCTAAATAAATATTTATTTTGTATTAATACATCTGTTTTCTACCACTATTTCAGTATGTATACACTATATATTGCAAAAGTAAAAAAAAAAACATTCTTCAAAAGCTTAGGCATTTCATTCAAGTTTCCAGCTTATAATGGTTCATTTTGAAGAAACCAACTGCAAAAACCTGATTTTATCCTTCAAAAAACCCTATCCACGAGCCTGAAGAACAATGCAAAATAACCTTGTTGTCATATCTGACAAATCCATGCAAACCCGTCTCACCAGAGACCAATTTCCACACTGCCGAAAATTTAACAGCAAGTCTAGAGGAAAAAAAATCCCTAGAGTGGCCTCGAAACAGACCGATGTGTTATACAAAAGCAAGCTACAGCGTATAATTATCAATCATGAGCAGTCAAAGGGTAATAATGGGGGTCTGAGATGCTGTTTTCATTTGCAACGCTGAACACAAAGAATAAATGGCTTCTGATTCCTGTTAGATACAGTGAGAACCCCTATTCATCTTCTCTGACGCCTCAAGTGCGCCGAGTCCATTTATCTTCTCACAAATAAAGTCAGCCGCCCTAACAATAACACGCCGAGAATGGATTGAGCGCCGGAGGGGACCCAAAACTCGACTCCTACTTAATACAAGTCTATCCGGACGACTGTCCTACCTCTCTCCAGTGTTCTGGACCGCACTCCTTCCCAGCGAAGTTGCACTCCAGCAGCATATCGTCCATGCGGTGACGGGTCCGGTTGAAGAACTCTGCGAGGCTGAATCGAGACCCTTGCCTGTCGGGCTCCGGGGCCAGAGGGATTCCCGGCGCCATGTTGTCCTCGTATCCCAGCAGTGGCCCCATGAAGAGCAGGTCGCTGTAGCTCATCTGCGAGCGCCGGAACGTGTTGATGTTGCAGAGCGTGATGGCGGGGAATATCATGTTCTTGGCGTTGCGCTCATCCAGCTGGGTGATATAGTCGTACTGCAGGTAATAGATGATGCGGTCCACCACCTGCTTGAGGAACATGGAGACCGCCAGCAGGAAGACCACCGTCCACATGACCCGGCGGACGCTTAGCTTGTCCTCCACAAAGACGTGGTTGCCGCCGTGGAGGGAGCAGCCGCCAAAAAAAGTGGTGAGGCTGAGGTCGGGTGCCTCTTCGTCTTCCGGCCCGTCGTACGCTTCCAAATCTTCGCCTTCCTCCTGGTACTTGGCATGCTCGCCATCTCTCGACCACCCCACTCGCTTGTAGTGGTCGTCGAAGCTGTCTTCGTGCGAGCGGCCGTCCGGCTCGTTGTCTGTGCTGAAGGAGATGGTGCATGTGATTCGTACCATGGTGTTAAACCAAAAACTGGTCAATAGTGAAATGAAATACACAAAAAAGGTGTTTGGTTACACTTAAAAAGTCACTTTGGAGGACATTCTAGATGAATCGTCAACCCCAGAAAAGCCAATCCAGATACTATGAATGGGAAAACATCACTGTTCTCTTCAGAAATGGTGTTGAGCGCTCTGACATCCCCTGTAATCTGTCTCTCCATCCGCATCGGGACATCTGAAGAGGAATGGCGCTGTTGGGATGTTATACACTTCATGGCCCCGAACTCCCTCCCTCGGACAGGGAATACTCCCAGTGCGACCTGCATCTGATGTCAGCACCAGATCGCATTTCACTGCGCATTTATGCCCTCACGTTCATAATCCGGGGTCGTTTGTATCTCATAATATCTGGTTCATGAATCCAGATGCACAGAGTCATGGGATTCTTTCCTAGGTGATAAAAAGCACAGCAGCCGTCATGCTTTGATATACTGAATATACTGAATGTGTCACCGCCCCAGCTTTATCAGCTCATAAATAAACACTCTAGAGTTTCGAGGAAAGCCAAGATATCAACATGCATGCATCATGGTGTGTGTGTGGCGGTAGCTCAGAGGTGAACAGATACTGTACGACGCCATGCATGAAAGCCTAAAGCACACTAACTCAAACCTGCGCATTGTCGTGATGCGCGTGTGCTTGTTTATTAGCTAGCATGCAATCGCTTTACTAAACTTCCTGTTCAAAGCAGCTCATGCACTGAAAAGGAAATCAGCACTTACTAATCAATTCTATCATCACAGTTCATGGAACACGAGTGGAATCTTGCATACATTTTGTGTTCATTTCAATGGGACAATTTGCACAAGAATGGATTTATTTGTTCAAATTAAGAAATTTACATAGAAATTCCACAAATAAGACCCCTCGTGATCAGCTGCATGTTTTCTATCCTAGATTGTGCAAGATTGATTCTGGCAGAATCAGAGAGTCAAGCATTCATTCGATTTATTTTCAAAGCACACTATTTGGAAGTAAAACGGAGGCGTTATTTTTAAGCACGGCTGCCTGTCTTTAAAATATACAGTGTCTCGTTGCACAGCTGCTCAATTGATCGATGTTGACTCGTGACAAACCTGAGTTTTTCTTTCTTTTGTTTGACTGGAGGAAATGACAGAATTCAACAGACTTTAACTGAACTCCTTAAGGGTGAAATTAACTTTGTGGTTTAGATGCAATGGAGCAAGAATGACTCTTGTCGGGAATAGTTATAAAAGCAAACTTAAATAAATGTTACTGTAGCATGAGACTATTTTCCAAATAGTGTTGTTTCCATAAAAAAGTTATATTTTCCAAAAAGCAGTATTTTAGCATGATATATAAATATAAAAAGAAATGTGGGGGGGGGGGGGGGGTTGTGGTGGGGGTGTTTGAGGTAATTATTAGAAATGCACCGATGTATCGGTCAATAATCGGTATCTGCCGATAAAAGCTATTATTTTCACTTTAAGTCATCGTTAAGTCATCGTCTGATTGTTTAAAAACAGCCAATGAACAGGGCCGATTATATCCTGTCAATCAAAAGGGTGTGGAAAGACATGTTCAGACTGCAACTCATACTGTGTGTGGAGAAAATCTCTCTTGTGTTGAATTAAGGGCTGATGAAATAATGCATTAACAGTTAAAAAATAGCTACATAAAAGCAGGCTCTATTTGACCCTATGAATCACCCGTAGTTCAAGCCAGGGTTGCCAAGTCCTAATTTTTTTATTTGTAGGACGCCTCTCATCCAAGAATCGCAATGAGCTTTATGCTCTGCAGTGTTGGGAAAGTTCACTTTCTACATGAACTAGTTCAAAGTTCAGTTCACAAATTTTAAAATGAACTAGTTCAGTTCATAGGTCATACTTCACAATTTTGAACTAAGTTCACGGTTCCAAAATTATATTTTTTTTACATTATTGCCACAACCCATATACAACCACTACAGCAATTATTTTATCGGCGGGCAAAGTTTGCACAGAAATGTAAAATTTTCACAGACACCAGAATGAACGTTGAGCGTTCAGGCACAACACTGATGCTCTTGTTACCTCTGATAAAAAACAAGGTCTCATCTTTCAAATTCAGTCCATTTTATCACGAAATTCAGATTGCTGTCTTTTCTTCCAATGTATAAGCTTGAAAAACATGCAAGACACAGTACAACTTACCGAAATCTGTATCATGTCTCAATCTGTGTTTCAATTGTGGAAATATGTCAATAAAACTGCTTGTGAACAATGTCACGTAACGTTACATTTACCTCAGGAAAGTTATCCAATGTTCACAGTTCTTTAGTTAGCAATAAAAAACAGAGAGAAGTTTATTTACTGGTAATTATATGTTTGAATAAATTTGTCATGAAGACAAGCGTTTATGAAAACTACCTTATGTGCAACCGAGTTGCATACAAACATTTCGGTTATCATTTCAGTGAAATTATTCTATATGATATATTTGAAAATAAATAGCAGTTGAATATATTACCTCTGTTGTTAATTGTAACCTTTAATATTATAGTGATGTACCAAATGAGAGGGTTCCCAGTATAGTTTACAGCATTATTTGGTAGAGATATTTTTCCTTAAGTAAATCAAACTATCAGTAGATAATCATTCTGAATAATTTGCTATCGTATTGGCGGAGATATGTCGTATCGGTGCATCTCTAGTAATTATCTAGCAATCTCCTAGAATGTCCCTTGCTTTCATATGTAGCTTTAGTAAATAAGCAGGAAGTTAAAACACAAATGCAATGGCTAATAAATAATAATGTTTTTTTTTTAAACATAAATATGTTGCCACTCTAATTGAGATACAGAACAACTGGTTTGAAAACAAAATGAATGAAAACTTAACCACAAAAACCTTTAAAATCTTCAACAATTCTTCTGCAAACTGCCTACTCATCATTTACAGTAGCTACAACTACAGTAAACTGCCCACAAAGTTTTACTGTGAAACTGTAGCGTTACTGTAGTTTAGCCACTTTAAATTATAAACAGCTTTTTGCATGAGAAACTAGAGACTCAAAGTAGCTAAAAATGTATAGTTGCAGGTCATTTAAATTACCTTTTCAAAATTGGCCATTGTTTTAGACCGACGTCCAATAAAAGCAAAGGCCATGCAGTCAGTCACCTTCCAAAAGCTGCCCAGTGCATCCTCCTCCAACAGATGGCAGCAGAGCTCAGCGTGTGAAGCATCCAGACCCCCTGCCAAACACGTTCCCCAATGTCGACCCACAACACTTGAAAATGCAATCAGTCTGATTGCCTGAAGCTGCCTCTGAAAATGAATTCTCAACATGCTCGTATATATTTCCCAAGTCTTCTCCAGAGCTCCTCAACAGGTTTCTCCACGCTCCATTCAATCTGCCCCTCACTCTTGAGGGAACGTACGGAATCAAAGAGAGATTTAAAGGAACAGCGCACTGAAAACAAAAATGTAATTTCTTGCTATTTACCAAGTTGTATTTGCTGAGTCAAGCACCATTATTGGTATTTCTCATACTTGTTGTGGTCATCCTCTCATTTAGGTCTACAGCAAACGCAAGTACTATCTTCTTCAGACACTAGGGGGCAGTAGATATGTTGCCGTACGGCGACTCTGTGCCTTCAGGGCGGGTATGTCATCTGAAGCGCATGGAGATGGTCCCTCATTTCCACTCAAGACCCTCTCGACCGTCAGCGATGATAGACCTGTCGTTACCATGGATACTGGCAGCCAGGGAAAACGCATGAAGACCCATTACCATGGACATGTGGACGCACACACACATTTACACGTATGTGATTTGATTCAACGACTGCTGTGAGAAAATGACGTCCACTCTGTGGCTAACATCTGAATTGGCCTACTGGGCACTAATCGCATTATTTAACACCAGGAAACCTGCAAATGTTTATGGAAACTGATTTAATGAGACCGGTTGGTCTCGAGTGGCACAAATCCAGAATAAAACATGAAACCAGCTGGCACAACCACAAGTGCTGGAATTAACGAGCACTAAACTACGAGAACCGCAAATAGAAAGATGAGCCTGTTGGTTGTGGCAGTAAAGCAGTCTGATACTTGGAGTACTGTAGCATATTGATAAATATGATGCTAATTATAAGCAGTGCCAGTTATATTTAAGACAAGGGTCTTAAATCATTGTGAAAGAACAATAATTGTAAAGATTAAATTGTAAATGTAAAATTAAATAAATATATTTTTTATATTAAATAATATAAATCAAATATTTGATTTGACATGTTTATGTAAGTATCGATAAAATATTCAAATGAAAATGTAAAGTTTAATAAATAAATGTAAAAATGAATTCAAATGAAAATGCAAAATTGAATAAAAACTGCATTAAAACATTCAAATAAAAATGTTATATTTAATAAATGAAAAATTTAAAGATTTATGGAAATATTAAAATGAAAATGTACACTTAAATAAATAATTTAAAAAATACAAATAAAAAATCTACTGTGAAATCACTAGTCAATTTGGTGTGCTATTATGTTTACTCACTTTACTGGTGAAGTTCCTGTAAGCCAGATCTGCGCAGGTTTAGCACAAATGCTCAACTCGTTTTTTTTTTTTTTTGGCTAGTAGAAGTTCTGAATGGCCGGTAACTTAAAAATTTAGTAGCCAAATTGGCCGGTGGGTAAAAAAGTTAATTTCAAACCCTGTATATATACTGTATATAAAAGACAAAAGTCAAGTCTGAAATTGTGAATGAAAGAGCAATGAATAAAGAAGTTTAATATCTTCTTTCATACTTTGTGAATAAAGATACTTTGTGACTTTCTTTCTTCATATTCCTCCTCCGAAGCACTTTGAATAATCATAAATAAATAAAGATGATATCAGTCCACTGCATTTACAGAAACAACACAGGACAAAAGAGGCATTATCGCACACCGCAAAAACAATACCAACACAAACAAGCGGGGACCAGGGACGAGAGGAACGATATGATTGCTAAGACAGCTGGTGTGGGGCCGCGAGGGTCACGCGCCGCTTTAAATAAGTTGTTTTGGTGGAGCGGCACGTTCTTGTGCAGTGAGGTTACGCGCACAGGACCTCACCTTCCTCGACCGTCTCTACTGTGCTGGGAAACACTGAAACTGAAATGAGAAACAGCATGACTGCACATACACAAGCGCTTCACCTTCATAATATTCATGAAAACATTATGCTGCTTTTGTTATTACAAACGCAAGATTATTGGAATCAGAGCATTAATTAGTTATATTCTCGTCCCCGCTCTATACACTTGATGCAGTATATTGCTAACATGTTTAATTCATTCGTTGTTTGTGTGCGAATGTTAAAATTCAAATTAGATATTTAAAAATTAATTGGAATCTTCCTCCTCGTCTTCCTTAAGGCAGAGATCTGGAGGATCCGCAGCGCTGACGGCATTTTCAACAGTTAAATTATAGCCTGCGTTTACAGATCTATTTATCAAACTCAAGCGGCTGTTGAAGCGCTCACAAACATTTGGAATAAACAGTGCGCTCGTCTAGATCAATAACACAAGCATTTGTGTGTGCTGTCTTTAAGAGCACATGGAGCAATTTCATCTGACAAATACCACAGAATCATGATGGATCAACACAGATGCCATTCCACTACCCAGAATCCCGCTGTAGGAGATCCGCACGTCTTCCGTTGTAAGGTTCGGGATCGACCGCTTTGGATTTGAAGATACATGTGGATGTAAAACTCACCGCCATTATACCACAGTGGTTGCCAGGGTGTTGCTATGCAGTTTCAAAGTTGTTCTGATGAGTTGGTTTTGTGTTGCTAGGGTGTTTTTATGTTTTTTTTTTTAACTGAAAGTGCGTTGGTATGTGGCTAGGTAGTTGCTATGGTATTCTGTTGCTAGGCAGTTGCTAGGGTGTTCTGGGTCGTTGCTAGGGCATTGTGGCTGCTAAAGTGTCCTTAGTCATTTTCAGTTGCTATGCAGCTGCCAATGTATTCTGAGTGGTTTGCTGTATATTTCTAAGTGGTTACCGGGGTTTTGCTATGTAATTGCTGAAGTGTTTATAGAGGTTGTTAGTGCTATGTGGTTGCCAGGGTATTTCTATGCAGTTGCCAATGTATTCTGGTTGGTTAATGTTGGTACGTGTTCTGGGAGGTTGTTGCCATGGTGTTTTGGGTGTTGCCAAGGCTTTGCTATGCAGTTGCTAATTTGCTCTGGGTTGTTGCTAGGGGGTTGCTATGCAGTCTTTAAGGTGTTTTGTGGTTTGCAGAAATTGATATATTGTTGTTAAGTTGCTTTAAGTGGTTGCTAGGGTGGTTTCTTACTGTCTTGCGTGAAAATACTCTCTGGATCAGGGGCCTCATTTATAACCGTTGCGTACGCACAAAACAGGCCCTGAAAGAGGCGTACGCCACTTCCGACGCATAAGTTGTGATTTATAAAAACAAACTTGACGGAAAAATGTGCGCACCTGCACGCAAACTCTGACCCATGCGTACGAACGTTTTGGAGACGGAGCAGTTTGGCGACACCGATGGCGAGCTGGAGTTAAATGTCTTTTTGGTCACTTTTAGACAGAAAATCTAAAGAAAATTATACATAGGCTATACAGAAAGATAATACAAATATAATTTCACTCACCAAGCATATCACTTGAGGCAAATATTCATCCCTTCTTAAATGTCCGCGCCAGTGAGCGCATTGTGCCGTTTAGTGAAACTAACGCCTATCTAACGACAGAGTCCTAATCATAAAAACAGTGCATGTTCACAATAACAGTTTAAATAAATAAAAGAATGATTTAAACTGTTTTACTTCTGATATAAACATTTAGATTAAATATGCCATTGTCATTGATGGAGTTAAACACTTAAACATGAAATCATTACTGAGAAGTTACAACATTTTTTATATTCAATAAATATAAATATTTGTTGTGGAAGCAATGCTTTTGAACACTTTTCCTCTGGCATGCTGTGTTTTAATGTTTTAACTAAAGAGATAATTGCTTATAGCAGATTGTCTGAGAAAATAGTTTTGTGCAAATAATGCACAACAGTCTATCTGTTTCCATTAAAAATATAAATCAATAAAAAATACTATTTGGTCAGTGGAAAAGATTGTGAAAACTTTCTCTGAAATGTATTTTACACTATTTGATTTATTTATTCAAAAACAAGGCAAGGATAGGCTACTAAATTATTTGTATTAATGTAGGCTAATGTGACGGCACATCCGTATTAGGCTATTTCATATTTTCCTAATGTCTATACCGTTAAACATGTTATCACGTGGATGAATAATCATATGCAAATGATATGCAGATGAGGATATGCATAGTAAAACTAGGCGTTGTAAGCTCCATATATGGTTATTTCGGGGAGGAGACGCGTGTGCGCACAATCTTCCGCTGACTGAGATTTATCGGGATTTATAAAGTGAATTCTGCGCAGGTTCTGGCGTACGCACGGTTTTATAAATCGGAATATTTTTTTGCGTACGCCATTTTTGGCTTTCGGGCGCACGTACACTTTTAGTAAGGATCCTACGCACAGTTTTATAAATGAGGCCCCTGGTCTCTCCTTTAGTGGAAGTCTATGGGATTTTCCCACCTATTTTATCATCTACAAAGTGTAAGTCTTGGCAAGCACAAATAATTTCTGTCATGTTGGTATGAGACCCTAATTTTGCCATCTCATACCTTTTTTTTTTTTTTTTTTTTTGTGGATATAATGACGATTTCTGATCAGCATGTCACTTAGCAATTAGAGATCAGCACAAAATGGATCCGTTAAAAGCTTTCCACCTGTCTAATATGGAGAACATACAATTCCTTCTTGCGTCTAATGACAGACTCGGAGACAAGATAAATAGCCTGATGTGAGGAGCCCCATTAAGACTCTTTCTTATCAGGAGAGCGAACGCTGATGTTGCGAGCAGGGATGCTGTTGTGCAGGAGGTAATGGAGCTCATGATGGGGTGGCGTCCTGCTCGGCGGAGGTTTTGTCTGATTGAAAGTAAATGAGGTTTTCATTAAAGTGTTCCATGATACTGTGCATGTTTTGACGTACAGATTTTAGCTCGAGTTGGGTCTCATGAGGGCAGCTAAAACCTCAAAACTGATGGACGGAAATTCAGTTTGCAAAAGTTTTCTGCTTAATGCTAAAATCTAAATGATGAACATCCTGAAAATGTTCTACTTGAACTCTAAATTGACTCCATTGATCTGATGGGACCTGATTGGATGGATCATGTTCTAAGATGTAAAACGGCTGATAAACTCGCACTGTTTTATATTAATGTGCCACTTTGCTGAAAAATAATTTGAATAATCAAAATACAAACTTTTACCCAAAACGAAAGTCTTACCCAAAGTTGTACCCACTATCTGCATTTGTTATGTGTCTTTATGCTAATTAGGGATAGTTTGCCTTATTTTTACCTGCTGCCAACATTTGTTCAAACACAATAAGCCTCTGCACTCAAACAGCAATCAACTTAACATCAGCGGACGAGAAATACTAGGCTAATTCAAATATCTTACAGCTAATTTGACTCAGCATTATGCTATTGGGAATAACATGAGAGAAGACATATGAAAGCAGGAACAAGTGTGACCGGATATGGGAATCTGAGTTTTCCCAGAGGCGTACAAGCATTGATCTCGGCAAACGAGCCATTAGCCTTTCAAACGAATTAGCTTCAGGCGAACAGCTAACTAGCGTTTCACATGTAGACAGCAGACGGCGAGGCCGCTAACAAGTGTTTGCAACATGTCTGGTGTTTGATAGCCAAGTGTTTTTGAAGCACAACCTTGGTTTTCAAGTAGGTTGTGCTCTTTTGTGTGGCGTACGCTGCCGCTAATAGCGAGAGAACGCTCACAAAGGCTTCATGCTAGCGCAGACGTCAAGTAACTCTTGGTTATAGACTATCTCACACACACACACACGTACACAAAATCCACACAAACAGTAGGTCGTGATCTTAAAATAATGCTCAATGATTTCCAATAGGGCATCAGAAAAGGGCAAGTTCACACGGAGCGAAATGAGAGGGGAAAAAAAACACAAAGTGCTCTAGGAAAGGCAGCCAGGGCTGTAGAGGAGCTAGTTCGATTAGCCTCGCTAAAGCACAGCTTAAACTTTCTTTCTGCCGGCCTTCGGCTGTGTGGATGAGGATGAAGCCTATTTAACACGGCAGAATGATGGCGATGGTTATTATTCTGAAGTCTAGACGCTTCAAAAGGCTGTTATCTTGCACGCTAAGGACGATAACCAAGCTGCACCTGAATGTCCTGCTCTTGCATTTATCCTCGTTTTACTCTTATCAGCGGAATGACCTCAATCCAATCAACTTCTTCAAATCCATGCTGAGGGGGACACATTCTACACTTTCATAGCACTTTATTTTTTTCCCTTGAAGTCCACATGACATTTTCTGTACCAAAACAGTCATAATTCAATTTTAAATGACAATGTTCAACCTTAACCGACCCTCCACATTTTCCAAGATTCTGCAATCGCAGAACACAACACATTTTTTTGGTGCAATCTTGTATAATTTGTTGTTAAACCACAAAATTAGGCTTTATATTGTTTTTTTTTTTTTACTACTGTACATATATAGTACATAAAATGGTAAATGTGGTATCCTAATTATTAAAAAAAAACATTACTAAATGTAAATTCTCAGCAAATTTCTGGACATTTTGATTACAAAAAAGTGACATCCTGTTTGAACTGCTTTAAAAAAGTACAAAGACTGCATTTTTTTACTGTACCTTTAAAAGTATGATGAAATTCCCCCACTAAATTGTTCAATATTAAATAGCTGTTATGTGACAGTTTTTGGGCGGGTCATTTGTTTCAATTGTGAAACACTATGAATTGTCATGTAGCGTTTACATGTTGAAATCTTCGCAATAAAATGGTATACAACACGACAATACATAAAGTATCCAGCAAATTTCCTAACGCCAGGGTTACAGCAATTTTGGATGTTTTTACGTGATGTCACAGCGTTTACCTAGGAGAAATTGGAGCTAGAACATGCAATTCATCGAAGTTTGTCAAAGACCAAAAAAAAAAAAAACTTTGTGAATGTTAGACTTTCTTAATGGGACATGCTGCATTCACGTCATGTCGTGATTGCGAGATGACAACACGTAACGTTATACTCTGATCCGTTCACGTCCTCTGAATTATTTGTTTCTATGGTAACACTCAATGCAGCGGTCCGGTCAGGTGGTAAAAGTGGCACTTGGTACAAGTTGGAGCTCTCGGAAAATTCAGAGTTTACAAGTTGTAATTCTATGAGGATTGGAAAGCTTTTTACAAGTCAAAATCTTGTAATTACAGTAATTCCGACATGGCGTGAACACTCCTACAGAGTTCACCCAAAAAGGAAGATTATGCCAAGATTATGCCACTCACCCTCACGTTTCAAATATGGCTTGCTTTCTTCTGCATAACACAAATTATGATATTTTGAAGAACTCTTGTTATTTTTGTCCATACAATGAAAGTCAATGGGGTCCAAAACAACATTGATTGGACCCCATTTACTTTTATTGTATGGACAAAACAAAAACCACAGAGACATTCCAACAAAAACAGATACTCAACATTTACACGTAAACGTTTTAAATGAAGGGAGTCCGCACCTGTCGTTCATGCCACACTTCACATCGCCTCAGCAGCGGGGCTGCCAAAACTATGATTATGTCCCGTGTGACTCCATTATGTCCTCCTGTCATGTCAGTTGCCCCCTGCTAGAGGTGTGTTTGCCTACGAGACCTTCCCCCGCCGGCAAACGCCTTCTGAAGGAAGTGCCGGCGCGAGAGGATCTCTCTGGGAGATTTGCTCAGCGCCACATGCTTCAGAAAGACTGTTTGTCAAAGTCGTCCGCCGGTGTTCAGCTGCGCCGCTAATGTCTGCGACTCTACAGGAAGTCGAGGGAGCACATGAAAGAGATGAATGTTGACTGATAGCTATATGATGACACTCGGAATAGAGATGAATGCTATGTATGTGTCAGGACGATTATATTGGATTACATCGGGAAAATCTTAGAAAAATGCAAACATGATAATTATGATACATTTTTATTTTGGTGGAACTGAAAAAAAAAAAACTTTCCAAAATCGTTAAAATAATATTGCAAATTTTAAAAAAAGATTTAATATTACATTTTAAATAAGCACTGATTAATATTCAAAAGCCATTTTCCTAAAGTCTATAAGAGTATACCTTATAACATAAGATATTGAGATAACAATATTAATAATGGTAGTAATGTTTAATGAGTTGTTTTTACCCTACTATTTCATCGGGTTTCTCATTTAAAAAATGGTAAAAGGGGCATGTTCACTTGTATGCTCAATGTTTTATTAAATATTCAATAAACTCTTATTCCACCAGATTTTTTTTTTCAAGTTGCCTGCATTTTTAAAATTTTCACAAAATTTTCATGGCCCCCCAAATATTTTTTTTTTGTATAAAAAGAACATATCCTCTGCTTAAAAAAATAAATAAAATAAAAATAAACATTTTATTCTAGATTCGTGCTTTTTTTATTAAAAGTTTCATAAAAAAAGCAACATTTTGAACCAAAAGCTGAGAAAAATCTTGTTTTTATTGACTACAATATGCACGAGCAATGCTTTTATCGCTTGTTTCTGTTCCTTTTTTGGCTGTGTTTTAATCTGGGGATTCTCTACTCTTTCAGAAGATGCGTAATAGCGCCCCCTACCGTATAACAGTGACAATATGGAATGCCAAGTCATAACAGACAATTTTGATAAAAGGAAATGAAAACTACTTAATTTCCCAATCCAAAAATGACACTGAATTCACCCCGCAAATACTTAAACTCTTCATACCCCAAACTAGTTTGCTTGCGTCTCCTATCAGGAGGCCTCACCTGTTTGGCTGTATTAAAGGGGTAGTTCACCCCAAAGTGAAAATTCTGTCATCATTTATTCACCCTCAAGTTGTTCCAAACTTGTATGAGTTTCTTCTGTTGAACACAAAAGAAGTTATTGTGAGGAATGTCAGTAACCAAAAAGTTGTTGGACCCCATTGACTTCCATGGTATGAAAAAAAAAAAAAAAGTCAATGGGGTCTATCAACTTTTTGGTTACTGACATTCTTCACAATAACTTCTTTTGTGTTCTTCAGCAGAAGAAAGAAATTCATACAACTTGAGGGTGAGTAAATTATGACAGAATTTTCCAACTATCCCTTTAAGTATTCCGCCGCCCCTCGGCTCCAGGGACAGTCCCAGTCCTAATCTATTTGTTTTGTCACATAATATGACAAGCGCTTCAGGCGAGAGTTTGGTAACTACATTAGGGAGAGCGGCAAGATTTACCCCGCCGAACGCCAGGCCACTCACAGGCAGCAAATTAATTCGCTCTCATTTGCTAATGTGTTCCGCCTACTGACATCAGACGGATCGCGCCGAACGCTGAGAGTGTTTTGATCCGTGCGGTAAATGAAGCCCATTCTGGTTTCACACACGCTGAGCCGTGAGTTGTAACATCCCTACAGACTGTGTGAATTATACACTCCAAACGGGTCAACTTTTTAAACACAGTTTAATAGGCTAATGTTTGGTCTCTATTAGTTATTGTTTTTGGGGCGTTTTTTTTTTTTTAATACTTTATTAAAAATTAGCACAGATTTTACATTTTCAAATATCTGACACTTAAAAAATAAGAATGTTTAAAAAAGTAGTTAAAGCTAGATTAAAAAAGTTAGTCAAAAACAAGCCAAGAAAGGCTAGCATGAAAGTTTACAGTAGCTGTAAAAGCTTGAAACAGTTTGAAAGTTTAGATAGATAGAATGGAAACATGAGTTTAAAGGGCTTCACTGTGTTTAGTAGGGATGGGCAGTATGACGATATATTTAGAGATTTTGCTATAGACCTTATGTAGCCACGCCCCTTTTCCGCACTGAGCTCATTGTCTTTTGACTTCCGGTCTGTATTTTCACAGCGATCTTGCGTAGTTATGAATGAACGGCTCGTTTAAAAAATTCCCAAGGTCCATTTGTTAATAAATATGCTTTACAATGCTTATCATAAACATTACAATGCTCATGATAACTTTCGTTAACTCTACAATAAGTAAATCAACTTCACCAGCTAATTACTCCTCGACAGCGATGCCATAGAAATATACAGAGCGACCGCAAAAACGGAAGTTCAAAGACAATATTCTAAAGATGGCGGCGCCCACGTTTCTCTGGTGCATAAGGTCTATAGTGTGTATATCGCGGTATGTAAAAATATAGTACTATTGACAATTCAAAGTGATGAAATGCATTAATGAAAATATAAAAAATATAGAAAATATATGCGCGAACAGAAAGCTGCCTCTCGCAGAAGACGATCGCAAATTTGGGACATGCTTGATGTAATAAAGTGTTAAGCACAATAAGCAGTGAAAAAAGAAGTCAATGTGTGCACGCGCTGACCGACACACAGCGTAAAAGCACATGCACAGAAAGCTGCATCTCTCAGCATGTACTCATGAATTCAGCTCTCTTTCACGTCTTATTGCGCTTAAATGGTCGAATACACACGCAATTATGTCAAAATGCCCGAGTATTCATTTATACACAGTAGGGCTGTCAAAATTGCTCAAAAACGCATGAAACTGCTGTATCTAACGTACCTTATTCATGCAATATCTAATTAGTCAGTACAGTAAGCCTACACTTTAGTAATGTTCCCTCAGGCAGCGCACCCACTCGCAGATAATCGCTTTGGGATGTTTGATCGGCGGTCTCTATAGAGAGCCTAAGTCCCTCCCCTCCGCTTCCGGCTCATGGGACCTTATTTCGGAAAAAAATATGTATGGTAGTCAATGACGAGAGACAACTTATCTTTTTATTCCGTCTGAACTGTGCCCTGAATTACACATAGCCTATGATGTTTGTCAATTTAAAAGATAATTATGAAAGTCAAGAAAAAACAGAAGAGTGGCATTTAGTTTTATGTGAAAATCGCTCAATGAACTACATCTCCCGGGAAGCGAAACAACGAGCAAGATCCGCTGCTCGTGTGTGTGCAGTCTGGTACAAAACAGTCAGGCATGACGGCGTAATGTTACGATTATAACGCAAGACTATAGAAACAATGACAGACGTTAGCTTCAGTAAAGTTAGCTTCATTCATTGAGAGAAAATGTGCGCCTTTGGGGTTTGTAGTCTTTGTAATTGTAGTCTTATAACTCAACAGTTTTACATCAAACTGCGACTTTCTTGACTTTAAAATGTATCTTTTAAATCGACAAACATCATATGTGTAATTCAGGGCACAATTCAAACGAGATCAAAATATTTGTTGTCTCTCGCCATTGACTACCATACAATATTTTTCAGAAATAAGGTCCCATGGTGGGCGACAGGAAGGGGAGGGACTTAGGCTCTCTATAAAGGCCGATCCAGAAAAGCCGATCAGATGACGCAAAACTCGCGATACAATTTTTTACACGCAATTCTACAAGGTGTGTGAAAAAAACAATACATTAGCAATCTGGAATGAGTGTAACGTACCAAGCAAATCCCACAAAGCGGAAAGCACGCACAACATTTCAACACCACCAACCTCATCAGACATTTGAAGGTTAGTCACTTTAAGGACGTTATACCATCCATCAGAGCTTTAATGGTGCGTTCACACCGGACGCGAATAGCGCGTCAGGCGCGAGTGATTTCAATGTTAAGTCAATGCAAAGACGCGTTACGCGCGTAAAAAATTCCTGCGGCGCGAATGAGGCGTAGAGCGCGGCGCGGTAGACGCGAATACGCCTCATTCGCGCGTCAAGTTCGCGCGAATGGCGCGAATTGAGCGTCTGGCGCGTTAAGCGCGTTACGCGCGAATGATTTAGTTAGTGCTATTTGTGCATTCACGCGTTTGACGCGAATTCGCGTCTGCCGCCCGAGTTGAAAAATCTGAACTTCTGCGTCAATTCGCGCCGCGTTAACCAATCAGGAGCCTAGCTGCTTGCTGCTGTCACGTGGTGAAGTATCTGGATGCTTCAATAAATTATTTTGTAATATATGACTGTGGTTCTAATGCACAACAAAGCAAATATTTTATCACATAAAACTTGATTTCAATATATGAGACATATTCATTTTGCATTGAATGCTATTTATTCCATATCTAGATTATATGAAATATTATTATAATGTAAAGACAACCAACATATAAGTTCGTGTCTGGACAGTGATGTGTGAGAGAGAGAGAAAAATCACAGGACAGATTAATCACTTTTGGAGGCTGGCTTCATTTATTATCAAAACAAAAATAAATGACAGATTAGGTGGATGCGGGCGAGGGTGAACCTCGCGCCGGGCTGTAGAGCGCGGGCTCGACAGGCATAGCTAGACCACTCGAGGCCGAGGGCTTATACGGCCTACGCTGTCCTCATCAGCGTCCTCACCATTAGGTCCACCAAACCTAGCTCCTGGAGCAAATTGTGAAACTCATGAAACCCTCCGGAGGGTCTGGTAGACCCGAGTACAGCGACGATGTCCCCTACGGAGCTGCTTCTGCTCTCCAGAGCATATACGAGCCGTGACTCTCTCGAATAATGCTAATGCTAATGCTCGATAAACATCTAAAAAGATGGCCGCCAACGGGTTTCGAAACTTTCGCCTCCGGATTTCGCCTCTGACGCGCGTAAATTTCGCTTCAAACTTTTGTTTTTACGCGCGTCAATTTCGCCATTGACACGCGAATTAACACAAAGTGGTCAAGCGTCAAACTAGACGCGGTAGACGCGAATTTGACGCGCTATTCGCGTCCGGTGTGAACGCACAGTAACTCGTCTTCTTGAGAAGACCGCAGAGACTGACCACGGTGTAAAAACCGACCACGCGTGCTGTGTGGCTGTCAGAGCGAATTAAAGAGCATGCAAATGAAATGAGTATTTAAAAAGTTTTAATTCAGAATTGATACATATATATATATATATATATATATATATATATATATATATGCTATATATATATATATATATATATGCTATTGACTATTCTAGTAGGCTCCTTAATTCATATTGCAAGAATATGTATCTTTGGTCTAAATTATTGATACAAGGAGCTATTACTGAAATGAATAGTGTAATTGTGTTATTCTTTTGTGTAGGCTGGTATTTCCTTCAAATATGATAAGGAGATATGAAAGGAGATATGAATCTAATAATATCTATCCCCCCTCTCCCTCTCTCTACCTCTCTAAATGCCCACAAAATCTGACTGAGCATCCCAGAAAAAAGCAAAGTTATAGATAGATAGATACAGATATGGAAGTTGTTAGTAATATGTGTTTTTGAACTCATTTTAGCATAGCTGGTCATGTTGTCTGATCTGTCCCACAGTGACAGCCGTCTGCCCTCCGCATCCAAGTCTCACACCATTAAAATCTGCCACTTCACACAAATTTTTACTGCTGATAATCAAATTCTTCTCTGCCAACTTTGCTCTCTCTCTCTCTCCACCTGGGTCTTTAAAGCAGATCAATTCCCATCATAAGGTGCTCACGGAGGAAAGCGGGGCTTTAATTTACACCCGCGCTGTGTGATGATGAGCAGAACACACTGTAAATACTCTTATTAGTGCAGCTCAGGTCAGACACGTACATCACACGGCTTTAGTTTACAAGACAAATGATGTAATAATGTATAAAGCTGCATCTGACAAGAGCTTATGAGCTTTTAACATATTAGGGCTGAAGGAAATAGCTAAAAATACTGAATAAAAAACATTTTAAATGATATAAAATATATTATAAAATACTATAATTTTAGTATGTTTTATCATTCAATATAGTGACATTTACACATTTGCTATCAAACAGATTTTGTTCCCAGTCATGTATGACAACTTTAGTGAAACACTGAATCTGAGTTGTGAATCGATTCACTCAGACAGACAGAACTGATTCACTTGATTTCGAACTGACCAACTCTAACATAATCCTAAATACAAGATGCTATTAAATAAAAACATTAAATTCACTGTGATATTTACGATGTTGCTCAATTTAGTATCCCCAGCAAAATCATCTGGAATGAACAGCACACGATGAAAGTGTGTGATGGATTTCACTAATTATGACAACGCACCTTTCTCGTTGTCCCTGTAGACATGTCCCTTTATTAGCACTGTAAATGAGACCGAATTAGCGGCACCATTGTAATTAACAAAATTATGATTCGCCATAATCGGAGAGAACAACAAATGACTCTTCAGAGAACAGACAATTTTTTTTTTTTTTAATTTGAATATGGACAGATACAAAAAAACATAGATTATTCCATAAAGAACAATCCGATGCCTGTATCACAGTGTTTATAGCCAAGGCTAATTCGCAACACCTGTCCCTAGAAGGGCTTTTAACAGTTAGGATAATAAAGGAGTAAAAAAAAATGACAGTGAATACAATAAAATGTCTAGAAACCAGTTAGCACCAATAAAATTGGTAAATAAACACATTCACTCGAACTTACACAGATGCACACCTCACATACACACGGATATTCCTTTCATATGGCATGATTACACTGCTGCTGCTGTATGAACCAGGCTTTTGTTAGTTTTCTAATGGTGGATAGTTTAGTTAAAATCTTTATATTTGTAGGAAGGCAGTTCCACAGATTGGCTCCTTTCACTGAAAAAACATTTTGGGCAAAAGAAGTTTTAAAAAATGGAACTTTACAGTCTCCACGAGTAGCAGCTCTTGTTGATCTGGAGGGTTCCAGCCTGTTCACAAATTTACAAAGTGGCTCATGTGCAAGTCCAGTTAAACATTTAAAAAACAACTTAATGTGTCTGAGATTAACAAAATTTACAAAATTTAAGATTTTTATGTTTACTTAAAATATAACAGTGGTGGAATCGAATGGGCTTTTCATCTAAAATTTTTAGGGCCCGGTTATAAAGCCTCTCAATAGGCTTCAGGGTAGTTTGGCTGGTCTGGGACCAAACGGTGGTGCAGTACGACAGATGGGACAGGATCATAGTGTTAAGAAATACATGAGCACATTCAAATGTAAGACAGCTCCTGATCATTCTAAAACAGTTCATACTGGCCTTCATTTTTCTTGAAATGTTTTTTATATGACTTTTAAAATTTAGCTGAGAATCTAAAATCACTCCTAAATATTTTTCTTGTTCTACCTGATCGATTAGTTCGCCATTCATTTTAATGTTAAGGTCATTTATTGTCCGAGCTCTTATCGAAAAACACATAGACTTAGTTTTCTTCAGATTAAGTGTTAAACATGATTTGTTTAGCCAATTAAACACTTTCTCAAGACTTTTGGTCAGTGTACTGCCGACAACAGCAGGGCTTTTGCCGGACACATAAACCACTGTGTCATCGGCATACATCTGAAGACCCACTTCCGGACACACTTCAGGCAGCTCGTTCACATACAGGCTGAAGAGAATAGGCCCCAGTATGGTTCCCTGAGGGATTCCGGTCTTAATTTTACATGGGGCAGATTTTACATGATCAATTACTACACATTGTTCTCGTCCCTGTAAATATGACTCAAACCATGATAATGCCTGGTGTGACGTATTATAGGTTGACAGTTTTGAGATAAGACGGCTATGGTTTACTGTATCGAATGCCCTCTTTAAGTCCAGGAATAAGTCCAGCTTATTAGGTAAAAAATTCAGCAATTATCATTCGCATCTTCGTGTTTACTGCCGAAACATCCAGAAACAAACAAGAGATAAACAGTTGAAACTTTCATGCAGTCTCGTTAATGATTAAATCAATTGCAAAAGTAATTAGCAGAATTTGGACGGACTCCCAAACGCCTCGCCGTTGACTCAGTTCATTCAGTCAGAGGCCTACAACACATGCTGAAGTGTTTGAGCTGTCAGTCAACCACGAGGATACAGTCCGTAAAGAAGAAGAGATTAGCAGAGATGTGAGCTAGCTTTGCAAAACATCAGTGGACCGGGGAGGAAATCAATTCAAAAATCGGTTTCCCAGGATCCTTTTCTTTTGCCGAGTGAGAGAACACGTACGAAACAAGGTCAACACGTGAAAGTGAAGACAGATGAGAGCGGGAAATGATCACTGACCGAAAATCAAGACTAGAAGTTGTTCAGAGGTCATTTGAGCAGGGAAACTCAACGGGAGTCTCTGATTTGCAGTTGACTTGTTGTTTGATGTATGAAACAGTAAAACTAGACCGTTTGAACCTTCTCACGTACTGTACATCAAAATGGAGGAATCGTAGTATGCTAAACGCGGAAGCAAGTTAGCATTTTAGCACTTCTGGTTCCATCGTCCTGAAGGGGTTTTGGTTAAATGGCTGAAATAAGGTCTGTTGTGAACACAAGCTCAAGACACTTTCACTTTTTATTCTACGCCATAAAAATACATCATACCACACTCGTGATTTTTTAAGCTTGAAAAAGGCGGTAGCTAACATGTGGCTAAACGGGACTACAGAGTCTGTCGAGGAGATTTAACATCATCACGCTGAAAAGGTAAACTCAGTCCGCTTATACAGCATCGTTATGGTTATAATCGTGCTCTCATAAACTATTCTAACTCAAACGTTCTGGGAAAATGTTTTTAGATAAAAACTGAAAGAGTTGTCAGAAGCTTAGTGATGGTGACGTTGAATTCGTGGGACCCTGGTGTAGTTCGTTTATAGCCTACCTTTAGCTTTTTACTTCTGGCGACTGCAGTTAGGCTTCAAAATTAATAAAAGTTGTGTTCATCTGTGATAATTATCTTGATGGACAAAACATGCAAGTTTCATAAACATTTGTTGATCACAGAGCTTGTTTTTAGTGATAATCCAAAAGCCTATGGGAAAATCCTCTTGTTTTTGTCGAGGGAACCAGCATGATGCGAACTGCCGGTTGGCCTGCAAAGTGACGCCAAACTTGCACCACTCTATTCGAAGTCTATTCAAATGTGGCCTCCAAATGCGTCCTTCGTTTCCTGTGAAATGAAGGATACAACCGATGGATCCTTCGCGGCCTTGCCTGTCCAAAAGGTCATTGCACGACAATAACGTCAGGATTGTTTTGGGGGGGAAATTGCAGAATAACACTTTTAAACGTAAGTATTGGGTTTCAACTTACTCAAAAATCTAATGATACAAATGTAAAAATAAAAACCTTTAAAGCGGTTCAAATGTTGACTTGTATCTTAGATTATACTGTATATAGTTTATACTCTTTACCATCAGAAATGGACCATGGTGGACAGATTTAAACAGCTTTTGAATCCTGTTTTGTTTTCAGACAGTTTAATATAACTTTAAAAAAAAAGTATAGTACAAAATTACTGCCATTCATTGACGGCTGCTGTCACAGTTGCTACAGCTACGACAAGAACAATCCTAGGCTAGACTGTCCCATTCAACAACGCTTGTTCCAACCTTCATGGCCTTCGAAGGATGCAGCCTCTGAATTGGGACGCAGATAATATCAGAATGCACTTTGAACTGCACAGCAACCACCCAGAACTCAGTCAGAGCCAATCAAAACATTATTTGGATGTTATGAAAATTTTGGTCCAATGAGATTTCACGTTGGGGCGGAGCAACAGAGCATGACTCAACAGAATTAGCCTCTTATCGTCTTTCTCGGCATCTAACGCTTATATAGTCAATCTTTTAAAAACATAATATAACCGTTAAATGTAATCATTAGCAAATTTGAGAACGAATACCCATTTTTTGAACACTACATTATTTTGTGAATCCTAAATTACTTTAAAATAGTTTATTTCAGGTTCTGGGTTATTTCTCATTTATTTAGACAAAATATTATATAATTTTAATATTAGTTTAATGTTTAAATTTTCTAAAATTACACAACAGATTTTATATCTATGCATCCCTAGAGTACTACTGTCTTATTGATAGCTAAAAGCATTATTCCCTTAGCCAAGCTATTCACTAAACGAAAATGCAAAGGGTTTACAGATGTTTTCTGAACATAATGGATCTCTTATCTCCTCAATCCACTTTTCCACATCTAAAAAAATCCCCAAACGCATACTGGTAAGTGTGCATGAACATGAAGGGGCTGATAAAATGCTAAAGGTGAGCAAATCCCACTCCGTTAGAAAATGAGCAGAGAGCAGCACTGCCATAAACATACGCCAGTCATTAAACCATATCCCGGGGGGGTCCGCTGACAGATCCAAGTGGAGTCGTGTTTTGCTGCCATGCCCAATTTAGCAGAGACGTGCCACGACCGTGTCATCGCCCCGCGGCCTAAACACAGCTGACACCCCGAAACGCTCCCGCTCAGGTAAAAAGTTGTTCAATCGTTTAACAAATCACCTGTTCACCTCATTTAAAGATCACGTACTGACTTGAAATCATCTAAAAACGAGCTAATGGTCCGATTACGATTGGTGTGCTAAGTCTTTGAGCTCTAATCCATCTTGTTTTCCCACATAGATAGCATAAAATACACTGTGAAAACCACATTTCACATGATTCATGACAGTCGCTTTCCATTAAACCTGGAAATGAATCTTTAATGAGAAGTTTAATCCAAAGATACTCAACGCAAGATGTTCACGGCCCATTAGCCGCTATTTTTCGAGACACTGCTTATTTATCAATGTATTTTTTGGCTTATTAGGTCAAAAAATTCAGCAATTATCATTTCTTTTTGCATCTAATGTTAAAGCACTACAAAGAGTTGATGATGAGAAAATGAGTATCAAAATTATATCAAATATTGGTATGCTAATGCCAATATTTTCTGCTAGTAATCAATAAAGAAAATATTTGAGTCTCTGCACCTCTGGCTTATACCCTTTCAGGCTAAACATTGGCACAAATGACTGGATACCTTCCAGGCACTGCCAAAGTCTGTCCAATTCGGTAGAGGCCTCTGGAAACCAGGAGTTAAACGGACTCAGGTAATTGATATTCCTCAGGGAGCGACGTGACGCTGCCAGGAGAGCAAGAGCAGGAAAAAAACAAAATGGATTACTCAACGTCAGTAATGGCCATAAACACATAAATCACCCACGGCTGGCGAAGGAGCCCGGAAAATAATTCAGGGCAGGCTATGAGGGGAAATGAGCGAAAAAAACTTAGTGTGTTGTGCCACTGGTAGCCGTGGAGTACTGTTGGAGGTAACGGCAGGCAATTAGCAGCTTTAGCGGAAAAACTAACCCTTCCTGCTCTTCAGATCCACAGAGACATGCAGAATTAACCCGGTTAAACCCTGTTCTTATATAACGTTTTATTGGTGGTTATTTTAATGGTTTAAAACGTCCCCTAAAAAGTGCACTTATCCTATCAAGGCAGAGTTGTGCATTTCAAAATGCTTCAAATTAGCTAATGCAGTCTGGAGCCATTTAGTTGGTCTTTCATACAAAGATTCACCTAAAGGCTCTTTCACGTCAACGTTTTCCAGCATATCGAACTCAAAGCAAAACATCAAGCTACTGATGGCATTCAAATGATGCAAATTTCCCTTTAAAGTGCAGCTGATGACCGGACAATTAGCAAAATATATCTTTATGGGAGCGGTTGTACCGCAAATCAAAACGAGAAGGAAAACAGATCGATCCCATGCATATCTAGATACGACTTCACAAAGGACATCTTGACAGACAGTGAATAATCATCATGATATTATTTACAAAAATGTTAATTGTAAAGCAGAGTTGGTCAACTACTTTAGAGTCTGATCCTGTTTCTTCTTATGTACTCTACCTAAGGTGTGGACAATACATTCCATACGTGTCACTATTGTTTATCATCTTTTTACCATTTTGTTCTGGGACTCTAGTATTGCTGTTTCAAGAAGTGGACAGGATGCCCCAACCTTCATTAAAGGGGACCTATTATACAAAATTCACTTGTACATGGTGTTTGAACACTGATTTGTGTCCAAAGTGTGTGTAAACAACCACTCTATAAATGGTAAAAAAATACACCCACTTCTTTTTTATAATCCCCATAAATCAGAAACAGTGTCTCAAAACGAGCTGGTCCAGTTTTCTCCCAACTATGACATCACAAGCCCCGCCCACAACAGGTGACATCAAACAATTTACATTTTAAACCAGACACCATCATTTTACACCAGACTGCTTCTCAAACGAGTGTCAGTTCAACGCTGGATTAGCACAAAATTTACTGCTCAAAGATGGGTCAATACCAACTGTTCGTGATCCAACCTCATATCCAGAACACGCAAGTATCGCACTTTTTATTTTGAGAATGTTTGCAAATCACCTTTCTGAATGTGCTTGCTAGCACGTTGTATAGCTAATGTGGCTAAAGTTAGCATTCTCTCTGACTGTATTCACAGAGACCAGAGCGATGTTGTTATGTTTAACCCGAAAACGCTCAATGTCTGTAGAATTCATTAACGCACATTTATTATGCACAATACAGTCAGATAAATTACTTTTCAAACAGTGTATGTTGTCTTTAAAGATAAGAGACTTGTACTAAGAGTGGAATGTTTATTTGCAAAGGCCAGCACATCGACACATGCTGCCAACCTCTGTACAACAATTTATAGATGATCCTTCACGACACAACATGCTAATCGATAACTTGAATAAAGTTAACTCTACAACAACTACACTACATAAATTCATCAACGAACCATTCAGAAACATCCTGTTGCCTTCTAAAAGTCACTTCTTCTTGATTCTCTCCATCAGTAATATAAGGCAGAACACTGGTATTGACAATTTCTGACATATTTGATGCCTGAGGTCCTCCAGTTTTGTTGTTGCTGGAGTATCCAAAGCACCAGCTGTAAAGGCACCGCCCTCTTCTGGAAAGGGGGCGGGGAGAAGCAGCTCATTTACATTTAAAGATACACACACGAAAACAGGGTGTTTTTGCTCCCCACCCAAATAGGAGCATTTAGGGCATGCTATAATACAGAGATGGGGAACATCGGTCCTGGAGGGCCGCTGTCCTGCAGAGTTTAGCTCCAACCCTGAAAAAACTCACCTGCCTGTAGCCTTATTGATCCTGAAGACATTGATTAGCTTGTTCAGGTGTGTTTGATTAGGGTTGGAACTAAACTCTGCAGGACAGCGGCCCTCCAGGACCGACGTTCCCCATCCCTGCTATAATAAATGATCTGTGGGGTATTTTGGGCTGAAACTTCACAGACACATTCTGGAGACACCTGAGACTTATATTATTATTATATAATAGGTCCCCGTTGCGTGAAACAAGGGGCCTCACCAAGTCACCATATATTTTCATTACTCATAAATAATGAAGATAATCAGCTTTAAAGAATGCATGGTATCATGACCAATAAACATACTGTACGCCAATAATACACATTTCTTTTGGCATTTTTGTGTAACTTCAAACTGCGCTCCCTGATCTGAGGTCAAAAAAACAAGTTCAGGCTCTGGCCACAGAGTGAAGAAAGAGGCCCTGTACAGGGAAATGAACATGGAATGAACTCCGTTGGTCCAGAGTTAGTACACCCAAGAAATAAATATTCCATCATGTTTCCAAGGGAATTTCATATTTCTACATTGGGGCAGAAAGCAGAATGATGGCTTTGACAACAGCTGGATAATGTCCCAGAAAGCAGAAGCGAGCAACCCCAGAATGAGAAAAAGAAAGGTGATATCTACAGGAAATGATCAGGATGAACACCAGCTGTCTAAACAACACACGTATACCAAATATAGAATCATTAAATAATGATTCATCACTAATAATTTAACAGTTTGATCAACTGCCGATTAACACATTTAAACATTCTGAAACATTTATTTTGAGTGTGGTTACTTATTTAGCATATTTATATAGAGTAAAGCTATAGGCAAATAGAGTTTCGCACTCATAAAGTTTCCCTCAAGCAGTGTATTTTGAATAACAATATGCTGCTTATCACACAAAACATGAAGACTGTAAGATCCAGATTGTACATTTATGAGCTCGTCTGATACTTGTGCTGCAGGGCCGGACCGAAGACCGTCTGGTTCAGACGCCCGCCTACGTTTCTCGGTCCGTGAGTTCAAGTCTCTCTCTCTGGACGCGAGGTCTGTTTCTATTCCTCTGAATCTTAACTCGATCTTCAAAGTAGGAAAGACAACAAACCTCCAACATTCCCCAGCTGCAGCTGTGTATTCTTTATCCAGGCTTTCAGATCAAAAACAAAACATTGAGCGGCGAGCCAGGGGCCCCTGGGTACAAAAAGACGTGTCAGTTCAGCGGAGCGGCCGCATCCATAATCTCTCCCCACCATCAATACAGTTCCCCGAGTGTTTTTGATGGAGATCCCCCTGCCAGATTGAGGAGAATGGAGTCTTATCGGCGTAAACAGACAGGCCTGAGGTACGGAAAAACAGGATAATGAGCCGCTCCAGCTCTCCGGCGATGCGGGGGAATGTTTGGGCTTATCCCAACCTGACATCTCTAATGCCTCAAATCTACGGAAAATCAACTTTTACCTTTAAGTCAATTTGACTTCACACTAGCTCTTCACGTCACGTCTGGACCGTCGGAGAGTGAGACTCTCGCCCCTGGGACGCCCGAGTAAGGAATGACGGGAAGGCAGTTCACCACAACCTGCAAAATGCCTCTTTGATTGGATTGCGAGTCTGAATGTGAGGCTACGTGTCTTACAGCTGTTTCTTAACCGAACGGCCCCAGCGGAAGCTCATTATTGAACACAACTGCCTTGATGCGTCTCCATTTGCTTCATTTACTTCTCGCAGCACCGCACGCGCCAACAGGTTTCTCTCGCCGACAACTAGTTGCACATCACATGCTGCCAAATCACACGCAACAACTAACTTATAGGAAAGAAATGAATGAATTCTCACTCACAAACAAATTTTCAATTGTTTCTCCACATCCGTGATGAGGTGGAATGGGGGGGTGGGAGACTTTTAAACTTCTAATGAAAAGTTCTCAATATGACCTCATATTTCTCACAAAATATTATAATATCTCAGTCAGACGTTACTCACAAAACCCTGGAGATTGTGAAGTGAAAATTAAGAAAAAATAAACGGCTAATTCTGACAAATAAAGTAGCAATGGTGAGACATAGTAGCATTATGAGAGATAAAGTCACAAATCTGAGAAATAACATAACAATTATGAGAAATAAAGTATCAACTGTGAGATATAAAGTCACAAGTCTGAGAATTAGCGTAACAATTATGAGAGATAAGGTACCAATTCAGAGATATAAAGTTTCAGAGATATAAAGTCTCATTGTGAGATATAAAGTCCCATTGGTGAGAGATAAAGTCACAAATCTGAGAAATAACGTAACAATTATGAGAAATAAATTATCAACTGTGAGATATTATGGGCCCTATCTTGCACTCGGCGCAAATGACTTTGTACACTGACGCATGTATCATTCCTATTTTGCACCCGCGCAAAGCGGACTTTTCCCTCCACAGACGCACGTCGGTTAACTAAGAAATACACTTGCGCTCCCCGGGGCGGTTCAGCGCAAAGAGGAGGCGTGTTCCGGCGCAAACTTTCCCTCATGCTATTTTGCTGTTCTATAAAACAATTGCGCCACTGACCAGAAAAAAAATTGTCTAAAGTCAGTGGCGCGTTGTTCATTATGCTATTTTAAGGGCGCATGCTTGGCCATAATCAATGTAGCGTGTGCACAACGCACACACACGTTGATTCTCTCATCTAAGCAGCAGTTTTCATTTTTGCAAATCATACATTATTAAGATAGATAGATAGATAGATAGATAGATAGATAGATAATTTATTATAAAAGCATGTAGCTTACACATTTACCCAAATTATCATACGCCTGTTAAACAGAAGTTAATTTGGGTGGGTTTCTCCATCCCCAATGTCACTTCTCTGTGTTTTACGGCCCTGACGAGAACGTTGCTCTCCTCGGCTGTGAACCACTCCTGGCGCGCGCCTGGCAAATCCGCCGTTATAATAGGAATCCGCTTTAGAACAAGCGCGCCTGCTCTTAAAGGGAATGTGAGATGACGCTCTGATTGGTTTATTTCACGTTACGCCCAAACCACACCTATAAATAATGAAGCTACTTTAGACCAACCCCTTTTAGATTTGCGCCAGGCGCAAGAGGCATTTATCCCGCCGAGAAAATAGCAACAGCGCCGGGATCCGCCCACAAAGTTACTTGCGCTTTACGCTTTGACACTTGCGTTTCAGATCGTTAAAATAGGGCCCAAAGTCTCATTATGAGAGATAAAGTCACAAGTCTGAGAATTAACGTAACAATTATGAGAGATAAGGTAGCAATTGTGAGATATAAAGTTTCAGAGATATAAAGTGTCATTGTGAGATATAAAGTCCCATTGGTGAGAGATAGTCACGAATCTGAACAATTTTGTAACAATTATGAGAAATAAAGTAGCAATTGTGAGATATAAAGTCTCATTATGAGAGATAAAATCACAAGTCTGAGAATTCATGCAACAATTATTAGAAATAAAGTAGTAATTGTAAGATATAAAGTCTCATTGTAAGATATAAAGTCTCAAATCTGAGAAATAATGTCACTTAAGTGAAATAAAGTAGCAATCACATATTGTTTAAAATCACGATAAAGTAGCAAATGCGACATAAGTCTCATTGTGTGATATAAAGTTAAAATTATGAGAAATTAACGTAGCAACTTTTTAAAGTTGTTTTTTTTATTTTGATATTTTGAATCTGAGGTGGAAACAAGCTTCTACAGTTTTATTTCTCCAAAGGAAGTTAAAGAGAATCATCCGAGATAAAGGTGAAATTGAACTAGTCCTCTTGAGCAACGAAAGTGCAACATTCAGCAATCTCCTCTGGTCTCACATGAACGGTACAAGTATTGTGTAATATTCAGCAAGCGTAACTTTCTGAGATAAAGGCAGAACGTTCATGAAACATCGCTGTCAGTCGTACTCTGATAGCATCAATCCATCTGCGCTAACGGCATGACTTCAGCCATCAAATAATAACAGTGACGAATGGGCTTTTATCACATCGTGACGAGATAAATGCCAGCACACGGAAAAACTCAACGCATCCGCTAAACATCCCGTGGGAATGATTCTGCATCTTTTGTTTGTTTTGTGAGTGGGTGATATTACACAGCCGTTAAATCTCTCCAACAGCGCTGATCGGCTCCTCAAGGGCCCAGATGAAGCTATCAGCAAACATATTCATGCTCTTACACCTTTCAGCTTCTTCATAATTCATAACAGCACAGAATTGATCAGCTCCTTCAGGGGATGTCAGATGGGATGCGTAACGTGCCTAAAATATTTACAATTACTGTTCAAAATTCAGCAGGGACAGGTCGAGGGGTTCAGTTTCGAGACGTGTTGATGGCGTGCTGTGCTTTACCGCGCATGCTAGCAGTCTGACAGTAACTCTGAGAGACGTTACATGTCTATATTAATCATCTGTAAACTGCAGCCATCAAAAACATTTGACATTTACAATAAACAATTACTCTCAGACTTCAAATTGGACTCTGATAGTTTGGTACATTTTACTTAGCCTGTCAGAAACATGATTGCAGGGCTGCATTATAATCAGGTAGAAGAGATGTTTCAAAAACATCACAAAAAATTAAATTGGTTTCACTTTATTTTGATGGTCCCTTTAACAGATTCTGTTGACTAGAAGTAACGTTTCACCTACATGTCTAACTCTCATTAGAGTATTAGTAGAGTTTTAGTAGACGTGTAGGGTTAGAATAAGTTGCCAAGTTACTTGTAGTCAGTATAATGTCTGTCGGAGGAGCATCAATAAAGAGTTTGCAGATATTAAGCAGACAGCTAATACTCTAATGAGAATTAGTTGACATGTAGTTGCAAAGTTACTTGGGTTAGAAATGTTGTGGGGGGGGGGGGGGGGTATGTGGTCATAAAAACATCTTACAAAAAAAGTATCATAAAAACACATTACAAAAGTCAAACTCCCACAAAATAATAGATGACTTGTGTGCTAAAAGCATTCCATCACGTTTCCAAGGAAATTTTGTGTTTCGGAGGTGCAAAAAGCAGGACGATGGTCTGATAATAGAATCTGAGCAGCAGCATAATGTTTTAGAGAGCAAAAACAAACAAAGAGAGAACAGTGAGAAAGGTGATAACGCAGAAAATTATCTGAACGAACACTGACCGTCTAGACAGACGCGTGCAGCTCTTTGATACGTGTTCTGTATACAATCGCAATTCATTCAACATTTTCAAAATTTCTACATTTTTTTAAAAAATAAATAGGAATGAATTTAAATTTATTTTCTGAATGTAATTTTACTTTTTTTTCAAAATATTATATTATTCATATTACTTTTTATATTATTTTTAACAGAAACTCTGCTCTCGCATGATTTACCGTGGCTAGCCTATTGACTGGCAGGAGCTGCTTATACGCTGCCTGATTAACGTGAAGTACGTTAGTAGGAATCATCATGGCAGAATCAAAGAAGCGTACAGCTAAGCGCAAATATGAAGAAGAGCACAGAACATTTTTATCTGAATTTGGAGGATTTGTTTGTTGAACGAAATGGAAAACCATTCTGTTTGATATGCCAGACTTTGTTGTCGCATTTTAAGGCTTCAAATCTTGAGCGCCATTTCACATTACTCCATTCTACGGTGGCCCGGGAATTTCCCAAAGGCAGTGAACCTCGCAAACACAAGATAAACACTTTGAAACATCAGTCAGAGAAGCAAAGTCAGCTTTTTCAGAAATTTACCAAGCATTCAGAGACAGTGACATTAGCGTCATATCAGCTAGCATGGAACATTACTCGTGCCTTAGTGATGTTGTTGCTATTCTTTGTCCTGAAAATGAAAATTTGAAACATTCAGTAAAGGACCTTCAGCTGTCACGGCACAGAAGAGAGAATATCGGACATTAACAACTCAGTTGAAACACATTTATATTCAGATCTTCAGAAGTGGCGGTATTTCAGCATTGCTTTGGAGGAGTCTTGCGATGTTCAAGATAAGCCACAGTTGGCAATATTTGTACGATTTATGTCAGAAGACTGCACAATTAAGGAAGAGCTGCTTGACATTGTGCCACTGAAAGACAGAACCCGTGGCATCGACCAGAAAGAGACACTGATGGCTGTTGTTGAGAAAGCAGATCTGCAGTTATCAAAACTAACAGCAATAGCCACTGACGGAGCTCCAGCCATGTTGGGATCTGGGAAAGGCCTTGTAGGGCTGTATAAAGCTGATGACCATTTTCCTGAATTTTCGACATTTCACTGTATTATCCACCAAGAGCACTTGGTGTCTAAAAAGCTGAACTTGGATCACATCATGACACCTGTGCTGGAAATTGTCAATTTTATATGCACACATGCTCTCAATCACAGGCAGTTCAAAAATCTCATTGCTGAGCTTGATGAAGATCTTCCATCTGATCGGCTTTCAAGAGGTAATGTGCTTTCTCTTTTTTTGAGCTTTTAAATCCAGTGAAGCTGTTCCTCGCAGAGAAGCATAAGGACTATCCTGAGCTACGTGATCCCCAGTGGATTTCGGACTTGGCTTTTTGGTCGACATACTGCATTATCTGAATGGCCTCAATGTGGATCTACAAGGGAAGGTAAAGATGGTGTCTGACCTGGTGCAGAGTGTTTTCACATTTGTCAACAAACTCAATCTGTTCAAGACTCATCTACAAAAGAGACAGTTAAAGTCCCTGTAAAGGCAAATTTTCTAAAAGAAAATTCTAAACGCGTTATAAATGTTAGAAATGTATTGCTAAAACATTACAAAGACTGTGAAGTACTGAATTGTGGAGTTAGACCATTAAGCAGCTTTTCACCGTTGCTGTGTTAAGGATTTTTTGGGCGGGGCTAAAACGGTGGCTCGATGACGCACTGGAGCCACTGAGCTCCTGGCGCCGCCCCTACTGTCGATGACGCACTGGAGCCACTGAGCTCCTGGCGCCGCCCCTACTGTCGATGACGCACTGGAGCCACTGAGCTTCTGGCCCCACCCCTATTGTCGATGAGCCACTGAGGCTGGCCCCTCCCCTACTGTCGATGACGCACTGGAGCCACTGAGGCTGGCCCCTCCCCTCCTGTCGATGACGCACTGGAGCCACTGAGGCTGGCCCCTCCCCTCCTGTCGATGACGCACTGGAGCCACTGAGGCTGGCCCCTCCCCTCCTGTCGATGACGCACTGGAGCCACTGAGGCTGGCCCCTCCCCTACTGTCGATGACGCACTGGAGCCACTGAGGCTGGCCCCTCCCCTCCTGTCGATGACGCACTGGAGCCACGGAGGGTGGCCCCTCCCCTCCTGTCGATGACGCACTGGAGCCACTGAGGCTGGCCCCTCCCCTACTGTTGATGACGCACTGGAGCCACGGAGGCTGGCCCCTCCCCTCCTGTCGATGACGCACTGGAGCCACTGAGGCTGGCCCCTCCCCTCCTGTCGATGACGCACTGGAGCCACTGAGGCTGGCCCCTCCCCTACTGTTGATGACGCACTGGAGCCACGGAGGCTGGCCCCTCCCCTACTGTCGATGACGCACTGGAGCCACTGAGGCTGGCTCCTCCCCTACTGTTGATGACGCACTGGAGCCACGGAGGCTGGCCCCTCCCCTACTGTTGATGACGCACTGGAGCCACTGAGGCTGGCCCCTCCCCTCCTGTCGATGACGCACTGGAGCCACTGAGGCTGGCCCCTCCCCTCCTGTCGATGACGCACTGAAGCCACTGAGGCTGGCCCCTCCCCTCCTGTCGATGACGCACTGAAGCCACTGAGGCTGGCCCCTCCCCTACTGTTGATGACGCACTGGAGCCACGGAGGCTGGCCCCTCCCCTACTGTTGATGACGCACTGGAGCCACGGAGGCTGGCCCCTCCCCTCCTGTCGATGACGCACTGAAGCCACTGAGGCTGGCCCCTCCCCTACTGTTGATGACGCACTGGAGCCACGGAGGCTGGCCCCTCCCCTACTGTTGATGACGCACTGGAGCCACGGAGGCTGGCCCCTCCCCTACTGTCGATGACGCACTGGAGCCACGGAGGCTGGCCCCTCCCCTAACAATATTGCACATTTGCATCAGTTCGCCTCTCAATCGCGATCTGTCAGAGTAGTACTATTACTTACTACAGTCTACAGTTTTCTAGTAGCTACTAGCTATGCCTTCGTCATGGAAATGCGTATTACCTGGATGCGATCACTTAAAAAACAGATTGGTGTCCTTATTTAAATTTCCGAAAAACAACCATATTAAGAAGAGGTGGATTATTTTTGTGAAGAGCAACCTTGATGGAGAGCTGAGGATCACCACCAACACCCGCCTCTATAGTGATCATTTTACACAGGATAGTTTTATAAACTTTCGTCTGAGACAACTGGGATTCACTGATAATCCGCTGTTACTGGTGAATGGGGCAGAACCAACTATCTTCGCCTCGGCCTTCATCCTCCCATGGTTTCAGCGCAGCCAGCAGACACGCCCCCAGCGTTTGAGAGCAGAGTATACTGCTCATTTTTTCAAGATTTTGATAGCTTATTTTATTTACTTGGCAGCTTTTCTTATCATTCAAATTTGGCTGGGTGGTTAATAACACATTTTTTTGTGGTGTGACAAACTCAGAACACATACTTAATTTTGACTTTACAGGGACTTTAACACATTTTCCATCCCTGTTGAAGGCAAGTTGACAAGCAGAAGAGGTTGTAAATGGGAGTACTGCACGGTATGCAACACTGCTTGAAAATCTCAAACAGAGTTTTGAGGACAGATTCTCCAGCCTACGCCAAAAAAGACCACAGATTTCTCATTAACCCATTCACTGCTGAATCAGACTGTTTAACCCTTTAAGTGTCACCCCCCTTTTTTTGAATATACATGAAAATGTACATTTCGAACTTAAATGGTTGTAATTCAAGAATGCTTTGGAATATAGACGTAAGATTGGTCTTGTTTTAAAGAAGACAATTGGCAGATTTTTGTAGAAGTGAAATAAATTAAGAAAGTGAAACAGAAAAAAAGTTATAGAAGTTTGAGTTTATGAAAATGTACAATGTAAAAAATTTAATTATTCATATTTTATATGAAATATATATTTTCAAAACCTGGGCGACTCTAAAACTGCTAGAAAATCAAAGCCAAAAATCTGAACAAGTTGTGTTTCAAATTTTAGGTTGATATCTCAAAAAATGAGCTTTCAGTAAGATTTTGTTTGGGCGCAGTACCAAACTTTTTCACTAGATGACAATCAGACTCCATTACTGCCCATATAAGGGCGCCTCCATTTCCAAATGTGTTTTGAGTGAAATGAACCATTATTTCCACAATTTTCATACAATTTATGAAGTAGACATCCTATTCAGAAGTAATATGAGAAGTTTGGCAGATTTTGATATGAATTCAACCTCTAAGAAACACAAAAAGAACACGCATGTGCGTTTTAGCTTCCTGCCACATCATATAATTTTTTTCTTTATATTTAAAAAAAAAATCTGACCTTTTTTTCTAAAATAATTGAATGGATGCTATCTTTTGAACTCTTGGCATGAAAACAAACTGAAGTTTCTACCCTTCTTTCATGATTTTTCATGTTCATCACTATTTCAAAATAAAGGTCTAAACATGCCTTAGGAGTATGACAATATTATTGTTGCAAATTGATAAATTACGGCTCCTCTGTAATTTATTTTGAAAATCAATCACCGAATATGGAAACTAGAGATTGTAAGCTTTCAAATGATATATAGTTTGTCAAGATTAGTTTAGGTTTAGTATAGGATATTACTGTTTTAAAAATGTAATGGATTTGGGCCCACCAGTGAGCCTCTTTAGTGGAAGATGAAGCAGCATCTCAGCTTGAAATGATTGAACTTTCTTAAAAGTGTTCTGAGGGAAGGAACCGTGGAGTTTTGGAAGATTGTGCCGATTGAGAGTTATCCCAATGTCAAAAAGGATGCAGTCAAACTATTGTCAATGTTTGGTTCAACTTACATGTGTGAATCACTTTTTTCAACACTGAAACAAGTGAAATCAAAGCATCGCTCTGTCCTGACTGACACACATGTGAAAGAGTTACTATGAGTAGCCACAACTGAATACAAGCCAGACTTAGCCTACCTAAGGTTACTTGACTCAGTGGGACGATACAAACATTCAAATCCATGAAAACTATTGTGTGTTATGTATTAGTAATTGTAAAAAGGAATAAATTGTAATAGTAATGTTATGTGAGACACATCTGTTGTCTGGCTCTTTGCTTGATGAGTTTTTTTTTTTTTTTTGGCTCATCATGCTGAACAGGTTCGGTCTAAGACAACACACTTCTAAGAAACTAAGGAACTTTTACTTCAAAAGAACAAGAGGAAAAAACTTCCTGGAAGTTCTTTGAACTGGTGTTAAAAAATAACTGGATCATCAAAGCATATACATATATACATATATATATATATATATATATATATATATATATATATATAGAGAGAGAGAGAGAGAGAGAGAGAGAGAGAGAGAGAGAATTCTTGAATTTTAACAAAACTTTATTTTACCTTTCTTAAAAGGTCACCAATAAAATTACAAAACAACTATTTAAAAATACAAACATTAGGCAAGTAAAAAGTGTTTACTACAACCTTGCTTTTACCTCTGCCAACAGCTTGCTTATTCCCTACAATTTCTTTTTTTTTTACAAGTCTTCTGAAGTTTGGGATTGTATTGGGAATCAGACCAAGAGGTATCAAACCTGATTGGTGGTGAAAGCCTCTAGCAAAGTCCCGTCACATGCTAGCAATGTGGTGTTTGGCCGTGAAAAGGGGCTTAAGACAGATGAGGGTGGAGGCTATGCAAACGAGAGCGAGGCGCGCAGGACGGAAGAATTCATTACCTTTACTGTCACGTCTTGTTAGGATGACTTCACAACTCATTTGCGCGTGCAGCCGTGCGGAGACGGCGCTCTGAGAAGCAAAGTCTCAGCAGGACGATGGGGGAGAACAGGATACAGGCGGCATCTGCAACTCAAGACGAGTGTTTTTGCCAAACAGATGGCAGGTAAAACAGGAGGTTTCTGAGGAAAGCATGTGCACTTCCAACTCCCACAACACATCGCACTTCCAGCCCTTCAACCGCCCGAGGGAATAATGTGACCGTCAAACCTAAAATTGCGTTTGTCAGGACGGCGAGCCAGAGAACGTCCTCTGAGCCCACCTTCTGCACCAACAATGCTTTCTTTTACATCAAAACACCCCATTCATCCACTCCACCCACGCAGGGCTCTGGGGACGAATCGGGCTCCCAGGGGACCACCGGAGGACCGGGTATCTGCTCAGGTGGTAGACAATACATCCCCGTGATGGTTTAAAATTAGGACATACCTCGGCGGGCTACTGCCAAGAAAGTGTTTGGTACAAGTAAGAACATCAGATGTGAAATAACTTGTGAAAGGTGGAATCTGTAGGGACGAAAGTTTATAAGTAACACATGAAAGAAGTGAGAGGCGTCGAGGAAGCACTTGAAATAACACCTGAGGTTTTCCACGGCTCAGGTGGGATCTTGTGCATTACGACCTCATCCGCAGCTGTGATCACATGACCGGGCAGCGGGAGCAGGTGCGGGGTGTTGAATCACTGCCTGAAACGTTCATCATCGTAATCGGCCGATTGTAGCCCACGGAACACATCAATCATTCGCCCTCGTACTTTCAACACCTCTCACCCTCTTAGAGGAACAGTTCACCCCAACATAATGATAAAAAGAGGTTCTGTTATCATTTACTCACCCTTATTTTCTTTACAAATCCATGCAAACCCATTTTCATCCATGCAACACAAAAAGACGCTTAGCAGAATGTGCAAGTTGCTCTTTTCTACACTTTTAAAGTAAAGGGCGACAAAAAAGCACCATTATCATATCATAACTGTAGAATATCTGACTTGTATGCTATAATCCAAGTTATATAATAACTTTACGTGAGTTAAGTGGATATCTCTGAAAATTGCCATTTTTGTTACTTTGGAGCTTGACAGGTCCATCCACCAATTACTTTGTTTTGAGAAATTTTATGCAACTCTTTTTGTGAAATATTAACCGAAATAAATAAAAATCAACATAAATAGGGAATAACAAACTTAACTAAACTACATTTTCATGACCCCAGAACTAATTAAAATGGCAACAAGTTAAGTTTAGTTTTTGATGTATTGTATATTATAAAACTTTTTTTTTAACTTAAAAAAAAGCTAGACAGCAACAATAAAAGATACCATTCAACTTTTTTTTTCCTTCTCGAAATCAATTTGGCAGCTCTAAAACTAAAGTAAAAACTAAAACAAATTGTTAATTTTTTTTAAAAAAGAATAAAAAACTAAAACTGACCATGACAGTGTTAAGTGTTAAAATAAAAAGTTTTACTTTTCAAAAGAATTAAAAATAAAACAGAAAAAAAATTAAATCAATTATTTATTTATTTTTAAAGCACCATAACATCATAAAAGTAGCCCATATTAGTCATGTACTATATTTCAAGTATTCTGAAGTGAAATTATAATTTTGTGAGGAACAGACAATTCTGACTGTCTGCTTTCACAGTATGGAAGAGAGCAGCGTGAACATTCTGCTACATCATCTATTCCACAGTAGAAAGAAAGTCATACAGAATGACGACATAACTTTAATTTGTAGGTGACTTGTTCCTTTAATTCATCAACAAGCCCATTCTATCTACCCACACTGTCCATAAGAAAACAGGAACATTAGTGTGTGTTAGATTCCAGGCGCCCAGCCAGATACACCACGTGTGTGTGTGTGTGTGTTAGTGCCCCAAGGCCTCATTGTGTTTTACCTAAGCGAGACTGTTAAAAAGCAAGCTCTTATTGAAGGTTATGCGCTGTGAGTGTGTGTGCTGATATTAGCCAGTGTTTGGGAACACGTCCTCAAGGCTGCAGGAGAGCGAGGAATGCTGGAGATCAGGCAGCTGGGTGCAGCATGTGGCCATTGCTACAGGGGAGCTTCGAGGAAAGTGTGTGTGTGTGTATTTCATGCCTGAGCATCTCCAACAGCCTGTCCCCTTGACAGAACTGACATTTCCCTCACTTTCTCCATCTTTCCTGCCATCCCTCGTCTCGCTGTGAGTGGAAAGTTGGTTTTGTGGGGATTTGAGAGGCTCTCGGAGCCGACCGCTGTGTTCCTGCTGCTGTCAGAGCTCATTAAGCAAGCGCCGGTGTGCTTTGGGCCCTCAGGGGCCGCTACAGTAATGCTGCACAGAGGATGTCCACTGCTGCCGCTGATCTCACTGGTGCTACGGGGTGTTTGACAACACTGCGAATCGCAGGTCAAGACATGCCAAATTGGACCAGACACCTCTGCGAACATATATAGCACTAGTGAGAGTATTAACTCTGTTTCATAACCTAGTCAGCTGCCTACATAGATGGCAAAGCTCATTTTGACCAAAGTAGAAGGCAGCATCACATGTGACCTTTAAAGAAATCCCAGAATGCATTGCGATAGTGGAAAAATTATCCAAGATGGCAAGGCAAGTTGAGCGGAACTATTTTTTTCAATGCGGACCATTTCATATATATTAATATTTTAAAATATACAACATTTTTAGAGTTAACCTTGGAGTTAACTTTTGCAGCCCTAAAATACTGAAACTTCAAAACTGTAAATAAAAAAACCTGACAGTACCAACAATGATAGAGTGAAAACTAACACTTAATTACTTACATTAAAAAGACAAACTTATAGAAAATTGAAAATATAATAAATATCCACAATAAAGAAAATAAATTGAAGAATGCACTGACAAAATAAATCCAAATTGGAAGGTGAGTTGAGAGAAACTTTCAATCAATACTAATTAAAAACGGATTGAGTCACTAGCTTAGCAATATGCTAACCATAGGTTCTGGAGCAGAGCGGCATAAACAACAACAGCGTTTTAAACTATTAGCTTAAAGTGACATGCTAATGGATTAAAGTAAACATTACTATTAAGACACGGGTTATCCACTACATGGTACAACCAATAAAGCTGCAAATGTGTTAACTCCTGAGATAACTATCCTATGCTTAGTGGGCTTAAAAAATCACAATGCTAAACGCTACTAAAGTCCTTCTTTACCAAACCGTACAACCTGTCTAAACCCACACATACACCGTCCTGTAATCTACCTCTTCAGACCATCAAATTACAGCCAAACGGGAGCGCTAGCCAGGCACAAAGCTAAAGGTTAGGTTTGAAAATAGGTTTGTTGCTAACTTCAAAGAGTTTCACTGTCAGGTGAAGATGGCTTTCGAATGGAAAAATAGACACCAAGCCCTCAAATGGCAAAGCAACAGTGTGTCATTAAAGAGACTCGTGGCTGTTTACGCTAACCTACTCGCCTTCATTAACTGCCAGCAGGGGATGCACAATGACATGCTAGCAGAGACGTGTGTTTGTCTTGACTTCAGGGGCGTAGCGACCATTATTAGAAACCATTAAATTTCCCCCATTGCAATCACACTCCATTTATTGTGCCATTTCTGCTAATGACGGTCCAGTCGCCAACGAATTACTGACAAAACAATTTGTTGGCGAAGGTTTTTTCATAATAAAATGATTTTACTGAGGACATACTGTTGATGAAAAAATGAGAAGAAAAAGTTGGAAGAATTGATTTTCAGTGAGACTACATTGTTACACCAGTAGGTGGTGATAAATGACTGAACCATTTGAAAGATTCACTTAAACAATTCATTTGATTCAGTTCATATGAGTGAACCAATGAGTCATTTTTTTTCAATTAATTTATTCAAACACACTGATTCATTAAGGAACTAAATATGGCTGCGTTTAACTCCACTTTTAGACATACACTTCCCTAATCCCCACCGCCATTTTGAGGTGCGTTCAACTTCGTCAAGTGGGCGAGGGAAGTTTATTTGGACACACCCCCAAACCCTCGATTTAGACAGAGGGAGCGAGTCTACTCTACATGTTCACTTCAGGCAGATCCAAAGACAACAATGCAACATGAGTGTGACGTCACACCAGATCGTGCTTAATTTACCCCACCTCACACAACTCTAGTGTATGATATTGGAGTTATTTTGACATTTTGACATATCGAGACCTGATCGAGACCTGATATCACACGATACTTCCTAACACTGAGGCCGGCGGCCCAAAGTTGGAAGGGTGGTTTTGCGGCTCACAGGCACCAGGGGGGTGCGAGACGACCACCATTCAACACGAAATCAGTAATATAAACATTACAATGACTCCAAAGCTTTTCGGTTAAGGTAAAAAAGTAACTTAGTTCACCTTTAAGGGCTTAGGCCGTCTGTCCACCAAAGCGTTTTTCCACGCGCTAAATTCTACATTTCCACGTGTATGTTTTCAATTGTTTTCAATGGGAGCGCCGCGTTTTTAGAACGCCATGAGCGCAACGAGGCGCTGAACGTTTTTTTCACGCTGAAGCGCCGAACGCCCGGCGTTTATACTGGTCGCCGAGAGTTGAAAAATGTTCAACTTTGGATAAAACGCAGCGCTCATCACTGTCACTTTTTACCCAGCCGTCCAATCACAGTGGAGGAGGGGCGGGACTAATACCACACCGACCAACTGTCACAACATTCTTTCTGTATAACGACAACAACCAGCAGAGCTAAGCGAACAAAATGGATGAAAAATAAATTTAGTATGAAACAAATTATCTGCGAAATCAGTTACAAGTAAACTGTGCTGCGGATATTCTGATCATAGCAACGAAACGTCTCAACGGAAAAAAACGCTGTGCTGCCAAAACGCTCTCATGCGCCCACAGCTAGGCGTCTTCAGCAGAGCGTCTAGCGTTTTCAGCTGGCTAAAAACGCTTTGGTGGACACACGGCCTTAGGGCGTTCCATTTAAACACAATGCAAGGGTGGCCAGTATCGGGCATTCGTGCAACGTAAGCAATGAAGTACATCCGAGTGAATGAGACGGAGGAATGTTAGCGAGGGAAGGGCATAAAAATTGGACTTAAATGCAGCCCAAGTGACTGCTTTTATGAGTGAGTCACTGAATCATTCATTCAACCGATTCATTCAAAAACTGATTTATTAAGGAACAAAAGAATTGAGTCACTTAATCATTTACAAAACCGAATCAAACAAAACAAGTTACCAGGTGTGAGTGAGGTCTGAACCAGGTCTGAATCAAACAAAACAAGTTACCAGGATGAGTGAGTCACTGAATCATTCATTCAACCGATTCATTCAAAAACTGATTTATTAAGGAACAAAAGAAGTGAATCACTGAATCATTTACAAAACTGAATCAAACAAAACAAGTTACCAGGTGTGTTTGACTTAAAGTGGCTCTGCGCAGACCGGTGTGAGTATGATTAGAGAGCAGACGGCTCCGCATGCTTTCCAATTGCTCTCGCTGTAATCTGAAGTCATACACCTCAGTCTGCACAGCACCACTTCAAGTCAAACACACCTACCGTCTTTATAAGTTAGTCAATCAATCAATCACTCACATGATTTGTTCAACAACACTGATTCATTCAAGGACAAGACATCACTAATGCTCGGAGAATGTAACTGTCTGGCAATATTGCGTCTATAAATGTAAGTTACTCAAGAGTAACTTAACAAAAGTCTCTCTAATACATGACAAATGTATACAATTTTGCTGCAAAATGTTGAAAATGTTGGTTAAAAAAATTGTACACATTACCATTAATATTATAAAACGTTATTTTCATTGATTAAATTAGCTAAATTGATTGAAATGAACAAAATAGTGCCTACATTTAAGACATGAGTGAAAACTGACATTCAGGCAGCTCAAAAAACAGATAAATGTTTTGATAGCATCACTTTGAGCATAGGTTATTAAACTACTTACAGTGATTCTGCATATTAAACCGGGATACACAAACCATTATTAAGCCTTTAAATAATACCTCATATGACTGAATCCGTGGCAAGGCATACTTATAAAGGCCGCTAGACTGCTTTCACATTCGTTTAATATCTACATGTTTACGTGCTGATAAATGCGGCTCAATTAAGATAGCAGCGTTTCATATTCGCAGACATAATCCAAACACAGAAGAGACATGCGAGATAAACGGCGCGGGTCATGCGGGAACATCTCCGGGATGGAGTCCAGGATGATTATGGCACTCGTGCTCCCGAGTTTAGCTAATATTCATCAAACACAGCCAGTGGGCAGCGGGCCGCTTTGATTGGGTTATTTTCTGCTAACTAATGACCATTAGTCTCTGCGACTGTGCGTTCATGTCTGCAAATATCCACAGGCCGTCGGCGTGCACCGCTGAAGTAAATCAAATTACATAATCTGCTGAGCTCAGAGGAACGAGAGGGGAATGAAAGGAGCGCGCGGAGATTACGCGAGCGATGCGTGTGATGGGGTTTACGAGTCGTGCGCCGCGAGTATAATTGGGGCCAAACTGGATAAACGGTCAACGGGCCCGGACACCTTCACCTCTCTAAAAATGCTCATTATTGTAGCAGTAAGCACAGCTAAGCAGGGTCACCTTCTGGATTAAATTGCTTTCCTTTAGCTTCTTATTAGCGAGTCGCTCCATCTGAGGGCGTTTTATATTCCGCTGAAGTCCCAGTCGGGCGCGTCTGAACACGCGGCGCTGGTCATCAGTGCTGCTGCAGATTCATTCATTTCCACACAGTGATTCCTGCAACACAGAGTCTGCGGCCTCATTTATTTATATGAGCAATTTGACATCAACGGCAATGAGGGGGTTAATTAATTCGAGAATTTGATAAAGAGAAACAGGTTATTTTTAATTCACATGATCTGGATATATATTTATAATTCTAATTCATTGTGTAAAACAAGCTTTTCAACTTTTTCTTAAACTTTGAAATCAATTTTAACAACACATTTTTTAAAATAAATTTGATATGCTAAAAATCTAGGAATAAAAAAATAGCAAAAAAAAAAAATATATATATATATATATATATATAAGTTAAAATGAGAGTAACTTAATTTAATACATTTTTAGCATAAATAAAAGAAAAATTGCCTAATTACACATTTACCATATTTTTCATGATTAAATTGTATATATATATATATATATATATATATATATATATATAGACTTAACTGTTCAAAAGGTTAGTTTTTTATGTTTTTGAAAGAAATCTCTTCAGCTCACCAAGGCTGCATTTATTTGATCAAAAATACAATAAAAGTCGTAATATTGTGAAATATTATTATGATTTTAAAGAACTGTTTGCTATGTGAATATATCTTAAAATATAATTTATTCCAGTGATCAAAGCTGAATTTTCAGCATCAATATTCCAGTCTTCAGTGTCACATGATCCTTCAGAAATCATTCTGCTTCATATTTTTGTGGAAACTATAACTGTAACTCTTTTTTTTTCAGGATTCTTTGATTATTAGAAAGTTCAAAAGAACCGCTTATATTTGAGATAGACATCTTTTTTTTAACATTAGTGTCTTTACTGTCACTTTTGATGCATTTCATCCTTGATCCTTCCTGAAGAAAATTAATTTCTTATAGTTACACTAGTTACAAAATAAATTAATACAATCATCTTACTGTGGGTTTACCAGTGATGCATTGCAAATCTCTTCTGATTTAATCTTGATGTGTGAGAATCTGCATGTGCATCTTGATAAAAGATAAAAGAGAAACTGAGAGGATTTGCCATGTCATGCTTACACGCATAAACACACACAAACAATATTGACACTAATGCTTAGATTAGAGCTTTGCATCTTTTATGACTGTACACCGAGCATCCAGGTATAAACACATGTTTCCATCTGTCCTGTGACATGCTCCAACATCTACAGCGTCATCTCATTCTCCCTGCTGTCTGTCAGACTCCACAGATGACCCGTCACGGCGGCCATACGCCATCTTTCAAACAGACAAAACCTTCACCAACTCGCGTCCTAGGATTGAGACAGTGCTAGTTAACCAAGTGGTTACCCAAACTGTTTAACACACACACGCACGCACACACACACACACACACATATATATATATATATATATATATATATATATATATATATATATATATATATCATTTCTATAATAAATTACATTTTCAATTGCAATTTAATTATATTTAAATAAATAATAAATAAGTAGTTTTAATAAATAATTGTGATATTGTGAATGAAGTGATAAAGCGACTTGGGTTGTTTTAACGCACATTTGGGTCAAATATGGGTTTGGGTCAATATTGGGTCAAATGACAGTTGGTTTAAATTTTTAAATAGAATTTTTAAACCCAATGGTTTTTTCCATATTTGACTCAAAATTGGGTTAAAACAACCCAGCATTTAGAGTGTAGGTGCACAATTACTGTGGAAACTGTCTTAAAGGTCCAATATGTAATAATTTTGTAATAAAATATCCAAAAATCACTTGCACAGTGTGATATATTTCCTGCAGTTGTGTACTTACAATATCCCAAAAGTCTCCAAAGATTTTTTATTTCAGAGAAATTCCAATTTTAAATAAGTGGCCGTCCCGGCCAACAAATGTCGCCTGTCAATGACGCAATATCCGCCTTAACCTCGGTTTCCGCTCGCACTGCCATGGCCATGACGTAACCATGGCGACAGACGTGGACAACTGGTAGTGCGTAACGTTTAGCGGCACGCAGTTCTTGTTTCGTTCAAACATAGACCATGGCAAGCAGACTTTGGGACAAACAAGGAGAACTAAAATGAGGATCAATATCAGCGTGGCGTTTTTGAGATGCCTAGAGCTCCACGTCCGCGACTAACTTGGACTTGACAGAGCTTCACGAGTCACGACTTGACAGCTTTATTAGACAGGTGAGCAAATGTACTACATACAACAAATCAATGTTATAACGTTAGCTCAACATGATGAAATGTTAGAATATGGTCAGTATGTTATTCTAATGTTGATCTAGCTTACCTTGCTAGTTTCGTATGGCAAACGAACTAACACGTAGAATAACGTTATAACTTTCAACACACATTTAAATGCAGTTTAGTGTGATAGTGTTACATTAGACCAAGTGAAGCAGCGCTGCATTACCTCACAAGTTTAATTCGTCTAATAAACTGACCTGTGTGTGTAATCCAGCTCTAAATGTCCTTATTCCTTTCTATTCGCGGGACTCGCGTGTAAGTCCCGCGGATAGTATCACTTACAGTGTTATGAAGCAGGTCGCGATTGCTAAAGAGACGATATCTGTCTCTTTCGCAATCGCGACCTGCTTCATAACACTGTAATGTTAAAAAACATGAAGGTTTGCACTCATCCATAAACATTATTATATCCATCAGCTTGACAGCAAGTCCCATCATTCAGCTGTTCACTGCGTCATACACATACGCCTTTGTTATTGTTGGAAACTGTGCCCTCTTGTGGCGAAAAAACTTACATATTGTATCTTTAAGGATGTTTTGTTTATAGATTTTTGAATTACTTTTCCATAAATAAATATTAATAATACACACGATGTTAACTAAAATGCCATCATCTATAATATGTTTCTGCTTATATCCCTTAAGTCAGTTACACAGACAACATGAAAAATAAAGCCTGATTCACATAAACGACTCTTCTGATCTGAATCTTTTCAATGAGTCTGTCAAAAAGACTCAGTTCTTTGGCTCCTTTGACACATCTACTATGCACAATTATTCACGGGTAGTTGCAAGTTATTATTTATTTACCACGTTTTTACCTGCTGTCCATGATCAGACGTTGCTATAAAGTGAGTCCAAGTAAGTCTTTTTGTGCTTGATCTCCATCTTAGGATAAAACAAAAACAAGACCTTGTGATGTGTTTATGAGAGAGAATCTTCTATTTTAAGTCCCATCTACCCATGAGTAAACGCTCTGTTTGCTGACAACATCAGTATGTTCTCTTCCCAACGCCTGATTGTTTAACACACGCTGGTAAACATGATTTCTCCTGCGCCGTGTGCTGAAAATAGAGCTGAGCATGTTTGTGAAATGTGTTTTAGCGTCCTTGACCTGTCGGATACTCACAGGCTAGCACAGGCCGGATTGGTGTTGACCTTTCAGAGGGAAGAACTTGTAAACAGTTACAGCATCTGAGGGTCGCGCGGGTTAACATTACTGAGTCAGCCAGTTGTGTTAGCTAGTTATCTGGCAGTTTGGTAGAGGTTCGGTTTGTGGAAATAAATCTTCACGGCAGGAGCTTCTGCCCCGGGAGCTCGGGCACATTTTATCATCTTGAAGAGTGCTGGATATTAAAACGGACCAGCGCTAAATAATTTAGACTGTTTATCTCCCACTTATTCCATCATTGATTTTTCATTACTCTCTATTGTTGAGCCTCACCGGACCGACACGCAAGAGATGTGAGATTTCATTACCATCGCCGCTAAAGGCCACTGTGTGCATATGCGGCTGTCTGGAGGCAGATAATCAAGAACCACAACCAGATTTGATTCAGAACCGGTTCCATCTAAAAAAAAGAAAACTAAAACTGAATGATTTATGACGTATTCCTTTAACGTCTGTATTCTTCCACTGATTCGAATGGAGAAATACTAGAAAACCCTTGCACTGCTAATTGGCATTCGTTTAAATGTGGGTGATATACCAGTTCAAATATGTATTTAATTTAAAATAATTATATAAAATCACCAAAAAGGTGTCTGTATGTTACACAAGGCTATCCAAAATGCGAAACAGGGCAAAGTGTGTGACGAAGAGGCTTCAGAATCAAAGAAAATGCTCTTTATGCTAATGTTATTGCCATGTTGCTGGATGCATTTAAAGGTTTTTTTCCCAGTCATTTTGCCAATTATGGTTTCGTAAAAACGGTGTAAATCGATTAAAATTAAGGATACAATAATATCAATATGATGCAAAAAACAAACATACAGCATAATACGTGTAGTCTGATTCACCAATTTAATGAATCAGTCAAAAAGATAACGAGCTATTTGAATCGCAGAACGGTACTTGATTCACATGATTTGTTTTAATGTTCAAGATGGTTACTGTAGATGTGTGTACTTCATTTGGAAGATTGTTTTCTTCAGTAGTTTTGCCAATCATATATGAGCCAATTCTGTATAATGAATCCGTCAAAAAGACTTGCATATAATGAGTTATTGGTTTGAATCACAAAACGGTTCTCGATTCACGCGAATTTTCCAAATAAAGTATTTATTTATTTAGTAATTTTAACGTTCAAGACTATTTTCCTAAAAAACTAAATGTATTACATTTTATTGATGTCGAAACTGTCATAAAGTACATTATTTCACACGTTTTACCAATCACATCTTCCTAAAATTGTCAATTATAAGAAAATTGTGATACTAATACAGTCCAATTCTATATTATCTGAATTATGATGCAAACATCAAACATTCAATGTGATAATTATAGTGACTCATTGGTGATTCGGTTCTGTTAAATGACTCAGTCAAAAGAATCAAATATGATGAGTTATTAGTTTGAATTACAGATTCCTGAATCCCCTCCAGTCATTATATTCATCACGTCTAACTGGAAAATAACCGCAAATAACTACATTTTAATTACCAAATTAATTACTTAAGAGCTTTGTTGTAAAAATGGTAAAAACAATAAAAACATGTAACCAAATATAGCATATAATTAGAACCAATCTAGAACTTTTTTTTTTTTTTTTTTTTTACTTAATCTGAATGGTGCGAAACTTAGTAAAGGTTTTGGCACTTGCTGTGTGAACAGTGAACACAAAAAAGGTTAAATGGACCACAAAAATGGTTCGTCGTCAAAAATGGAAATGAACAGGATGCAAATTTCATCTAGTGGAAACATTTGGTATTGCACCCATAAAAAAATTCTTACTGAAAGCTAATTTTTTTTGAGATATCAACCTCAAATTTGGAACACAGCTTGTTTAGATTCATGGCTTTTATTTTCTCACATTTTTAGAGTAAAACATGCTTTGGAAAATATATTACATAAAAAAAAAATTATAAATATGTACATTTATTGTTATGAAAAATGCACAAAAATGATTTTTTTATAAGTTGACTTTTTTTTATACTTTTTACACTTCACCAATATTCTCCCAAGAGTGGTCTTTAAAAAAAGAGACCAAACTGAAGTCCAAAGCATTAAAGATGTATGACCTGTTTAAGTTGGAAATTTCATTTTCAGGTCCATGCTCAAAAACTGCATAAATGGATTATTGCATAAATATAATTTAGTACCATAAAATCCCCCAAAAATACAAAACATCTATAAGACTTTGATGTTGAATGACAAAATAACCTGATAAAATTCATACAGTACACGGATGAGTAGGTACACGGTTGAGTAGTGCATAAGTAAGAGCATATTGCGTCATTTGGGACACAAGTATGGAATCATTCAAGAATCTGAATCACTATGCAAATCAGAACCAGAATGCAACACTATACTTGACTGACCTGTCATGAAACTGCAAACGCTGCATACAAACTAGCCCAGATTAGCACACTATCCACTGCAGTACTTGAGTTCTCCTCACACAGAGTAACCTATGTGAGTGACGTTCACACGGAGCTCAGGTGTGTCGCAGCAGATGCTCATGGGAGACACTTGAGATTTGACTCCCACATCACTGGAATCAACATCTGCTGCTCTCGTATTGGTCACATTCTCTGTTTGCTCTCTAATTGAGAAGTCATTGTAAATCATGTCGCAGTAATTCACCTCAGTGCTAGCGCTCAGATGAACAGTAAGTGGCTGCTGGACGCATGTAAATGAGACGGGTGCTTTTGTGACAGGAGACAGTCGGCGTTGTCAGATAGAAACTCGGGTGGTTGTGCAGATGTAAGGAAAGCAGGAGCCATTAACTGCGCTGACTGATGCCTGCGAGATAACGGATTGGCAGAGCCGACGCTCCGCTGACATGCTCGTGGAGTTCCACGGATCTCTGGGGAAAAGTGGGACAGTCAGTCAAACACATGAGGATTTTTACTGTTTCTTACAGTTGAAAGCTTGCTGTTAATGAGCCGTAAAATGATGACGAGTTCACCCATGTTTCGTAATGAAAACAAAGAAAACACATTTGAGATCACATTGCCAAATACACACACACACACACACTATTTTAAAATAAAATAATAAAGTATCTTTACTCTTTAAAAATTTTGGTAACCATCGTTCCTTTAACTTTGAACTTGCGAACTATGCTTCCAACGATGTCTCTATGAACATTTATTGGCTTCACTATCTTTTTGTATCCTGTTCCATTTTTGTGATTATTTGGACCATTCTTTTGACTATTAGGCTATTTTGCCATATTTCTAACATGCAGTCAAACATGACACTCAACAAACCTAGCCAGTTCAGATAGTTAATGTGTTCTAGCTCAAGCGCACCTGGTGCAACTAATGAAGCCCTTGATTAGCTGCATCAGGTGTGCTCGAGACAACAACTGTTTTGCAGATTTGTGCTGTTGTGAGGTAATCCATTCAGGAGGTTGAATATTTTTGAGACCGCAGAAGTCATTAAAGTTGCATTTTCAGTTGAATTTGTGGAAAACACTTGAAACATTTGTTTTGTTGAGCCATTTCAATTACTCTTGTTTGATTTGTTTATTGCAAACAGCCGAAAGTCTGTAAAATTTGCCAATAAACCTGATTTTGCAAAGGGGGTTGAATAATTCTGATTACATCTGTAACTAAGATTAATAAATGCTGTAGAAGTAGGCTATTGTTCATTCCAAGTTCATGTTAACTAATGTAGTCAACTAATGTTAACTAATAAAACCGTACTGAAAAGTGTTACCAAAATCTTAAGCCATTTCTGAGTGTCCCCAACAAGCATTGCATTATAACACCGAGTCAAATAAAAAAGTTAAAAACCACAGCTCTATCTATCTGTTTTCAAACACAAGAATACATCCGCACAGTCTATTTTCAATTCAGAACTCTTCAGTGCACAGATTCGTGCATTTTCCTTTTCATCTCGTCTCACAAACACATCCTTCACACAATTAGTCTCCCGGGGCTCAATGGAGGATTCAGGTTTAGGAGGATTCGGCTGGCTTCCTCTCAGAGCTACAGCCAATCAGAGTGAACTCACAGATCCCGCAGTTAATTAACACTACAGACGCTTGTGTCCTGCTGCCGCCACAACGGGAATGAAAGAACAGCTTATACCGCCTGTACCGAACGTGAGCGGCCAGTCTGCCGCCTCTCCTGTTTGTGTATCTATGAATGTTAGCATCTGCATTTTCCACACTTCCTGCCTGCGTCGCGTCTTAGCGTAGCAGATTAGCCAGATGGCGCGGCTAGCGTAGCCGTCAGCCCCTGCTACACGTGGGTGGATATGTGTGGATATTGTAGTCAAGTCAAGTCACCTTTATTTATATAACGCTTTTTACAATACAGACTGTTTCAAAGCAGCTTTACAGAGATAACAGGAAAATAATGCAACAAAGTTTGTTTCCAGAAGAAAATAAGTCCACAGTCCAGCTTAGGTAAGTTCAGAGATGTCTCATTTTTGTTGTAAAAAACGTATTCATTTAGTTCAGTTATATATAGCCGCTCTGGAGAAAACCGTTATGTCATCGTCTAGCTCAGTTCCATTCTCATATAATGGTGTCAATGCAGGCAGATCAATAATATTGTTGAATATTAAATTAAATGTCCCCAACCAAGCAAGCCAAAACCCAATGGCGACAAAGGCGACAGTTATTGTACATGTTACACACTGATTCCCAAGGTGGACTTCAAGACTATTCACACCGAAAGTGAAAAACCACAGACAAAAGTTCTTTCACATCAAACTTGTCAGGCTGAACAAGAACCAAACCTCGCTTGTGTGTGATAGGTGGAGCTGCTTGAAAACTAAATGTACAAAACAGAAGCATTAGCATCTTTCCATATGTTCAGGGTCAGTTGTCCTTTCAGTTGCACCCTCAGACGTTTGACATGAGATGGCCTCCAGCGACGAGTCCGACTGGATGAAGGCTCTAACATAGCCGAGTCGCTACGGATTATCCACGACATGAGCAACTACACTTCCAGAGAGGTGTGAAAAACCTTACTAGTTGTTTTATAAAGGGAAACACTTTCTGTCTTCTCTGCATTCTGCACTTAATACCTGCTGTTCCTGCTTTCAAACACACTTGCTGCCAGTGTAACGGTGCTCAAGTGAAAGGTTGCCTTGTATAGATGCAAGGAGGCGTTTGGGGCAGGAAACTCCAGTATTAGAAAGGCCAGCACATTATAAATGTTAAGGATCCATGTAATTGACATTTAGTGCTTTAAATACCGCATGGGCTTCTCCGTCTCCATTTCCACAAATTAAGTGGGCTTTTCAGTTGGACTTTTTTATGCTAACTTCATGCTGCGATCGCTGTTGTTATGACTGCATAATTATAACCCTTCTCCCGAGAGCTCCGTGGACATTTCTTGTTTTAGAAAGTGTCACAGTCAAATTATTTCAAAGATTTGCAGTTTTGTTGTACACTTCGTCACAGATCAGCCGTGACGAATTGAGCGTGTGCGTCCGAGACATGTTAATTTCAGCTTCAAGATGATGGGAAATTTGTTCTGAGCGCTTGAGCACCTTCTGAAACACTCTTGAGCACCTGAATACGGTTAACTATGTCGTTCTAAACCCGTAGGATTTATTTCTACTGTGGAACACAAAAGGAGATGCTTTGAAGAATGTTATCGTGACCACACAGGAAGCATGAAGAATTTAACGTATCATGTTCTGATTCCTCATAATGATTCCGGTTGCTTTAAGGATTGTTTTAGCACTTTTCCCTAAACATTTTGGGGGAAAATGCAATCACACTGCCAATGAGAATTAAATAAATTAAATAATAATAATAATAATAAAATAATAAATACTTTTAAAACAGTTATACTTTTTACTTGTTTTTAGAGGCAACAAATGTAATCTAACGATTATTTTATATAACATAAAAAAATAAATAAAAAATAATAAAAAAAAGTAAATATAAATAAATAACTAAAATACATGAATAACTAAAATATAAATAAATATTAATATTCATTCAATTCCATTGCCAAATTTCAAACAAACAAGACAACAAAAAATATGAATAAATATTAATAAACAAGTAGCCTAGATTTAAAACAGTTTTACAGTCTTTTTAGAGGTAAATAATTATTCTCAACTATAACATTAAATAATATAAAAATGTTGATGTTAAAACAAACACAAAATGTGGACAAATAAGTAACTACACTAATTAGTTGTGTATTTAGCATCATTTTGTTCTGATTCCTCTTACTAACTAAATAAATACATTTAATAATTTGGCTTATGATGCATGTCTTGTATTAGAGCAATGTACATTTCAACATAACTTTTTCATTTTGTGATTGACTGAAAAAAAAGCATAACATTTTGGAACAAAATGAGAACCCTTAAAAAGTGTGAAAGAAAGAAAGAAAGAAAGAAAGAAAGAAAGAAAGAAAGAAAGAAAGAAAGAAAGAAAGAAAGAAAGAAAGAAAGAAAGAAAGAAAGAAAGAAAGAAATGGTATAGCAGACGTCCCAGTTAATCTCACCTCAAAGCATTATGGGAAAATCTATGAGAAAAAGGACAGAGACTAGCGACTGTTTAATCACCAAGTCTTAATTTTCTTTTAATGGTTTGTAGTTGCATGGGGCAGTGAGCAATTAAATCCTAGATTGAGGCTAATCAAGGTCTTTAGACATGGAAACCTCCAGCGAATTCACTTGCCGCTCTCCTTAATCCAACTTTGTTTCGCTCAAAGGACGGCAAAAAGAAATCGGACGTTGACGGAGACATGGGATAAAGTCTGCAATAGAAGTAGTAACTCACGAGCAGAGCGGAGACGGGGCGGCTGGATCCGTCGGGTCTCAGGGTTCGGGCTCCGTCCCGGGATATCTGATGGGGTTCTGGAGAATGGACTGAAGCGGCAGCGGAGCGTGAGAGGCTCAGATAAGCTGGCGACACAAGCTCTGGCCGGCTGATGGTAATTACATTTTATCAGGCCGCCTGCCGCCTTCAGATTAAAACGGACCTGATGGACAAACGCGGCACACGAGGGTCTTAAGGGGAAAACATGAGAAACATTGAGCTGAACTGGAAATTATGCATTGCTAGCTTGGTGCTGTAAGTTTGACGCGTTGCGGTCTAAATCTGTTTTGTGACGTGACCCTGTACGACAGAAAAATCACAAATGTGCCATGTTTCTCCTAGACAGCAATTAGATTAAAAAGTAGACAACTTTGAATATAGTCTCCCATTGGTTAAAGAAAGAAACACTCCAGTAGTCAAATGGGTTGTTGCTATGCAGATTATAGGGTGTTCTAGGTGGTTGTTATGGTTCTAGTACTCTACTTTAAAGAAAACAAAAACAAATTTAAGAAGAAATCTCAAACTGAGCTCAGATCCTAAAGTTGCTATCAGACGTCTGAGGCCCTGTTTACACCTGGTATCAAGAGTTGTTTTGGTCGATCGGATCACAAGAGGACAGCGCTAAATACAGGGGTAAACAGGGTCCAAAACGTTTTGAGTTTGTCCACTTTCGACCACTTCAGAGGTAGTCGAAAACACATTTGACTGGAGAATGTGTTCAAACACCCACAAAAGACCATCTACTCTTCGCTTACTGACCTAATGCCTAAACATTATGGGAAGTGCTCTAGCCAGACCGGATTTAAACTTTGTCGGCTGAAGACTAAAATTTGGTTTGAAGATGCAAAACGTACCAAGCACAATGTTCTCTCACCGTTCCTGATTTCGAACACACACTCACATCATTCGGCTGGTCTTGCGGCTGTCAGAGCAGAAACGAAAGTTGCCGCTCTCCGTACGTTTTTTCGTTGTCTTCTTTCGTGTTCATAAATTGTGTAAGCTCATTTCATCCATTAGATCGAAAGATCTGAAAACACCCATACATTTACCCGCCCATAGACCCTCCCCTCGAAGAAATCAGGACAGAAATGGTTGAAAGTGGACAAAAGAGACGGATTAAAACACCAGGTGTAAACAGGAATGTGTCTCCCTCGTCTACTTGTGATCCGATTGACCAAAACGCATCTTAAAACCAACAGGCATGAGATCTCGATATGAGCTCCAGAATTTCTCATCAAACCAAATGATATGTGCTACATACACCTACTGTGTGATGAAATATCAAGAGAGAAAAAAGTCAGCACTTCAATGAAACCCATCTGAGAGTTTCCTGAGCGATGTTTCCTAGGGTCTCTGGAGGCAAACGCATAGATGTTTAGCAAACGTCAGGGAATATTAGCCATCGTCCAACTTAACAAGTGCGTCGCGAGGCAAACGAGCCACCGCTCAATGCAGACGCCTAGCGTTTGCCGCCCGCTGAGCTGTCAGAGCTAGATACGAGTCTCACACTCATTTCCTGTGATGTTATTGTCATCGACTGCTGTTTCCCAGAGCACATTGATCGGGTAATTCGGACACAGTTATGTTTTCTAGAAGGTAATATGCTCTTAGGATTGTAGTACGGTGTTAGCACTGACGAGACCATCAGATCGCTTGCCTTGTGGCCTTAATCAGATCTGCTGTAATGTCAAACAATGTTCCTGTCCGTGTCTTGGCGATTGTGAATATATGGGTTAATTTTATTTCGCTGTAGTGCGTTAGCAGCTATGAAGTCCTTCCCGAGGGGCAGGACGGAAAACCAAGACGTATGAAAAAACAGATATATGTGAAAAGAGCTTTTGGAAACAACGGCATGCACTGAAAACCATTAGAAAGAATAACAGAAGATAAACGAGTTTGTCAATTAAATTCTGTCCAAACAGACATAAGCTCTTACTCAACAGTTTCCCGGAGGCTTGATTCGTCGAGCCGTCAACGCTCTGCCACCGGCCCATCTGACAATGAGGATGGAAAATCTCTGAGATTAGAAACGTCGGCGTTGTTCCACGCAGCCGAGGTAATGACTCGCTGTCCCTCTCCGATGTATAATTACAGCTACATGTTCCACTTCCTTATTTGCAGGGCTGCATAATGAGCAAATTTCCAATTGTTCACCGAGCGGCAGATAAAAGCCGCCTCTGCTTCTCTCACTTTCCTTTTTTAACATCTCATTAGAACAAGTTGAGCTTAGAAGAGCAATAAAGTCGAATCTCTACCAGCACTACATGATAATACCAATGAAACAACTTTATATCTACCTAACAAGTTGCAGGAAGAACTAGGCAGGACGTTTGATTCTTGATTTTAACTTTCACTATTATCTAGCAGTCTCAAAACTATTATTATAAAACTGATTTCTGTAGTCCTAAGTAAAAGTAAACACTCATTAATTAAAAAAAGAACAAATAAATACAACTGAGCAAAGATATGATTGAAATAAACAGTGTTTTTAGATTTTAAGGTAGAGAAACTGTAATCAAATGTAAAATAACACTGCACTTTATAAATAAAATATACATTTCAAATATAGTTACAAAAGTTATTCAGTCAAGAACGAGTGAATTTTCTTTGTCTTTTGTTGTTTGATTAACACTGTAAAAAAAATAGCTGTCTTCAACTTTTAAGTAAAATCAACTTGAATGTTTAAGTCATTTCAACTTAAATGACATTAAACTGACTTAAAAAATGAGTTGAATCTTGTATAACTCATACATTTTTTTGAAAATTGCTTGACTTATTTTGATAAGTTAAAGCAATGTAAAAACATTGATTGATCATATAATTTATTTTACAGTGTAGAAATGGCAGCAGGAATTTAAGGTAACACATGTTTTCTTTTTCAACTGTTTACATTCACTTAAGACATAATTGACTGTTTACGAGGATATTTTGGCATTTTAATGTGTATTTGTCCGTTCAAGTACAAAAAGTTGCGGAAGAGAACTCAGTTCAGTATCGCGCACTATCCAGTATGAGAAGCGTATTTCTGTGCGCATGTTTTGGATGTGTGCGAGGCACAGAAAACAGTGTGCGGGTCTTCCTGCGCTTGAATGGGTTAAAATCCCATTAAAATTCGAACAGGAATCGTTAAACGGAATCGAAATGCACGCGTCTTATCGAATCTTATCGTTCTAAAATGGAACTGGTTCTCGATACCCAACCCTAACTATTACTAGTGATGATTGATTTAAACAGAACTAATGAATTCTGCTAAAAAGGTGACAATGCAAACCCACAGATCCCGGATCCTCTTCACAGGAAGTGCACTGCTGCAAGCTGTGTATATGTTGAGAGTTGCTCTAAACCTGTTTACTGTGTGTACTTGAGTGTGCAATCGTGTGTGTTTACTGCACTGTGATCTCTTCAGCCTGTTGAAGTGAATCAGGTAAGAGCAGCATCCATCAACCACAGCGCCTTTCACCGAGCGCCTCGAGGCGTGATCGCAGGAAAACAGCACGTAAATTCGCACACACATCTTTGATCAAGTTTGGCCAATTATTCAGCGTTGTTTCCCAACCAATTTCCTTCTGTGAGTTGTTGTTGTTGTTGTTCCTGCTGTGTTATTTATTGTGATGATTGTGGGCTGTGCCACTGGCCGTCTCTCTCTTCCGTGTCATCTGTACACGTTAGGAAACTTAGCCTGTTTTTAACGAGCCTAGCTCTGACCTTCTGGCATTTCTCTCCTCTTCATCCTCCCCTCTTGCTTTCTTTTTCACTCCCTCGCTACTTGGAAGAGGATGAGTCAGCAAAGGGCAAAAGAACAAAATGAGCCGAACATGATGAGATGTTTGCTCTACTATTGATTGATGCTATTGTTTTTGTAAAAGAAGGAACACAAAAAGGCGGAAAAGAAAAAAAGAATTACAACGAATTAAGAAAAAGAACATGAAAGATTGAATGAACAGATGAAAACATATATGAACAACTTTTTTGAATAAAAGAGCAAAAAGAAGAATGAAAAAAAAACAAGACAAGAAAGAATAAACTAAGGAATGAAGGTAAAAAGCAAAGTAGTAAACTAAATAGATTAAAGGAAATAGTAACACAAAAGAGCAAATAAAAGGAGTAAAAAGTATTAATTTTATTAATAAAGGATTAATTAATTGAAAGAAAAAAGTGTAAAAAGAATCATTAAAATGAAGTAACAGACAAATGAAAAATAGATGAACAAACAAAAAAGAAAGAAAGGAAAGTAAGGAATTAAGGAAATAGGAAGGGAAGGAAGGAGGGATAGAGGCAAAGAAGGAGGGAGGGAAGGAAGAAAGGAAGGAGTGAAGGAAAGGAGGAAAAGAAGAAGCGAGGAATGAGAGAAGGGAAGAAGGGAAAGAAGCAAGGGAGGGAGGGAAGGAAGAAGGGATGGATTGTAACTTGAAGAAAGAAAGAAAGAAAGAAAGAAAGAAAGAAAGAAAGAAAGAAAGAAAGAAAGAAAGAAAGAAAGAAAGAAAGAAAGAAAGAAAGAAAGAAAGGAAATTGGAAGGGAAGGAAAGGAAAAAGGTAGGGAAATAGGGGAAATAAGAAGGAACGAAAGAAGGAAGGAAAGAAGAGGGAAGGAAAGAAGGAAAAGAAGAAAGGAAAGAAAATGGAAGGAAGGAAGAGGAAATGACGGAAGGAAATTAGTGAAAGAAGAGGGAAGTAAAGAAGGGAGGAAGGAGGGAAAGAAGGAAGGAGGGAGGAAGGGAAGGAGGAATGGGAGGAGGGAAATAAGGGAAAGAAAAAGGAAGAAGGAAGGATAACTTGAAACAACTAAAATCTTGATGCGGCAGGACACCCGTCATCAACCCTGAACAGCCTCTATCTGACACACGTTTGCAGAGCAACACCTGAAGATCAGTGGTGACTGCTGTGTTCCTCACACTCACACACTCACTGCTGCATCTCCTGAAGATCATCTGTTGATGTGTTCCTCACACTCACACACTCACTGCTGCATCTCCTGAAGATCATCTGTTGATGTGTTCCTCACACTCACACACTCACTGCTGCATCTCCTGAAGATCATCTGTTGATGTGTTCCTCACACTCACACACTCACTGCTGCATCTCCTGAAGATCATCTGTTGATGTGCTCCTCACACTCACACACTCACTGCTGCATCTCCTGAAGATCATCTGTTGATGTGTTCCTCACACTCACACACTCACTGCTGCATCTCCTGAAGATCATCTGTGGATGTGCTCCTCACACTCACACACTCACTGCTGCATCTCCTGAAGATCATCTGTGGATGTGCTCCTCACACTCACTACTGCATCTCCTGAAGATCATCTGTTGATGTGTTCCTCACACTCACTGCTGCATCTCCTGAAGATCATCTGTTGATGTGTTCCTCACACTCACTGCTGCACCTCCTGAAGATCATCTGTTGATGTGCTCCTCACACTCACACACTCACTGCTGCATCTCCTGAAGATCATCTGTTGATGTGTTCCTCACACTCACTGCTGCATCTCCTGAAGATCATCTGTTGATGTGTTCCTCACACTGACACACTCACTGCTGCATCTCCTGAAGATCATCTGTTGATGTGTTCCTCACACTCACACACTCACTGCTGCATCTCCTGAAGATCATCTGTTGATGTGTTCCTCACACTCACACACTCACTGCTGCATCTCCTGAAGATCATCTATTGATGTGCTCCTCACACTCACACACTCACTGCTGCATCTCCTGAAGATCATCTGTGGATGTGCTCCTCACACTCACACACTCACTACTGCATCTCCTGAAGATCATCTGTTGATGTGTTCCTCACACTCACTGCTGCATCTCCTGAAGATCATCTGTTGATGTGCTCCTCACACTCACACACTCACTGCTGCATCTCCTGAAGATCATCTGTGGATGTGCTCCTCACACTCACACACTCACTGCTGCATCTCCTGAAGATCATCTGTTGATGTGCTCCTCACACTCACACACTCACTGCTGCATCTCCTGAAGATCATCTGTTGATGTGCTCCTCACACTCACACACTCACTGCTGCATCTCCTGAAGATCATCTGTTGATGTGTTCCTCACACTCACACACTCACTGCTGCATCTCCTGAAGATCATCTGTTGATGTGTTCCTCACACTCACACACTCACTGCTGCATCTCCTGAAGATCATCTGTTGATGTGCTCCTCACACTCACACACTCACTGCTGCATCTCCTGAAGATCATCTGTTGATGTGTTCCTCACACTCACTGCTGCATCTCCTGAAGATCATCTGTTGATGTGTTCCTCACACTCACTGCTGCATCTCCTGAAGATCATCTGTTGATGTGCTCCTCACACTCACACACTCACTGCTGCATCTCCTGAAGATCATCTGTGGATGTGTTCCTCACACTCACACACTCACTGCTGCATCTCCTGAAGATCATCTGTTGATGTGTTCCTCAGACTCACACACTCACTGCTGCATCTCCTGAAGATCATCTGTTGATGTGTTCCTCAGACTCACACACTCACTGCTGCATCTCCTGAAGATCATCTGTGGATGTGCTCCTCACACTCACACACTCACTGCTGCATCTCCTGAAGATCATCTGTTGATGTGTTCCTCACACTCACACACTCACTGCTGCATCTCCTGAAGATCATCTGTTGATGTGCTCCTCACACTCACACACTCACTGCTGCATCTCCTGAAGATCATCTGTGGATGTGCTCCTCACACTCACACACTCACTACTGCATCTCCTGAAGATCATCTGTTGATGTGTTCCTCACACTCACTGCTGCATCTCCTGAAGATCATCTGTTGATGTGCTCCTCACACTCACACACTCACTGCTGCATCTCCTGAAGATCATCTGTTGATGTGTTCCTCACAGTCACACACTCACTGCTGCATCTCCTGAAGATCATCTGTTGATGTGCTCCTCACACTCACACACTCACTGCTGCATCTCCTGAAGATCATCTGTTGATGTGTTCCTCACACTCACACACTCACTGCTGCATCTCCTGCAGATCATCTGTTGATGTGCTCCTCACACTCACACACTCACTGCTGCATCTCCTGAAGATCATCTGTTGATGTGTTCCTCACACTCACACACTCACCGCTGCATCTCCTGAAGATCATCTGTGGATGTGTTCCTCACACTCACACACTCACCGCTGCATCTCCTGAAGATCATCTGTGGATGTGCTCCTCACACTCACACACTCACTACTGCATCTCCTGAAGATCATCTGTGGATGTGCTCCTCACACTCACACACTCACCGCTGCATCTCCTGAAGATCATCTGTGGATGTGCTCCTCACACTCACACACTCACTGCTGCATCTCCTGAAGATCATCTGTTGATGTGCTCCTCACACTCACACACTCACTACTGCATCTCCTGAAGATCATCTGTTGATGTGTTCCTCACACTCACACACTCACTGCTGCATCTCCTGAAGATCATCTGTTGATGTGCTCCTCACACTCACACACTCACTGCTGCATCTCCTGAAGATCATCTGTTGATGTGTTCCTCACACTCACACACTCACCGCTGCATCTCCTGAAGATCATCTGTGGATGTGCTCCTCACACTCACACACTCACTGCTGCATCTCCTGAAGATCATCTGTTGATGTGTTCCTCACACTCACACACTCACTGCTGCATCTCCTGAAGATCATCTGTTGATGTGCTCCTCACACTCACACACTCACTGCTGCATCTCCTGAAGATCATCTGTTGATGTGCTCCTCACACTCACACACTCACTGCTGCATCTCCTGAAGATCATCTGTTGATGTGTTCCTCACACTCACACACTCACTGCTGCATCTCCTGAAGATCATCTGTTGATGTGCTCCTCACACTCACACACTCACCGCTGCATCTCCTGAAGATCATCTGTTGATGTGTTCCTCACACTCACACACTCACTGCTGCATCTCCTGAAGATCATCTGTTGATGTGTTCCTCAGACTCACACACTCACTGCTGCATCTCCTGAAGATCATCTGTTGATGTGTTCCTCACACTCACACACTCACTACTGCATCTCCTGAAGATCATCTGTTGATGTGCACCTCACACTGACACACTCACTGCTGCATCAGTCCTGCTGTGTCTGAGCATCTGTCATAAACACTGATGAATGAAGCCATCGCTCTTACACATGACACTGACAGTTGCGCCACAGAGACATTAGTGTTATTAGCAGCGCTGGACCTTCCGCATGAGCCATGCTTTCTCCTTCACCTCAGCTATAAACATGCTTTCTCTCTACAAACATCACTTTCTTCTACTACTCTTATGCTGCTTTCATGGTAGTTTTAGGAGCTCAACACAGGTTTATTATATAGTTGATCAGTGATATTTTAATTAGTGATGTTTTAATAATAATAATTATAATATATATTTTAGTATCATTTATATAAATTGTAGCTTCTGTTAATGAAGTTCTTTATATCATTTTTGTTTTCATTTTAATTTGAAAGTTTTAGTGGTTTTGTAGTAGTAATAATAATATATTATTTATAATACACTTAGTGGTCATAATCCAATATATAATGTTTGTAATTATACTAATAATATATATATTTTAATGTTTATGTCTATACAGTTTTAGTTATTTTAGTACCTTTTTAATGGAATTAAATTTAATTAAAAGTAATAAGTCAAATAAAAGTAATGTTTTTTTATAGATTTTTTTAAAGTTTCAGATTCAGTCATGCCTAAAATAAAATAAAAGTTAAAATAAAATATAGAATATAAAAAAAAACTTAAGTTAATTTAATTTAATTTCAACATTTCTCATTTAGCTTACTTTATACTAAAATAAAAGTAAATAAAAAACTATATACATATATTTTAAAAAAAAACAAATAAAAATTACAATAAAAAACTAAAAACTATAAGAGTATCTCAATGATATTAAAATAACCCGTCTCCATTGACATTCACTGTATGGAAAAGAGCAGCATGAACATTAGTCAAAATATCTCCTTTTCAGCACTACAGAAGAAAGTGGAGGAAAATTTTCCCTTTACACTGATTCCTTTACATGCGTGTTTTACCAGCTGTCCCTCAGTCTCTCTGTCAGGGTCTTTGTGAAAGACTGGCCCGGGTCACACGCTCTATGTCGGGGTCAGCATCCCGTTATCGCATTGACACAGCTGCGCGTTGTCCCGCTAAGGCTCCATTAAACACTCACCTCGGTCGCACAGGTGTGTGTGTGTGTGTGTGTGAGGGCACTCTTTTCAGGTGCGATAAGGAAAGGCTGATGGAGTTGAGAATTACGGAGCGTCTGGACTATTCATCCCTCCTTCCCAAGCGTTTATAAAGTTCCCTCTCTCTGAGTTTAAAGCAGAGATCATCAGAGGAGCGCTGAGGCGCAGCGGAGCACAGAACAGGTTACAGACGCTGAGCTGCTCTCAAATATGTCCATCTGACGACATCAAATCAAATGAGAAATATTTCACAGACCTGTGAGTGTGTGTGTGGCCCGCACTGGAGCGTCTCAGGCAGGAGAGAGACGCCGCATTGTGCATGAAATACAGTACAAGTATGATTTCTGACTGAAAATTCCACGACTGATTCAATCCATGACTAATAATGATATTATTCAAATTATTTTTAACACTTTGCAATAAGGTTTCATAAGTTAACATTAGTTAATACTTTACTTTAATTAACACGAACTAATAATGAACTGTACGTCTACAGCATTAGTTTAATTTCAACATTTACTAATACATTATTAAAATCAGTTGTATTTGTAAAATTATTGGAATAATGTGTTATTTTTTATTATTATTAATAATAATACTAGCAGGAATATTTAATGATATTACTCTATTAATATATAATATAATTACTGGACATATTAATTACTTTAAATAAATAAACAATAATTGGTAGCATAACAATAGCATGTTATAAAATAATAATAATAACAACAACAAGTTTTATATATATATATACAATATATAATATATAGGGTATGTATATATTGGCTATGTATGTAAATAAATAAATTTAAATAGTCAATTTCAAGAATTTAATTTTAATAATGCTACAAAGTCAGGGAAAACTATGAAAACCAAGAAAGAAATTGGAATTAAATGTGGATTTTAAAATAATAATAATAATAAGAATTATAATTTAATAATACAAAAACTGAATTTTACTCAAATATTTAATATATTAATAATACATTAAATTATAAAAACTTTAAATATTAATCACTTTTAATAGTAATTATTACAGTACAAACAATAATAATAATAATAATAATAACAACAAGAGTCTGAATTAATGAAATGAAATAGAAATGAAATAGAAATGAAATAGAAATGGAAATAGAAATAAAATAGAAATGGAATGGAATTAAATTAATGATAAACTCAGTACATATGAATATTACACTCAGTAACTTAGTTCATTACAGGTATAGTCTATTTTAAAGTCAATTTTAAAGTGTGAACAGTCATTTCCAACTTCAAAAGAAGAGAAACACTTTCCATTCAAATTCAAAGAATGTAAAAGAGACATAAGAGAATAAAGGAGATGATTATGAAGAAAGGAAAAAGTTTCCTCAAGACACTTGACATGATCTTCAAAGTTTCTCGCGCTGCATATCCATGTCGAAACGCATTAAGTGGAAAATGAAGTGTCCGGTTTTCATGGCGTTTCATCATCTGTTAAAGATGGCCAGAGTGGAGAGATTTTCTATCGGTCGCTTTGAGTTTGGGCTCTTTTGAATTAGATTTAGTCAGATGTGAAGATGAAGTCCAGACTTCAGTGTGTGGCTGACTATCCCAGCAGGCAGAAGAGCAGGATCATCACTGTGAGGAACAGCACGACTGACGCTCTACACCAGGGCTTCTCAAACCTTTTACACTCAGTCCCACCTCAGAAATATCTGGCTCTCCAAGTACCACCATGAAAATACAGTAGCGTAGTAGGCCGAACTATTCAGCTACAGTTATGCACCGCTCAAAAATGAGGCCGTTTTATTTCTAATAAGAATATTTATTATTGCCAGCCACTTTAAACTTTGTAAAAACACAGTTTGAATGTTAACACTGCACTGTGCTGCTTACACAGGTAAATAAAACACTTAAATAATGATTCAATTAAAACGTATTGCACCTAAATGTGAAATAAAAACTGTTATGTAGCCTACTTAAAGATTATATTATGAAAATGTATTGTACTTAAAAGTTAAATAAAAACGGTACTGTACTTAAAATATTAAGTCAAAAAGTACTGTAATTAATAAAAAAAAGAACACAGGCTGTGTATTAATATTTAACCTTTTTACACGTACACTTAAAATATTCTGGCTGACCCCCGTGAGTTTTTCAAGGCGACCATTATTTAGACCTTATCACTTTATTGTTTCCATGGTGACGCGTCATTGCTTGTCACGTGACACACCGCAGCCACAATAGCACTGAATGACTGATGGTCTGCTTTTATTTATTTTTTTATCCAAAATATGCACAAATTTGTTGTTGAAATATTTGATATTCCGATTGTCAAATATGTGCAAGTGTAAGTGTTTTGTTGTTTAAACACCTTTACACCTTTATAACGATTGCGTTAGTTGAGCTGTATGAGCGATGGGCGCCGTCATGTTATTTTGTGCCGCAGACGCAGTTCAGAGAATCAGATCTGTTGGATTTACAACACGTGAATTCATCCACTTCTCCCGAAATACATGAAAGTGGCCGGTGAACACAACACCATAGCTACTGCATGGCAATACCCTAGCAACCACCACAACACCACAGCTACTGCATAGCAATACCATAGCAACCACCACAACGCCATAACTACCGCATAGCAATACCCTAGCAACCACCACAACACCACAGATACTGGATAGCAATACCACAGCAACCACCACAACACCACAGCTACTGCGTAGCAATACCCTAGCAACCACCACAACACCACAGCTACTGCATAGCAATACCACAGCAACCACCACAACGCCATAACTACCGCATAGCAATACCCTAGCAACCACCACAACACCACAGATACTGCATAGCAATACCACAGCAACCACCACAACACCACAGATACTGCGTAGCAATACCCTAGCAACCACAACACCACAGCAACCTCACAGTAAAAAGCACTTTTAGAACACCTTAAAGGTGATGATACACAGGGCAACTTTTTGAGCAATGTTGCTGGGCAATCTTGCCGAGTGATTGTTGCTTGGGCACTTTCCCATTGAAAATGGGCAATAAATGTATAATTTATATCGGTCTTGGGCCCTGTGTCTCATCTGGTTGCCCGTTGAGGGCAACATTGCCCAGCAACATTGACAAAAATTTGCCCTGTGTATCATCACCTTTAGTGTCTGTATTACCAAAGCCCTGGCAACCATCCAGAACACCCTAGCAACCACATAGCAATGCAAATAAAAAACAAAATACAAAAAAAACTCATGAAACACTATTAAATAATTAATATAATATAATGAATACAAGTACATTTTGTTTTATATCATTAAACATGTTATATAATAAACATTTTATCATTATATATATATAAACAATTATTTATCATGATCATTATATTATGTATATTAAGCAATATTAATATTAAATATTATTAATAATTAAAGAATAAAAAACAAATACATATCATTAATTTTATTAATATTAATACTAAATAATAGTGCAAGGCAAGGCAAGTTTCATACACTATGGCAATTCAAAGTCCTTACATAGAAAGGAATAAAAATGATCACAAAATAAAAGCAAGGAAAATTAAAAGTTATTCAAAATGCTTTACATAGAAATGAATTAAAATATCACACTATGGCAATTCAAAGTGCTTTGCATAGAAAATAAGCACAAAATAAAAGCAAGGGAAATTAAAACAGTTATAAAATGAATAAAAATAGATAAATGATACAGTTATAAAATGAATTAGAGTAAAATGAATTAAAGTAGTGAAAAGATGATACATAGAATAAACTTCTCATCTGGCACAACACTGGTGTATCTTATTTTGCATATAGTTTTACTCTGACACTGTGTCTGTGGTGTTTATTCGGCGCGCCTAACAATTCCATTGGACATCTCCGATGGACCCGATGTTTCCCTATAATGGGACAGGAGGAGCTCTAGAACTGACCTCGGGTTCACTGCCCCGTCAGTCCGCACCCCCCAAAAAACCCATTTGTTCGGAAGCTCTAGGAATTATATTATAATGTATGATATAATATTATCTTACCAATTATATTATATTAAATATATTAATAATATGGTCATTATATTTGTATATTTTATGGTTATTATAGTTTACATATAATTATTTATTATTTATTCGACTTAACTATGTGACCGTCGCGTGTCATTCTATTGTGTTTTCCTTCATACATTAGGAGTATTTAAAAATATTGAACATAATTTAGTGCAACAAAGAACATAAAATTCCAGACGTGGATCATTCACACGTTCAGTTCCATCATGTTTGTCTTCTCCTTGATTTCTTCACATCTGAGATGAGCGTTCTGTCAAATGTGTGAAGGTGAAGGTGATGGAGAGAAGCATTGAGAAATAGAGTAAGAAAGAGATTGCATCCATTTTTCTCCCCCCTCTTGATGGATGAACGGAGCGAGAGAGACACACGGACTGCGGAAAACAAACTGAAGGAGAAAACATGCCGCTGTCCTCAGCCACTCTTCCATTTGTTCGTCTGGCGCTCGTCCATCTCCCGACGTTCCCTTCTCCTGGTGCCAGTCCTCCACGCTCGAGAGGAACCGCAGAGAACGCTGGTGGCGAGGACACACAGATCTGGCCCAGGATTCATGGCGTCTCTGTTTGAGGGCTCATGGGAAACAGAAACGTACCTCTCGTTTTCAGCCATGAGCTGCGAACGATGCTAATTAAAATACATCTTCATTCATTAGCACGCACCTCCTCTCCTTAACGACCCTCTTACAGTCCTCCAGGCGTCCCGTCACTGAGGATTCGATCTGTTTGAGCACAAACTGGTGCAGCTACTCTCAATCTGATGTCTGCCAGGCTATACCCTACTCATAAATAAGCTTTGGAACTGAAGAAACAGTTGCTGAACGAGAAGGCAGGAACAGAAAAAGGCTATATAAAAAGCAATATTTTCTTTTTAAATATGTAAGATTTGGCATATTTAGTCAAATATTTAACATTTTATAAAATATAAAAATCAAAAATTGTGATATTCTTTTTACACACAGATATACATTCATATTTTTTTCATAAATAACATTAAATATTTTAAATCAGATGAATCAGATACATATTTTAAAATGTGTAAATTATCTTTTTTTTTTATTTGATACATTTATAATATTCTTTAAAATGCTTCTATATAATATATAAAATAGCCTATTACATAAATCAAATATTGCCCTATTTTTGCTAACTAAAATTAAAACTATTAAAAACATTTCTGGCAACTGTATAAAATACATAATAAAATACATTTATTTTTATTATTTTAAATATAAATATTTAAATTTGAAATACTTAAAACAAAATAAAATAAAAATAATAAAAGGCAACATTTAAAAATTTTGTTTAGTTTTAAGTTACATTAACATTAACATAACATTAATAACTGGAAATATATTAAACTAAAAAAAAAAAAAATTAAACCTAAATAGCAATACAAAAAAAAAGCTCACAACAAAATGACTAAAAATTATACTAAAATTAACATGAAAATAAAAAATATTCAAATATTAAAAAAGCTAATTAAGAATATGAATTTTTTTTTATAAAAACAACTCAAATAACACTGCTTAAATGTAGTTAGATACTTTGTTTCTACCTTCCAGTGCAGCTCAAAATCTTAACACAAATTTACACTAAAATGGAAAACAGAAAAAAAAATATATATATATAAATGATTCACTGATTCTTTCATTCATTTAGTTAATTGCAAATTATTTATTTGATTCTTGAATCATTTAGTGGATTCAAGTAATTTATATCATTTATTTATACAACCCACACACTGAACCAACTGATTCTATAAAATGAATTAGACTTCCCAAAGCCAGTCAATAGGAACATTTTAGGAAAGTGTGTTTGATAATCGCCTCGGGTTAAATTTAATTTCTCTTTTGCCTACTTCACAATATTACATAATAACACAAATAAAACTACTCATGGTTTCAAAAGGCCCTTAGGACCTTAAAATAGTCCCGCATATTGAACGGACTGTACTTCCGTTGGTCCCCCCCCATGGTCTTGTTTTCACTCGCCTCAAATTAAATATGCGTCTACTTAGACTCGGGGTCTGTAAAGTCTTTCTCGTTGGCGTTTGATAACGCGAGGCACAGATGGCAATATAAGTATGCAATATGAGAGGTGATGCCTCCGTCTAGACCTCTATTCCCGAACGCAGCTCCATCCTCGCACATTCCTCAATACTTAAAAAGCAATAAAGCCACGGCCACAATCCTTCAGACGAGAGTAATTGTACAGGGATCCAACAGCGAGAGTTGAGGATGGGTAAAAATAGCTAGAAGCTGGAAATGAAGATGTATCTGTAGTGGGTAAGAAAAGTGTGGGGCGCTTATAACCCCGAGAAACCGGTGCCGTGTGTAATCCAGTTGTTTTGAGAATATGAGGTTATTGAGCTTTGACTTCTCAGGCCTTTGAACGGGGACTCGGCTCTTGTTGGGAAATGAAAAAGGACCTTGCGAGGGTTTAGATGAGCTCTTGAATGGATACAATCACTTCGCTGTGGAGCAAAATACAGAGCGATTGTTCATGAGCACACCGATCCAAATACACTAGCGCTTAAATGTTTGGAATGTTTTGTGAGCCTTGGTGAGCATAAAAGACTTCTTTAGAAAACGTTACAAAAATCGGGTAACACTTTATTTCGATGGTCCGCTTTAGACATTCTACAGTACTAACTACAAGTAACTTTTAACTACATGTTATCAAACTCTCATTAGAGTATTAGACTGTCTGCTTAATATATGCTAACTCTTTATTTCGATGATCCACTTTAGACATTCTACTAACTACAAGTAACTTTGCAACTACATGTCAACTAACTCTCATTAGAGTATTAGTAGACTGTTAATATCTGTTAACACTTTATTGTGATGCTCCCCAACAGACATTCTACTGACTACAAGTAACTTTGCAACATGTCAACTTATTCTAATAAACCGAACCCCAACATCTAACCCTAATCCAACAGTCTACCAACACTCTAAGGAGAGTAAGTTGACATGTAGTTGCAAAATTACTTATAGTTAGTAAAATGTCTAAAGTGTTTTCCAAAAATCAAAAATCTCAATCATTCCCAACTTTTGACCAGTAGTGTATGTGTGGACAACCTTATGTATTCACCTGAAGCTTGGAAATTTTTCAAAAATATCTTGTTTTATGTCACATTTTGGAAGTAAGATGTGGAAGACACACATTTGAATGTCTTTCATCTCATCTCGGTCCCTCACTTGCGATCCAGTTCACGTTTCTGGAGGTCTACGTGTTTTAATGTAATTTGATTTGTCGGTGAGAAGGGGCGGATGTTAGTTTGGACGCAATTATCCGAGCCGCCCGTAATTACGAGCGTTCAGGCGATGGTGATGAGAGTCTAAGACGCAGCGTGTCTCCAAAGGATCGAATGGAAATAACAGTTTAGACATGAACATGTAATTTCAGGGCTCTCGGGGACAATTACCCTTCATTGAGAGGAGAAAGCGAATGAGTCCTGCCTTCCTTGTAGGTCTATTTGCTTTTGTAAAAAGAAGCATCTTGAACGCCATCAGAGCGCTTTGAGTTCCTGGTCTGTGAACTTTGACCTCTCTGAGGAGACGTTTACACGACACCGTTCTCAACTTTGACCGTTCATTTACACGACAACAGCATTTTAGGAGCTTGAAAACAAACTTTGAAAGTGCATGTTTTTGAAAATGATACCTTTTATCGTCTCACTGTAAACTACAAAAAGAAAGAAAATTTGTGAAAACAGTGACGTCATGCGCATGTGTATACGTGTTAAGTCTATATCAATAATATAATATATAATCAACAATAAATCAATCAAAACACCTGCCAATGCTGGATGAATAATTTATATTGAAAAACTACATTTTTGTCCGCATAACAATATTTAGCTGCTTCATTATAACATATCTGTGCTAAAGCGTACTAGTTTTTGTCCTTCATATCTTAGTGTTCCTCCGTTCAATGCGAGAATTTCACATGTGTGTCTCTGAATGAAGTTCTCATGATAATAGTTCTCCATTTATAATAAGTCCGGCCCGGGAGTGAAATTCATCGCAAGAATTCGACGCTGCCCGTCTCTTTCATTTCTCTTTCATGTTTTAATATAATAACTTCCACAATTTCTCTCCCCCCTCCCCATTTTTCACAATTATTTCCTCACTCTGTTTAATCTTTCTTTTTTGCCCTGTGGGACGTTGCGTTTTGACAGGAAGGAAGGAGCGAAGGCAAGAAATGGATGATGCGGAGGGTGTGCGCGCGGCGGTCTGGCGCAATCTACCGTACTTCAATGTAAAATGCCCACAAGGATTCATCCCAAAGGACACGTGCTGAAAACACACACGCACAAAAAAAAAAAACCCTGACTACAGGGGAAGATGATGAAAGCAATGACCAAACCCACACAGACTCAACAGACCCTCAGAGAAGAGAAATAAAGATTCAGACTGCTGATCTAGAACCTTCTGCAGATCACTGACCCCCACACTGAAAACATCCAGAAGATTCATCCATCAATGACATGCAGGAGCCACATCTCTGCTCCTGTGGAACTACACACCACAGAATAGAAAAGAATAGAATAGAATAGAATAGAATAGAATAGAATAGAATAGAATAGAATAGAATAGAATAGAATAGAATAGAATAGAATAGAATAGAACATATTGCCTTGTAGCGCCGTACTGGAAATATTATATCTTATACTGAATCCAGTGATTTTGTCATCAATAATGAACTTGACTTTATTATAATGATGTGCAAACAATTTGACAAACAATAAACAAATACATTTATACAAATAATTAAATTATAATAAAAATAGACTAAATACAAATGTATTTAAATAATAGTAGAACCATTCAAACCAGGGTTTTTATTATCAACTAAAACTAATAAAACTATTGAACTAAAAATAATAAAATAAATATACTTATTTTTATAGAACTTTTCACTGAAATAAGCCAATGCTAGATTATTTCTAATAAAAACGTACATTGTTGTCCTTATAACTGTCAGGTTTGTGCAGGTTGCTGAAGACGAGGACACAGGAACTTCAATGTAGCTAATTTATTTACAAACTAATGCTGCGTTCCCGGCAGGTTTTTGAGCACGTAAATCCCGACTTCAAACCACGACTCACGACTTTGTAGCATTCCAGGCCAGTCACGCCAAACTACCTGAGCGCAATATACATACTATTTTTTCAGACACATGACATTGTAATACATAATCTTGTGTGTATATACATACTTATTGTTTCAGACACATGACATTGTAATACATAATCTTGTGTGTATTATTATCATTATTATTATATTATTATTAATTTGACTGCAACGTTATATTGTCCTAAAGTGTATTCTCACTGTGTACCGCCTGCAGAAACACTGCATCCGTAGGGGCTGCCATTGTTGTTTTGTATGGTTCCGCGGGCTATGTGACGTCAGAACTCGTAACTGGGAGTACATCGATCTAGTACGAGTTCACGGGTGGGAAGTCACGGGTTTGACTGCCGTTCCAGTGCACTTTCACGGGTATAAGGTTGGAAAAACACGGGTTACAGGTTGCCTGGAACACGGCATAAGCTTCCAGAAACATACAGGAACAAAGGAAAAAAACTCCAGGAATTCAGTACACACAACCATACATGGACAACGACCAACCAACACTGAGGGAAAACACAGGGCTTAAATGTACTGGGGCTAACGGGATAATTAACAAGACACAGGTGATGGGAATTTCTAATTAAACAGACAGGGAAAAACTAATAGGACTAAACCAAAATCACAAAGACAGGGGGAAACAAGATCACAGAACTGAACTGAACACATCAAAACCGTGATAATAACAATATTAAGGTGCTTTTTTCTACCAAATTTGAGCAAAGAATTCTAAGCAAAGTTTTGGTCCTTATAAGTTTTACTCGCATTATGGCTGTTTAATGTGAGATAATAATTTGTGATAAATAGTTTAAATTGGGCCTGAACCCAGAGTACTCCCCCCGTATCTCTGGTTAGGAAGATAACCAGGCAAGTGTGAGGAGATGGGGGGTGCTTCTCAATATCCCTCCTCGTCTCCTCGCTCCTCCGTCCTCCATCCTATGACCCGGAAACCGATCGAGCTCAGCCATCTTGAAGGACATCTCAATTCTCTAATTGCACCGCGAGGAGGCGAGGATCGAGGAGCGAGGAGGCTTCCAGAGGAGCTATGAGCGAGGATACACAGGTGTACCCTTTGCGGAAGAGTTTTATCGACTAAACATGACGCACGTATCAATTCTCCTCCCCCTTCACATCTGTCACAATCATTTGAATTTATACTTTACTTTTGTAGTTTACATAAAACACACAACTCACATATTTCAACAAGGTATCTTGCTTTATTATTATTTATTATGAATTTCTTAAATAAACAAACTTTAACAACATAAGGGCAGATCCTTTGAGCACTGCTGATGACGCAGTGAAGTGACGCTCGAGTGATCAAGTATTCCAATGTATTAAAAAAGCTTTCATTCAATTCCTCCGTCCTAATTTTTTTTTCCTTGCAGCCTTCCCTCGCGTCCTACAGGGGGTGGAGCTGAGACGCGAGGAAAGGAAGCGAGGAAAGGAAACGAGGATGCACAAATAAGAAATGAGAAGCACCCGGGGTGGTGGAGGGATGCTGAAAACTGTCGAGGAATATGGGTGAGTCCTCCCAAACCTTGTTAATAAAACAATTTAGTAGACTGTCTGCTTAATATCTGCTAACTGTTTATTGTGATGCTCCCCAACAGACATTATACTGACTATAAGTAACTTTGCAACTACATGTAAACTTATTCTAACATCAGTAGTCAACATAACGTGATAAAGGGACCATCAAAACAAAGTAAAACCAAAAAATCAATATGTAAAATCAAAAGAATATATCAATATGTAAAAAAGAGTTTCTATATTGTGTATTACCTACATAGACAGTCTAGTATAACATAATGTAATAGACAAAGTCTATTTCAGACAGAGATTTTTGCAGATGATCATAAAAATGAAGCAAATTCAACAATGCTAAAAAATCTAAACTGCTGCTGCACAGTGAGTTATTGTTCATAGTTGTGCTGGGTGGGTTTTATTTATCACTCATTATGAATGTGACCTTCACTCACAGGCAGAACAACACTAATACCATCAACAGCAGAGAACTGATGGCTTAACAACACTGTGGCGTAATGACTGCTGCTGCTGCTGGGAAAGGTCACGCCGACAAGCTCTCTTCCCATGGAGAGTCAAACGGCACACAGATCACAATTACACCAGAGACAGAGACAGAAAGAGTCGCATTGTGCCGTTCACACGGGACTTTAGCACTATTGTTCTAGTCGAGTGTCTCCTCTTGTTTTTATGTGCGTGTAAATAACGTTTGACGGATGGAGAGTGATTTTCTGCATCTGATCTGCGGTTTCAGAAGCCTCTCCACCACAAGGAAGAGTCCTGTGCATGTTAATGACGTTATGCGCTCATAAATCTAGTTTAAAGTGCTGCGGTCAGCGTTCAGCGCTCCCACGGGTTCTGCCAACTCTGCCTCCGTCCGATCCCCTCGAAACACACTGAAGAACAGTCCAGTCGCGCTCTCAAATATCTGTCAGATCCGTAACACTTTCAATGGTGTGAGGGCTAACGGTCAGCATTATGACACTGCCGTTTGTGTCTCATTACCGGCTGATGTCACTTCCTGAAAGGCCTCTGATATCATCCGCTCTCTGTCCTGAGGGAACTGTGAAACTACAACACTCCGTACGCATCACATACAATCTCATAGTAGCCTGGCAACCACACAGAACACCCTAGCAACCACACAAACATTCTAGCAACCACATAGCAGCTTGACAACCACCCAAAATAGTGTAAACTACAATCTCATAGTAGCCTGGCAACCACACAGAACACCCTAGAAACCACACAAACACTCTAGTAACCACATAGCAGCTTGACAACCACTCAAAATAGTGTAAACTACACTCTCATAGTAGCCTGGCAACCACACAGAACACCCTAGCAACCACACAAACATTCTAGTAACCACATGGCAGCTTGACAACCACCCAAAATAGTGTAAACTACAATCTCATAGTAGCCTGGAAACCACACAAAACACCCTAGCAACCACACAAACATTCTAGTAACCACATAGCAGCTTGACAACCACCCAAAATAGTGTAAACTACAATCTCATAGTAGCCTGGCAACCACACAGAACACCCTAGCAACCACACAAACATTCTAGTAACCACATAGCAGCTTGACAACCACCCAAAATAGTGTAAACTACAATCTCATAGTAGCCTGCCAACCACACAGAACACCCTAGCAACCACACAAACTTTCTAGTAACCACATGGTAGCTTGACAACCACCCAAAATAGTGTAAACTACAATCTCATAGTAGCCTGGCAACCACACAGAACACCCTAGCAATCACACAAACACTCTAGTAACCACATAGCAGCTTGACAACCACCCAAAATAGTGTAAACTACAATATCATAGTAGCCTGGCAACCACACAGAACACCCTAGCAACCACACAAACATTCTAGTAACCACATAGCAGCTTGACAACCACCCAGAACACCCTAGCAACCACAAAAACACCAGTAACCACATAACAGCTTGACAACCATCCAGAATACTCTAGTAACCACACAAACACCCTAGTAACCACATAGCAGCTTGACAACCACCCAAAATAGTGTAAACTACAATCTCATAGTAGCCTGGCAACCACACAGAACACCTAGTTACTGCATAGTGGGTTGACAACCACCCAGAATACACCCTAGTAACTACATAGCAGCGTGGCAACCACATAGCAAGTAAACAACCACTCAGAATACCCTTGCAACTTCATTATAGCTTGACAACCACCCAGAATACACCACTATAACTATAACTACATACAGTCAGTTCATGAATTCAGATTAATTTACAATTGAATTGTAAATTGAAAATTGAAAAAAACTGAATAATTGAAAATACTGAAAAATTTACTTATATTCATTCAAAAATTAAATTTCATCATTACATCTATTTTATTAATAATTATGTTGAATCGTTCAATATTTTTAATAATTCAATGTGTTTAACAAAACTTTAGCAGCCTAGCAACCACACAAAAGTACCGTAATTCCTCAAATAAAGACCGGTATTCAAATAAACGCCGGGCCTCTGATAGTGGCCGGGGGCGTGGTCAACGCGGACAAATAAAGGCCGGTCTCAAATTAAGGCCGGGGAAAAAATAGTGTGAATAGGTGCACTTTAAATGAGTGTACACTCAAAGACGGACGCGCTCAGCGCTTGTCATATATCACAACTATTCAGTGTTTTTAACCACATGTTTATTTTAGGTTTCAGACATTTAAATAGATATGATTTATAGCAAAACAATAAATTTATAGTTTGTAAAATACACAATGGTGTCTATGGAAGCAGCAATAACAATCCATTCAAATATATTTGGCGACGTGTTTTATTCATATCAGATACACAGTGTAAGTAACTATAAAGTTTACTCTATTCTTCTCCCAGTTCACCGGCCACTTACTTTCATGTATTTCGGGAGAAACTGAAGAATTCACGCGCTGTAACTTAACAAATACAACAGGAATCTCCGAACTGCGGTGCCCATCTCACGTTACAGATCAAGATCATTTAGAAAGGGTTTTAAACGACAAAACAAACTCACTTACACGGATTTGAGAGTCAGAATAGAAGATAGTTGATGACATGGTAAGCAAGTTAGTTAATATTTAGAAATAAAAGCGCTACATCTGTCATACAGCGCTATTTTGGCTGTGGTGAACACGTGCCAAGCATGACGCGTCACCATGGAAACTTGGCTGGCGGGCGGGCGGGGATCGCGAATTAGAAATAAGGGCCTGCCTCTAATAAAAGCCTGCTTCAAGTAAAAGCCGGCTACCATCTGCAGTTCAGGTAAATAAAGGCCCCGGCCTTTATTTGAGGAATTACGGTAGTATTATTAGTAGTTTCTTATTTTATAAATAATTGTTCAATGTCTTAAAATGACTGTTCATTCAAATCTCACGGGCCGTATGTTAACATACACGGTAACAGTTGTTGGGTTCAGATATATTGAACTGAAGACTGACATCTTGTGAATCATTTATTGTGTCCATATTCAAACCTATTAAAACACAAACACAACCATCTGCTTTGGCTGAAAGACAAAAAGCCACAGATTAAAAACAAAGCTGGAGTTGCAATTCTCTGAGGTTCTATAAACACATTAATCATAACTGATACATCCCAGTATTTCTGTTTCCCTGTCGAAATCATGTAACCCAGAGTCAATTTGGATCTGTTCTACCCAATCATCATCCAGGCAAGAAAAACATTGAAGCTATTATGGCAAAAAATGGGGGTTTCACAGAAAAATTACAACTGAAATAAGAGGCTGAACTGGAGCAGTCTAGACTCGCGCTCTCAAAACGCGACACAAAACAACGATCTCATCTACACAAACCCTCTATGCCTATAGGTCACTTCAATTACCGTCAGCCCAGGCAAGTCCTGATTGTGTTTCTTGAAGACCCTCGGTGATGCCATCATCATCGTCCCGCTCACTCATTTTAATGAGGCTCGGTACTTGGATGGTAATGGCCAATCTTTTTCAGGGCCATTATGAAGATAAAATCATTGGGACTATCAGGGCAGTAAAAAGTATGGGACAATAAACATAAAAAAAAATACACTTTCTCCAATGTACTGTTGCAATGAAATACACCTTTGTTTACTGTAACTGACTTCTGGTTATGTATTTGATTATCTCAATGCACACATTCAAATGTGCTAAAAACACCTTAAGGCTGGAATACACTACACTACTTTGAAAAAAACCCAACATTTTAAACACTTTATTATAAAAACTATGCATCATATACGTGACAACTTTGTAAATAGTTACAGAGAGAAAGCATCATACACTAAACGACTGAGGATCTAACACTAAGAGACTTAAAGTTTCAAGAACAAAATAACATGTCATTTACTAGACTAGAGGTTCTGACAAAATGTTAATTGCTGCAGTATATTTAAAATGTTTAATTAATATTTATAAATTATTTAAAAAATCAGTTGGAGTGAATGATTCAATGACTTGATTCAATGATTCAATACTTCACTTGTTTGATTACTGGATGAATCCGTGTTTTTGAAAAATTTTCTAAACATGTCCGTCACTTGTCGCCACCTACTGGTGTAACAATGTAATCGATAATCGTTATTTGAAGCGCCATGTTACTTTCAAAAGGATTTACTCTGTTTTGATCCCTACGGTAGACATCAGTGTTTATATCCGAACTATAAACTTTTATCTCAGTACTTCTGTAATAATTTGAATATTTGTAACACAGAGATAATGATACTGCGTGGTTGAAAAGACTGTTTGTGAAGACGTTTCATACACACACATGACCGCTCTCTCTAGCTCAGTGCCAATGCAGATCTGAATGTCAATGTTCCTTTGTGATTTTGTCAAAGATTTAATAGACAGAGACAAATCGTTGTCATTTAGGAATGAGACTGTGTGTTTGAATTGAGATCACAATCTTTTAATGATTAATCGTGCAGCTCTACTCAACACTAAATTATTCAATTTTTACTAGCAATGGCTAAAAAAACACAGTATTAACAACATAGAATCTGACATGGAAGTCTAAAAGTGTTGAATTGTTCAGTGTCCTTTTAAAATGATCAAGAAAATGTGTCTGAATTGGCCAATTGATTGACACAGCTGGTCTGATTATGGGTTTGGAAAGATCTGATGCGTTGTACAATTTCCCAGAGACACTAAATCCACATTTTAGCCGAGCGCATCTTTGGCCGACAGCCCCTTTGCCACACTCCAGACTAACACTTGAGAACAGTAGTGCCACTAAATTCTACAGATGGTGGCGCCGACACCCGATTTGGGGAAAATTTGATCATAAAGTTAGTTTAGTTATAACATTACAATTATTTTGCATTAATAAATGCAGTTAAAATTCCATTTTTATTAACAACAGTAATGTGCAAAAAGCTAATTTTATAGGGAAAATTTAAATATTCTACTCTTAATAAATATACCATTGTTGTTCTATATAGTATCATACTGAACTGACCGACAGCTTCAGTGATTATAAAAGGAGCACTCTTTACTTGCTTTCTGTGTAGGTTTTAATTTTCATGAGACTTTGTGACTTCCTAAGTTTTTCTCCATGTTAGGGAGTTGAAATGAGATTCAGTCAATGAGTGGTCCTCTGCCGCCATCTACTGGTTATAATGGTAATTTCATGTATTTTTAAATAAAAGTGCTTGTTTGCTACAAAGTGTTAGTTTTCCCACAACTTTAAACTTTTAGTTTTACAAATCATCATTAAAAATAACATTAAAATTGGATAATATTTAGAGCTTTGAAGTTCTGGAAAACCTGTGAGGCACTTGAAATCCCTTGAAAAGTGTTTGAATTTCACTCTCAAAAGGTTGTACGAATCCTGAGATGAATAAAACATTTGATTATTTCTGCCACAATACCATGGTTACATTAAGCATTGCTACATTAAATCCATGGTGAATGTTTGGTGATTTGTGGATTGAAAAGCCTTCAATTACTACACTAATCTCACGATACGATACAATACACGATATTCAGCTCACGATACGATATATATCACGATATTCAGCCAACGTTACGATTCGATACGATTCGATATAATTCGATACACTTACATCATTTTCTGAAAGATTTAAAGGGGACAGAGTGATTTTGGTGACATCTTGTGAGTGTTCAATTTACTTGGATTGAATTAATTGAACTGAAAACTAAAAACATCAATTACACAATATATGTCTGACTGGACAGAGTCTCTACACTTGCAAATGCTGGACAAAATGAATCAAAGATGTGTTGAGAAAATTAGTTCCATTTATTGAAACAGTGCAAACTGTAGCTTACAAGCCTTTGAAAAGTAAATAAAGTGCAGTATTGCAATTAACAATGCAGAGTTAAAAAGTGCAAATAAAGTTTTGAGAAAAAAGGTTTTATAAAAAGATAAACCTCACATATTTCAGCCTTTAAATCATTTTTATAAAAAGAATGAGTCAAAAAAGATAAATTACTGACATTTACAGTGCACATTAGCTTATCTTTTATTACTAATAGTAAAATTCGGTCCGATTTTCCCGTGGCGTCTGTCGTTGCTAAGCAACCATGCACTGCGCTCTCCACAACGACAAAGAAGTTTTAGTAGCTAATAGATTTCCATCACCGATAAACGCTTGCTGTAGCTCTGCTACAAGATTTATTTACGGAGAAGAGAAAAACACCCGTAGTGTTTGGGTGCACCCCCATCCTTTATGTTGACTGAGCTTTCAATGGTGTTACGGAAAGGGTGAAGCTGATGGTTGGTTCTTGTCACATGACCTGCGGTGCGCTTGCGGCATTCTGAAAAGTTGAGGCGTTTTCATCTCGCTGCGCCTGGGAAAAATGAGCGCGTCGCTTCAGTTATGAGCGTGCTTGCCGCGCGCCTACATTTGAAATAACGAACTTGAGTACGCAAAAGACACGATATGTGAACGGCCACTTGACGGGCTAAGTTAAACACGGGGATTTGAATGGGACTTATGTATTGATACTCGCGGCTTAAAAATCGATACTTTCTTTGGAAAAAAATATCGATTTATATCGCAGCAGAATCGATAAAATTGCTCAGCCTTAAGGCCTGTTCACACCGGGACGAATTTCGCGCGCGATATTCGCCGACGTTTAACGCCTCGTGACTAAACAAAGGGCGCCAATGTGAGTGTGCACACCGACACGAAAAACGCCACGCGTAAAAGCGTCATTTTTTAAAAAACGCCTCGGGTTCGTTTTTTTGGTTTGACGCGCCGCGTCAAAAACTATCCGACCAATGAGATTGGCGTTTTTGCTCACGTGTCTGGAGCTTCTGAAGTTACAGTAAAACACAACTTGGGGGCGCTCAAACACAAAACGGTCTTGCCGCCGAGCACACATACGTAACGGCGAAGAAGATGCACCAAGTAGCGTCTACACACCATAGATATCCAAAATAAAGGCTAGATGTCTCGTCCGCGCTGCTGGCCAATGGCCTTTATTATGGATATCTATGGTCTACACTGCCGGGAAAAAATAAGACGAGGAAGATGCAAGGCAAGATGAATGTAGAGCTGCTGGTCTCGTTGGTGTCGGAACATATACATATACAAGAACTATATGACAAACGCGACAGCGACTACTAAATAGGACTATTTCTGTTTTACATTAAGCGCCATCTAATGTCAGGGAATGAATTTGCATGTTCACTCGGCGCAACGTCAGCGAAAATCGCTTGGGTGTGAACACAAAAAACGCGTTGAAAAACGCTGACGAATAACGCGCGCCGATATTCGTCCCGGTGTGTACGAGCCTTTAGGCACAATGTTTCGCCTGGTCTCCACGTCAGCGCTGTTTGATCTGATATCTGTGGTTCATAACAGAATTCTGTTATGTTTCTTATATGCAACAGAAATGGCAGCTCTTATCAGTTGGGCAACATGGTGGTGGAAACAGGGCGACCTCTAACAAAATATAGTCGGAAATAAAATTGTTGGAAAATGCGACCATTTGGTTGCATTCTGGAGCCCTGAAACAGACGTGAAACTGCCACACTGAAGCCATCATTACCCTTCTGTCTGTACAACTCATTTTCTCTCCCACACTAGTTACCACTCTGTTTTTCACCAGAGTCCTCGGGGACACGCCGGCCACATTTTCAGCTGTTTGCAGTTTTTTTCCTCCCGCTCACAGGCGATTAGGTGAGTAATTACGCCCCATGCGTCCCAGTAAAGTCGTGTGTGAAATTCAATCCCATCTCTGCGACATAAATCACACAAGCAGTCTGCAAAACTATCACTCACAACAAAAAACTAATTTAATTAAGTCACCCTGGGTTTCTCATCGCAGTCCATCAACTGGAACTACAACACCCATAATGCACTTCTCAGTATTTATGGAGTCAGTGGTACTCTTTTTCACTGTGGAAGTTAAAAGTGTGACTGCTAAAGATCTAACATCGTTTTTTGGTTAAATACGTTTTTAATTGTATCTCCAGATGTCTTTAAAACGGCAGAGTCAGGCTGTCTTAATTTCCCAGCAGAAGTCGATTGTATGGTTTATGAACACAGACTCTCCTGTGGTGTCGAGCGGAGCAGGACCCTCTCATATCCCCAGGACCAGCGTGCACTTCAGAAGCCAAATTAAGTAAATCACGGTCCCTGGGTGACAACGGCCCAGGATGTTTCCACATCTGAACCTTATCAAAATGCATAAACGCAATTAAAATGACTGATTCACAGTGACCCAGAATACCCTAGAAACCACCTAAAACATCCTAGCAACAGGATATTGGCAACCACCGAGAATACCTTAACAACAGGATAGCAATGTGCTAAAACTACACAATACCAGTTGTTGGTGGAAAAACAGCGAACTACTGCTCAATTCATATTTGCATAGTTATACCGAGAGTGAAAAGTACATAAAGAAGCAGTAACTGGAAATTATGTACTTGAGTATGTACCTAGAAGACCAGTATTGGGACAATATCAGGGATGTGGCCTGGTCCAGCTCGGGTCATTTCCACACACTTTTCGGCGTGATTAAGCACAACAAATCCTGAAATACATGCCAAAAAAAGCTTTTAAAAAATCCACTAGAAAAGCAACGTTAGACATACTATTTTTAATTACTCTGAACTGGGATGAACTAATACTCATCTTAGCAGTGGCTAAGCAGTGGTTCTCAAGTATTTTGCTTCAGGACTCTGGTTTTACATTAATTTGTTTGTATGAACATGTAAAGGCATAAAACACTGCAGAATTGTGATTTTACAGTATTTAGAGGTTGAGAGTTCGGTTTTTCTAAGGAATTTCGATAATTTAATGCTAAGGATAAAAGATTTACTGCATGTACTCGTTGCAAGTATTTAATCTGATGGTAACACTTTAGTTTAGGGTCCAATTCTAGTCGCTTATTAGCATGCATATTACTAGTATATTGCCAGTTTATTAGTACTTGTAAAGCACATATTAATGCCTTATTCTGCATGAAATTATTCTACATCCTTAATCCTACCAATACCTAAACTTAATCAACTACCTAACTATTAACATGAATTAGGAGTTTATTGGGGAAAAAGTCATAGTTAATAGTTAGTTAATAGTGAGAATTGAACCCCAATCTAAAGTGTGACCAATGTGATCTATGTTGTATTTGATTTTGTATCAGTAGAAAACAGTTGGATATTTCGCCAAACTTCATGTTGGATTTTGTTTTGTTAAAATGGAGCCATATCTTGTTAGTATTGCTCAGGCATCTGGACTCTCCACATGGCTTTCGGAGCGAGTCCCTCCGTGGATTTACACGGCATGTGCCTACATCGACAGCATTTTAAACTCAAACAAAAGCTCTCGTTGGTCACAAAAACCCAGACTAGCAGTCGTTTGTGCAAGGGATCCTATGTGTGGATAAAAGCAGAGTCAAGCGTCTTCCCGCTGCCGTCCAGGTCGACATGAAAGGAATGAATTAACAGTCCCGCTGCCCCATCTGAGGGGTACGGAAAGGGGTTAGTCGTGTCGGCCCGAGCTAAATGAGAAACGAAGGACCTCGACCTGGCGCCGTCCGCCGCATGGCAATCGCGTCCCAATGCATGAATATCAAAGCGCCCGCTTGACGGACAACTAAGACATCAGACGGCCCTTTGGCAATAATGAGGTCGGCGGAACAAGACTGATAGGCTGGATATTATTGCGGACGCATCTCGCGCATGATCAAGCGCTGAAGGTCCTCAGCTGCTCTCTGATTTAGGAGGGGGCAAAGCTGGAGGCTTAGCAGGGAGTCAGCGGCTCTTAATTTATGTACCGCCGCGTGTTTTATCTCCTCACGAGCGCTCATCAACTCAAGGGCCGTGAAACTTTCTCTAAATCCCTCTATCTGTATTAAAGAGGGAATTGGGGTGGAGTGAATATGAACGTCGTAAATATATGTGCGACTCTCGGTCGTCTCGTTGTCTCTGATTAATTAACACCGGGGCTATCTCTACGCCCGTCTGGCCCGTATGACACAAAAGGACATTGTAAGGCCGGGGATGTGCATGTGAAGCTCCGTAGATAGAATCACGCTGGGGAAAAAAGGAAGCGGGGTCCGTCTCCGGTTCTTGAAGTCTTGACTGCGTATAATTATCAGTCGGAAGTTATAATAGAACTCATAGGGAGGCAAACTAGCGAGCTAATTCTCACCTCATCATGACATTGACTGCTGCGAAGCTAACTGTATTAATATTGCACTTATGAGCAAGCGGCAGGTATAAAGTCTTCATTTTGGTCTCTTTCTTTCAAGCTTAAACATAGCTTGACCTTTAATCGTGATGCTTGAAGAGTTGGCCCACAGTATACGCCATAAAAACCAAAGAATTCAAGGCCCCTGAAGGTCTGTCATACTTAATGTGGACTGAACTACATCTCATTGTGAGGAAACCTACTGCTTTGATTGATTAAAAAGAAAAGGTGGCCGCTAACTGAATGCGTTAAACGCGGTTCTCACGTCTGGTGCAAAGTACAAAGAGACGTTGAATGCAAGATCCGCCGTGATTACACGTCGACCCAGTTTCTCCGGTCTTGTGAATGAAGATTGTAAACATCAAAAGCATTCATAACAAACAAGAGCCGCCCGCGTGGGAAATGGTCATACAGGAAGATGTCATGTAATTTTGCAGTAATGATACACTCTGGTTGATGGAAGCTGCACCTTCATGTCTGGGTTCATGGGGCTGGATGGGCTTCAGATACCGTGGTAGAGCTCATTACCAGGAAAAGTGAACCAAAGTGAAGCGTGACCTCTCTAAACTCGAGCCATCCCACCATCCACGAGTTATTCTGTGGATGGAACCCGTGCTGGAAAACCCACTGGATATGTTTAGAGAGAAATAATAGCGTATATTATGCAACAATAAATACCTCAGGCAGTATGGGATAAAACTGTTTTCACATGACATCATTACGTGCATGTTTAAATTAATTTACCATATTAAAAAATATATTTGTTCTATTTTTTTTTAATTACAAAAAATAAATATGTATATGTATATATATATAAATAATAAAAAATACAAAGTGTAAAATAATAAAAAATAATAATAAATGTGATCCAAACTTAAATATATATATTTTTATAAATATAGAAAAACTTGATGTAAAATAAAAAATAGAAATATTGAATTAATGCAAAAAATACAATCCAAACAGCATGAAACGTAAAGAAATAGAAAATAAATAGAAAATGTAAAAAAAAGATCCAAACTAAAATATACTTTTTTATAAATATAGAAAATTGTAATGTAATGTAAAAAATATGATCCAAACTGCATACAATGTATATATATATATATATATATATATATATATATATATATATATATATATATATATATATATATATATGCAATATAATTAATGCAAAAAAATGATGCATAAAATGAAAATCTAAAGAACATTTTTAAAATAAAGAAACAGAAAATAAATAAATAATGTAAAATAATAAAGAGGATCAGAACAGCATAAATGGATGAATTCATCATTTATTTAAAAAAGTAAAATAAAACAAATCAAGCACTCTGATCAAATATTAGGTCTAGAAAAATATGCCAAAAATAAGTCAAAAATTACTACCAAATGTATCATATTTTTGCATTTTCAATTTAGTTTATTCCATTTATTTCAATTTAGCTTGCACTAGTGTCACTCTATGACTGTTTCTCATTAAATTCAGTCTAGTTTGGTTTCTAATTTGCATATCAATTGCAGTTTACATGCTACAAATATAGTAAGAGTAGATGCTTACATAATGAATAAAGATCCGAACAAAATGGTGTAACTGAAGGACGGGTACACAAGCACAAGGCCAGCGATGCAACCCAACCATGTCATTCAAAAAGAAAATGCAATCTACATGCAAAAGAGATAAACGCCCTCCATAATTGATTATTCCCAAACGCAGTCTGCCCTAAAGACAGTTAGTGAAGAGCTAATCCCAAAGGCTGAGGTTTCCATAATATTATATTCAGTCACCAGACACAGCCTGCAGAGCAATCTAACCGAAACGGCACCGTAAGCAGTGGATTTGCACAGCGCCCATTAAGTCATTAATTGTTAAAGAGGGATACCTCACACCATCCTCGATCAATAATCAAACGTGTCATGCTAGATCGGTGCGGCCGCAATCGACCCCTCACGTGGCCGATCATTAACGGCAACATTCATTGGAAACGCTCTTGTTTTGCCAGCACTATCTGAGGTGTTTAATTGCCTTCCACAGAGCGTCTGCCACGAGGAAGAGAGTCATGTGTCCCGCGAGTGCTTTGAGGATCTGCTATCGACTCGGGTATTGGGTGCACGGTGTCGACTGGATAGCTCTTTCGCTCGATATCTTCGGCAGCTGGCTGTGTATTAATGATCCTCGGGTGTGCAGCGCTTTACCTGCGTCCCATCGCTGCCAGAAATAGGCCCACAAACTAATCTGCCAATGCTGGGTGTACTGTACAGATGAGACCCATCAGGTACAGAGCTGGCTCAGGTGTTTGGGGGGGATTTCACACGGATATGGCGGCGTTTTCCATCACCGCTAATTTGACATTGACTGCTTTTAAATGTCTTCTGCGATCTAGCATTAAAAACATGATTTTGATGTGCGACCGCACGGCTTCTGTGCTTCTGGCCTCACTTCTGATGGCCTTTTATTACGCCGTCAAACTTTTATCGCCGTGTCATTTGGCAGAGCTCGACGAGACGGACGGAAAGAGGAACACTGAGAGAATTTTAAAAAAGGGCTGGAGGCCTCAGATGTAAATTAGCAGAAAGGAGCGACATTTGGACTGTCACACCATACGACACTGGATTAACACTTTTTATTAGGTGAATGCCAACTTTAACCCAGGTTTGTCCAAATATCACTGCTTTTAACCATTATAAAAGAAATAAGCCATATGTTACGGTGAGTTCACTATGATTAGGGGGATTTTAGATGTGGTTAAAATAACCCTATTGGAAAATACATTAGTAAAATAACTCTTTTTGGATGATATAAAATAGAAAATGTAAAATAGCTATATTAAATAAAATAGCATCAAAAAAAAAAAAAAAAAAAAATTTATGTAATAAATATTATAAAAAATAATCATATCACAAATAATCATAAAAATATAAACCAAACAGCGCATAAATAAATAATAAAAATATATATATATATAACAGGAAAAAACACAATGTACAAAATAAATAAATAATAAACAAACAAATAAATAACTAGCTGTAACTAAGTTGGCAGTACAACCAAATAAAGGGTCTAGGGAAAAAATGCTGTAAATCATGGTGATTTCTTCTAGAACACAATAGCTCACATAACATTTTGTGGCTTATTGCTTTAAAAAGGGTTCTCCATTCAGTGATGATTTAAACGTTGCTTAAACTTGTACTAAAATTAGACAATATCGTTGGAATCACTTTCAGAATGATTTTTTTTCCAGCTGATGAGCGATAAAAACATTGACAGCCAATCAGAATCCATCCTGCTTTAACGAGCTCGAGCAGCAGACGATAAAACTGCAGAGCGCTTAGAATAAACAGAACGATATCGTCCGCTGGTGTGGACGCTAGTATAGTTATCATTATAGTTATCGTTCTTGGTGTGAACGGGCCTTTACTATGGCAGGATTATGTTTTGTCCTGCAGCATCTCTAAATGTATAATAATGATTTATATGAATTATTTCTCACCGGTTATGAATAGAAAAACAAAATTGCATGCTAATTTCCTTGGGGAGCCACTAAATGAAGTTTGTTGCATTAGCCCAAACAAACTCCAGGCCGTTTATCATGGGTCAGTTCGTCATTACTGTGCTCAGTCAGGCTGTTTCAGTCGCTCTAATCTCAAGTTCCACTTCAGGACTTTCTGCCTTCGCTGCATTTACAGGCATAACATGCACAGAAAGTTATTATAACCTCACCGGTTAAACCCTCAAACCCCTGCAAAAGCCGTCTAACACCATGTGTGCAAGTACAACTCTTCCCCACATACTTCCAATGTGCTCAGAGAATATATATACATAATAATATAATAATTCAGTGCCATAATGAGCCTGCCACTGTGAACATTTTTTACATTTGTATATTATATTTTTATATTTTATAAATCTATATAAATGTATATATTTAAAATAAAGAAATAATTTTAAAATAAAATTGTATATTTTTTAAATAAATAAAAAAATCTATGCATTGTAGTATTTAGAAAAAAAAATTAATTGTATTAATAATTGTATTTTATTAATTTATTAATAACATTTTTAAATAAAAATGTATGTTTTAAAATAAAAATGTTTTTGAATTCAAGATTTTGAAAATAATTTTTTTATATTTGTAAAATATATTTTATATTGTAAAATAAATATAAATAAAATATAAAGTAAATATATAAATATATATATTTAATAAATGCATTTTTCAAATGGTATATTTTAGTAAAAATGTATATTTTAAAGTAATTTTATAATTTTTTAAATAAATACATAAATAACTATTTTTAACATACAATTTAATAATGTTTTAATAAAAATGTATATTTAAAAAATATATATATTTGTGAAATAAATAATTTTATATTGTAAAATAAATAAATAAATAAATAAAATGTATACATTGTAGTATGTGTCGTATTGAATTTCATCTGAAATAATAATTAGTGGATTTGTGCAGAATGATTTTAATCAGTAATGAGAATCTAATAATGCTAATTTAGAGTCCTCCGCCTCTTCATCACTCTAGAAAAAGGTGTATTTGAAATCAAAGTACGTAGACTCTGTGGCCCAAGCCGCCATCACAGCTGAGATTTTGTTGAAAAGCTGAGCTTTAATAAAGTTTTAACCAAATGTAATAGTCTTTGATGTCAGGCGGTTTGATTTATCATTATTTTATCTAATAAAAACACTACTTCCCTCACAGAGCAGAGGCTTTTCTCCACACCACAGCGAAGATCCCCAGCTCACTGTAGACGGAGGCTGGATATTTGATCTGTCGCTGCTCTCGGGACGACTGTCGAGTCCCCACAGCAGGTGCTCATGGCGTTATTTGCATCTCTGCCGGAAACGCGCATGTGAAGATGACTGCAGGCGGCCCGACCCTGCTGGAACGGACTACTCGACCGCAGCCAAGGACATCAGGGAAGTGTGTTGAGTCAACATGCGGCCTCCTTTAAAACAGCACAAACGATCTTATCCACGTCATTCCTGCCTCTTTCTATAAAGAGCTGCGTTCACAGGTGAAGGACACATGCCGTTCGGGTCTTCAGAGTGAGACGTTTTGTGACACTGATGCTACAGTATATTGTTTATTTAGATGCATTACTTCAAGAGAGCTGGAATGAGGGTTAGAACAGGGACATATTTGATGTTTAACAGGGTAAATCTCATGAAACATGTCTGGGTCACATAAAAACATAATAGATAAATACATATATGAATAATCTCGAAGTGCAAAGACATTTAAAATATGCTTTTTTGTGAAAAATATTATTTACACTTTGCTGTAATGAACGAAATACATTATATAATATAATAATTATATATTATTTAAATTGTAAAGTTTATGTACACTCACCTAAAGGATTATTAGGAACACCATACTAATACTGTGTTTGACCCCCTTTCGCCTTCAGAACTGCCTTAATTCTACGTGGCATTGATTCAACAAGGTGCTGAAAGCATTCTTTAGAAATGTTGGCCCATATTGATAGGATAGCATCTTGCAGTTGATGGAGATTTGTGGGATGCACATCCAGGGCACGAAGCTCCCGTTCCACCACATCCCAAAGATGCTCTATTGGGTTGAGATCTGGTGACTGTGGAGGCCATTTTAGTACAGTGAACTCATTGTCATGTTCAAGAAACCAATTTGAAATGATTCGAGCTTTGTGACATGGTGCATTATCCTGCTGGAAGTAGCCATCAGAGGATGGGTACATGGTGGCCATAAAGGGATTGACATGGTCAGAAACAATGCTCAGGTAGGCCGTGGCATTTAAACGATGCCCAATTGGCACTAAGGGGCCTAAAGTGTGCCAAGAAAACATCCCCCACACCCTTACACCACCACCACCAGCCTGCACAGTGGTAACAAGGCATGATGGATCCATGTTCTCATTCTGTTTACGCCAAATTCTGACTCTAACATCTGAATGTCTCAACAGAAATCGAGACTCATCAGACCAGGCAACATTTTTCCAGTCTTCAACTGTCCAATTTTGGTAAGCTCTTGCAAATTGTTGCCTCTTTTTCCTATTTGTAGTGGAGATGAGTGGTACCCGGTGGGGTCTTCTGCTGTTGTAGCCCATCCGCCTCAAGGTTGTGCGTGTTGTGGCTTCAAAAATGCTTTGCTGCATACCTCGGTTGTAACGAGTGATTATTTCAGTCAAAGTTGCTCTTCTATCAGCTTGAATCAGTCGGCCCATTCTCCTCTGACCTCTAGCATCAACAAGGCATTTTCGCCCACAGGACTGCCGCATACTGGATGTTTTTCCCTTTTCACACCATTCTTTGTAAACCCTAGAAATGGTTGTGCGTGAAAATCCCAGTAACTGAGCAGATTGTGAAAAACTCAGACTGGCCCGTCTGGCACCAACAACCATGCCATGCTCAACATTGCTTAAATCACCTTTCTCTCCCATTCTGACATTCAGTTTGGAGTTCAGGAGATTGTCTTGACCAGGACCACACCCCTAAATGCATTGAAGCAACTGCCCTGTGATTGGTTGGTTAGATAATTGCATTAATGAGAAATTGAACAGGTGTTCCTAATAATCCTTTAGGTGAGTGTATATTATATATTATATATGAATCTATCGGGTTTTAACATTATATTTACTTATTATAAATATTATATTTATTCATTTAATACATTTTAGCGTCAAATATGACCCAGCATGTTTTTGTGAAACTCATTCAAGAACATAATTAGTTGAGTGACAACAGTGAAATGTCACTGTGGGCGGAGCTACGTAGAGTGACATCACATAATTCGCCAAAACATGGACAAAAGAAAAACAACCAAGGCCTCTTCTGCTGTCAATGTCTCCGTTTCATTTTCTCGCCTCAGAAAAGCAATCTGCATTTATTTGCTTCATCTGTGACTGGTGATTTGCACTTTGATCCCGACAGTAGCAAGATCCAGTACAAGAAATGATGCCAAGACACGCATTTAGTCCATTTCACCAACACGCCTCCATGTGTTTTTACACAAGGAATATCAAAAACAATCAGAGCCGTGACCTTCCGCGCCCCACATCTGCAACGGCGATAAGAAAACGCACACAAATGCGTCACTGACTCACTTGAGGGTTCATGAATATATTTGCATATGACATTCTGATCTGTCTCGATCATCTGGAGGAGTCAGAGTTCAGCTGCATATATCTAATACGGCTAAATAAACTCAAAACTAACCTTCATAGTAGAGAAATATACGTTGATCTGATGTCACATGAACGTTTACATCTGCATAAATGCGGTTGAGCATTACAAGATTAAATATGCAAGTCATGCAGCCGTTTAGAGGCGCAGTATTTATGGGACAGGTCGGCGGGCCGCGCTGACAGGCATAAAGATGGAAATGAAGCCCATTTGAGCGGACGGGGAAGGGCACATCGATGACAGATTGGTATTCCCTGCCAACACTCGGATTTCAAGACAAACGTTCAGGTTTGAGAGTACCTTGTGTTCCTGCTCTGGTTCATTATTCTTTAGGCCTACTTCCGCAAATATAAGTTCTTACAGTGAACCAAACCATTTCACGACATCTTTAAAGAAGCCTTGCGTCCTCGCGGGGCTTGACTTTTCACTTACGTTTGCGACTAAATATAGATGTGTGCGAAAGTCTAAGTGAGTTCCTTAAAGGGATAGTTCACCCAAAAATGAAAATGCTGTCATCATTTACTCACCCTCAAGTTGTTCCAACCCTGTATGAGTTTCTTTCTTCTGTTGAACACAAAAAATATATATTTTGAAGAATTCTGGTAACCAGCAACCAACATTACTAACTTCGATTTGAGGCAAAAAAAAAAAAAACAATTTGAAATTGGACAAAAAGACAAAAGTACAAGACTGTGAACTTAACGGCTTTAGTGATGAAAAGAACTACAATCCTATTAAGCATTGTGAACAACAATCAAAATAGAAAAGGTCGAAATATGATACTATTAATAAAAAAATGTTGACACTATATATTTTTTTTTGCTAAATATGCATGCGTATTCAAATATGTCAAATCGATTACTTGCAGTGCTTCATGGGAGTGGGCGGAGATAAAGAGCTCGTTTGGCACATTTTGCTCGTTTAAACTGTTTAATTGGTGGAACTGTCTGTACAGCATCATGGGTAATGTAGTCTTTCCCCACTTATTCAATGTTAAACATGATTATTTTAAAACTAAGTTGAAATAATGCGGGCGGACGGCTTGAACAGAAGCAAAATGCCATCGATTAACAACCTTGTAACTCTCAGTAACGCTATGCTGTCTTTAAATATTTATAAGTTATTGTTACAAATCTAAAATATTTCTCTTCCGGAACCCGACTGTTGCACTCTTGGATGGTTGTGGTTTGCTATTGGTGGATCTCATGTGAGTGACAGGTTGCCCCGCCCTCACGCCAGTAAACATGTCATCAGAGAAAAAAAGAGATGTCGCTGCAAGAGGGAGGGGAAGAAATTCTGATCAAAGATGACGAGGCACATGCATTTAAAAAAGTAATATATCATGTTTAATAAATACCGCAATGTTCCATAAAAAAAACAAGAATTGTCGATTTTCATTTCATGGTGACTTTAAATGGTATAACAAAAGTCTTTATTTTAGGAGGTCTTAAATTTGAGGATGGAAAAAATGGGAATCATGATACAGCCTGATGTAATTAAACTTCAGGCTATGATTTCATCAAATAAATATGAGTGCTGCACCTTCAAAGTTAAAACGTTCCACAGGCTCCATTTTTTTTCTCCCCTGGTTATTATTGGTATACACAATATTTGACATTTCATCCAACAAACTCTTGTAGCTTCTATCTGGACTTCCCTGTAATAGGAAGAACACAGTTTAAGCAGGCCTAACAATAATTAGATAATTATTAAATACAGTTTGAAGAAGAATTTAAAAACCAAATGTATACTTTTGATATTTTAATAAATCATTATCCTGGTAAATGGCTCATTGTTTCCCTTTATTAAAGAAAAACTCATTATTTGCTCAATTTTCATTGCACCACTAAAATTTTTAATTGCGCTCCTAAATTTTTCAACGTAAAAGGCACACGTGTTCATTGGGAGGGAAAAGTATTTTTCAAGCCCTTCCTCCCTCTCAATCCGGATGCATCAGAGAGAAGAGGAGATCCAGGCTGTTCCTGCGGCGCTTCGGCTCTTTAAAACTCACTCCTGAGGCGTCACACTTTTGTAAACACAGATAAAATGAACTCGCCACAATCCCTCTGCATCAGCAGCACTAACACCTCCTGTGGGACACATTCACTGCAGGACATATCTGCTTTCCGAGACACCATATTACAGCCCAGAGTATGAGAGACATCATTCTTGAAGTCATAACTGACACGTAAAGTTGCGCCAACAGCAGGAACACAGCGGAAGTAACGTTAGCTGACGTGCTCAGCAAGATTGGCATCAAACTCGTCATTTTGCTATGACCGTAGTGTCTCCTTAAAGTAATATCCGACAGTATATGTAAAAAACATGGATCATTTGAGTATAGCAAAACTATTTTACACATAACGGCAGTGGTATTGCAATAACTGTGGAAGCATAGCTAAAAGTAAACATCACAAGCTGGCTTTTTTTTAATCAATTAAAATATATTTAAATAACATGAAGCAATCAATACACATTTGATATTTGTAAACGGGTCCTAAAATTAACACTCAGCATGCGCCAAATGCAAGTAAAAATCGGTGTTGCCGAGTGTATAAAACCTTTAACATTTTTTTATGAATTCTAACAATGCATTGTTGGGAGAACATGAATTTAAACAAATGTGGACGACGCTCGCAGGGCAGCGCTGTATTGTCACAAAAGTTTAAGCCTTGCCAATTGAAATGTTCAAGCTCAAGAAGATGCGAAATGGTGCTCAATTTGTTACTCGCACACTGAGTGAAAATATACTGAATTCGTAAAGTATACGCAAATACTGAATTGAGTTCTCAGACAAATTCAATCAAATATGTCCAAAAATGCGCATCTCGATGAGTATCCTAGTAAACATAGTCGGTTATGGCTTAAGTGAATGTAAACAGTAGAGAGGTGTGTATCAGTATCAGTGTATTGGATCTGTGCATTAGTCTTAAAGTAACAGCAGCCTAATATTCCTGCTGCATTCACTCAACTTTTGTAATTTTAATAAGGATTAATCTGTTTGATTTAAACAGTGATGTTTAACATTTGATTACTTTGTTCAATGTCTCTACCTGAAAACTGTTAAAAAAAAACTGTTACTTGTCAATGTTTTAAATTTGTATTAGTTAGGCTAGAAGTTTTAGCTGTGGTATCAAAATTGGAATATAGAATTGTGAATTTTCACTAATTTTGGTGTCATAACTGCCTGTTTCTGCACTTTCATGGCTGGTAAATATATATGCCCGGCAATTTTTTTTAAATCACCGGCCATTGGCATGTCTGACAAAAAGTCAGTTTTAGGCAATGTTTGTAAATAAAGTAACAATGCCTGATGAAGGTTGCATGACCAAAACTTAGCATTAAAATATTATTTGCAAACTATAGCAGTGTGCTGGATTCATCATTCCTTCATTTTTTTAAGTCATGAAATATTATTTTTAATTTAGTTATTATATATATATAATTCAATTCTATAATTTATTTATTTTAATTACATTTAATGTATTACATTATATTATTCTATTCTAATTATTCAAATTATTGTGAATGCAGTGCACTTGTTTAATTTATATAAATTAATATACATTTATAGAAATACATAATTTATATTGTCTACACACACACACACACACACACACACACACACACACACACACACACACACACACACACACACACACACACACACACACACACACACACACACACACACACACACACACACACACACACACACACACACACACACACACACACACACACACACACACACACACACACACACAACCCCCACTGTGATATAATTTACACAAATAATGTCCTGTTTGGAGAAATATGACACAAACACAAACTCTGTGCTGCTTCTATATTAACTATTGTCTTCATTTTTAAACCAGTTTAGATTTTTCAGCAACATTTCCCTCCGACAAAACCAATTTCTCACATCTGAGATAAGACCATACAAAAATAAGCCCATCAGACCATCATCATCTGCTTTCCATAGATAAACAAATACACATATTGTCATTAGAAGTGGTGTTTGTGGTGTTGCAGCGATATTTGAGGAACCAACGAGAAGCAGAAGTCATTTTATTTGAGAGAGCAGCTCTGTGCCGCCCACTCGCTCGCAGTGATTTGTAACCTCGGCGAGGAACATCTATTGTGACTGTCAGACCAACTTTAATACAGCATTACTTTCTTATATTAGAAAACACACACGCACACACACACATGTCAGAGCTGTTGCTGTTCTCTTTCAAGCATGAAATATAAGGTCTATAGAGAAACGGACAACAGAGCGCAGGTAACCAGATAAACCTGCCGATTTAATATCAAGATAAGATTATGGAGGGGAAAAAAACATATTGTGAGCTTGTGAATCGTATGTGATGAGAAAGGCACAAAGAAACGTATAAACATGTCTTTCTATAATAGTTCTGCAATCGCTGACAGTCAGTGAAAAGGAAGGCAGCGCAACATGCGATCCAACTCATCGACGCACTGCTCAACAGGTGCGGCTCTTTTCAATCAGCTGAATCGGTGAATCATTTTGAATCAAACACAAGAGTCATTGCTCTGAATCAGGAATTCAATAAATTAGCAATTCACTTTTTCACTCATATATAAATGTTATAAAAACGTAAAAATTTCATTTTTAAATTAAATAAGTAAACATGATAGACAGTCAATTAATATTTTATCAATTTATACTACTACTACTAATAAAATATATTTATAATAATTCTGATTTTTTTTTTTTATAATGATACACTATTTACGTTAACTTAATAATAATACTACATATACTGTATATTTATATATTCATATAAAAATATTTAATGAAATAGAAATTTTAATTTATAATAACAATTAGGAATAAGAATAATAAATGTAAATTCAATAAGTAAACATCATAGGCAGTCAATTCATTTTTTATACATTTATAACACTAATTAATAAATATAAATATATTCATAATAATTATAATTATATGTTTTATTATTATTATTAATAATATGTATGATACATACATTATATATATATATATATATGTATATACATATATAATTTAATGAAATAGTATTTATAATAGCAATTAATAAAAATAATAGCAATAATAACAATACATTTAAATAAAATAAGATAAGATAACATCATAGGCTGTCAACTAAGATATTATTAATTTACAGTACCAATTATTATTAAAATATATAATATAACATATATATATATATATATATATATACAATTTTAAAAATATATAGTACAAATTTAATTATTATTCATACAACTTATTTACTATAATAATAATAATAATAATAATATATTTATATAAGATATTTAATGAAATAATATGTATAATTTATAACAGCAATTATTATTATATTTAAAATATTTATAATAAAATAAATATGAATAATAATAATGTTAAAAGTATTTATTCTCAAATGCCTGCCTACATGTTTACTTTTTTAAAGCAATGTTAAAAATGCTAATTTGTAACTTTTTTCACTTGAAATACTGTCTGGTTGTTCATGAGTTAAAAACACCCACACCCACACAGTCTAGAAGTTGTATTGCAATAAATAGTACTTTTAATTAAAAACTAAACCAAAAAATAAGTTGAGGCATTTAGGCTGTTTCCCCCTGCTAATAAAAACTAAAGTTTTGCTTTGCAATAAAAACACCATGCAATCACACATTGAGAAACATGAAACAACTTATTAGCTGCTCTGAAATTGCTAATTTAGCCTGAACTGAATGGACTAAACAAGCTATTTACCCTCACAGGCCCAGATATAGTGAGAGGACGGGGAACGATAGCAGAGAACAGCTTTAGTCCTGAGTTAGCAGCAGGTCAGCGCTTTTCCCCGGCCCGGCATATTACGCTTTCATTTCTGTCGCCCACAAACACGCCGACGGTAAATAAAGTCATTCTCGCAGCTCCACTCAGACCCCGCCGACCAGTGTCACCACAAACCGAGAGGCCAAATAAAAAGCGTCGGGTATGAAAGTGTGCACTTAAGTGATTTCTGGGGCTTTTCTACATTTCTGTCCTCGCTCTGCGCTCACAAATATCCGTGGAGAGCAGAGATAAGAGGAGAAGAAAGCAGAAGACTCGCAGCGAGAGCAGAGGTCGAATAAAAGACGCCTTATCACAAACATTAATTTGATTAGCCAGAAATGTGACTTCTAAAGGGACAAAAGTGTGCGGACTGGAAGAGAAGTAAGTTGGAAGAAAAACTAGGATGTTAGCTGCATAATTCAGGTCATGTACAACATTAAATGACTCATTTTATCAGCATTATGTGACATATTGGGTTAAACACGATTTACAACAAGGAGAAAATGTATTTGAAAGAGGTTTTGTTTTAATTGTTATGGAAGCTTGTTTCCACCACGGGATAAAAATGTATAATTGTGACGTTTTTCCATCGCAATTTGATTTTATATCTCACAGGTCCGAGTTTATAACTCTCAAGTCTGACTTTTTCTTCTCAGATCATCACCAGTTTACGTGTCATTCGCAGGAAGTGTGACGCTAAAGAACGGATGTAATGCGTCTCATTTATCTAAATTCTTCAAGCAGAAAAAGCAATCCTGCCGCTAGTGAAGTAGCTGACAGCCGCCCGTCAGAGATGTGATGATGCTTTGTTTCAGTTCAGAAGCGCATCAGGACCGGCATTATGTGCTGGGCTGGGGTGAATGCTTTCAAACAGGCAAAAGAGGAAAACAAAATTAGCAATGCATGCTAACACATAGCTAACTCAAAGCTTAGAAACACACTAAGTGTCCGCACAAACTACGAAAACTGAACCTAATTTAGCATTTTTATTTAATAAAATGCAGATTAAAATGTTTAAAATGTAAATAAACAGTTAAAGCTAAGCTAAAATAAATAAAATTAAACACTAAAATAAATAAATAAATAAAGTGAAAATAATCCACTTTATGAACCCCCTATATGCAAAACAAGTAAATAAACAAACTATGAACTTTCTGCAGAATAAGCTAAATAAAATATAAATATATAAATAAACAATTCATGGACCTTCTATGAAGAAAAACATAAATAAATATAAAATAAATAAATAAATAAAGCCTAAGCTAAAATAAATAAATAAATAAATAAATAAATAACCACTAAGCTAAAAACTGAAAGTAAATAAAAAATACTAAGTAAATACATAAATAAACACTAAGCTAAAAAATAAAACTCTATATAATTTATGCAGAATAAGCTAAATAATATATATATAAACAATTAATGGACCTCCTATGCAGAAAATAAAAATACACTTTATGATTCTCATATGTAGAATAAGCCAAATTAAAAAATAAAACATAAATAAACAATTTATGAATTTCCTATGCAGAATAAGCTAAATTGCGTACAGAATTCTATTTGCAAACAAGGTAAAAGAGATAGTTCACTTTGAAATAAATTTTTGGTATGTTTTAGCTTACCTCAAGGGCATCCAAGATGTATGTGTCTTTGTTTCCGCAGAAGTTTCAATTTTGATATTTTTAGGTCAAACCGTTCTTGTCTGTCAGTCATATAATGCAGGTCTATGGTCACTTCCTCAAAGAGCATGCACAGAGAAGTCCAAATTAAACATGATTTAATGACTCGTAAATGTAAGTACACATTGATGGCCTAAGACACGAAGCGAGCGGTTTGTGTGAGAAAACGAACAGTATTTATATTGTTTTTACCTCTTGTAAACACAGCCACGTCCAAGTGATCTGAGGGCGCGGGCGCTTCGGCCTTTTCCGGAAAGCACCGGAAGTGATCTCTCGCGCGTGTACGTCACTCATACAATTGTTTTCTTTTTTCTTTTTTTTTAATTGTTTTCTTTTACGACGGTTTAAACATCCCGGATAAGCGCAAATTAGTACCATTTTAATTAGCCGTCTTACCTACAATCTCTGCTCTGTGTAAACAATGAGTGACGTACATGCGCGAGAGATCACTTCCGGCGCTTTCCGGAAAAGACCGAAGCGCCCGCGCCCTCAGATCACTTGGACGTGGCTGTGTTTAAAAGAGGTAAAAACGATATAAATACTGTTCGTTTTCTCACACAAACCGCTCGTTTCGTGTCTTAGGCCATCAATGTGTACTTACATTTACGAGTCATTAAATCATGTTTAATTTGGACTTCTCTGTGCATGCTCTTTGAGGAAGTGACCATAGACCTGCATTATATGACTGACAGACAAGAACGGTTTGACCTAAAAATATCAAAATTGAAACTACTGCGGAAACAAAGACACATACATCTTGGATGCCCTTGAGGTAAGCTAAAACATACCAAAAATTAATTTCAAAGTGAACTATCCCTTTAATTTGCAAATGTCTACAGTGTTATTGAGTGTAAAATAAGGAAAAAAAATCTGTCAAAAATCAACTGCAATTACCATGTTTTGACATCAAAACCTGTTCCGAGCAAAACTGCAGTAACAGGTGATTAAATAAATAAATAAATAAATAAATAAGTAAAGTATTCAGGTTATGCTTAAACATGACTTTTAAGTGAGAAAAGCCCAGTTAACAGTGTAATCACTGTAAAATTCTGCATGTGAGTGCACTTGATGTCAAACTGCAGATCAAGTTCAATAATAATAATAATATCATAAGTTTAGGTGGATGTTGGAAAGCGGCTTCCCCGTCCTGCCGGACAAACCTCGAGCCCGGTGCGGTTTCATTTCTTCAAAAGAGAAGCTATGAGCTTAATAACTGCCTCTCAAGGAGCCAATTAGCCGAGTTTCTCTCGATGAGTGACACAGAGCTTTTAAGCGGCCGTTTGGTTATGATCAGTTTTGATATTTCCAATGCTGTGGCGCGTGGCATCACTGCGCCGTACATCAGAGAGCATGTCATCACGGAGCCATGGCAACCCAGGAGCCATGGCAACCACGTCCAGGGCCCTAATTAGTATCCTGGTGTCTGTTCAGAGCAGAGACGCTCCAGCGGTCCACAGGCGACGGGAATGAGGAGCACCAGCGGTTTTAACTGCAGGAAATAGAGGCTATGAAGTGCTAATATGGAGCGCTGGCTGTGGAGCTGAACTGGCAAACGCTAGCTTTTTAGCTAATATTAATTATGCACTTTTTTTGACAGAACAGTTCAAAAGAAACAGGGAAAGCGGTCAGACTGAAGTCGAACCTGCGTCTCTTAGAAGTGCACTAAGGCTTAATGTGTTTGTTGGCCGTGGGCTTTTCTGTTCTAATATGAAACACACAATTCAACTTATGAAATGCATTTTCTGAAGACAGTAGGTGACTCATTTCCTAGCAGGAAAAACAGCCTGGAATTAATTAATAAATACAAAACATAAACAGAAAAAAAGTCTAGAGTGGCTAATAATAATAATAATAATAATAGTTTTTACTTCTCTACAGACTTAATTTGTAACTTTTTATAGTGACTATAAACAATTTCTAATTTTCTTTCTATAGTTTACTTAATTTATTGTTAAAAGTAATTATATAATACAAACAACTTATTTTGAGCATAAAAGTATTTGTATTTATTACAAGCATAAAAAAGCTTTTAAATATATATAAAAAAATATATCAACCATGGCTGAGTGTGTTTACATGAAATTTCTAAATATGCATGTATATAAATATAATAATATAATAAATATTTTTCTGTTGTGCTCAATGTCCTTAAACATTTCATCAGCTTAAAATTGATATTTGAAAGTATAAAAAGAGACTATAAAAATAAATATATTAAATTCAATTAAAAAACGACCATTACTGAATGAGTTTTCATGCAGTTGATAAATATATACTGTATATATTAATTAATAATTTTTCTGCTGCGTTTAAAATGCGCTCTAAAATATTCCGCTTGGAATTGCTCGGTAAAAGTGTAAAAAGTGCATAGTCTATAAAAAGAAAATCTGTACTACATGCATTTAATAAATATACAGAGCTGTTTTTGCTCAAAATATGTTCTAAAAAAAGTATCTATAAAACTATAATTAAAAAAAAAATCCTTATCCAGTAAACAACTTAGTCATACAAAATCAATATACGTTTTGCAGGTGCAACAACAAAGGCCAGGATCATTTATATTCATTCACCCCTTTGATCAAAGTGTTCTTCAGCTCGTACACTTCCGCCCTTTGGCAGTGTTATATCGCACATTTTGTCTGGTACACAAGTCAAGACCGAGTCAAATCCTGAGAGCGCATGTTTCCAGGCGCCGTTGAAATGTCAGCAGTGATGGTGCGGTTCCGGATGAGCGAGCGGTGTTTCCCTGGGACCGGGAGCTCTGAAACCTCTAGAGCCGGCCTCATCACAGCAGGCGGTCCGGGGTTGTGCCACTGGATCAAGGCCTGCAGGATGGCGGGGGGGCGATCCATTACAGGACTGTGAGCCAGAACCAGCGCACCGTATCCGACACAAGCAGCGGCTCGTAGCCCAAGGAAATGTGTGAATACGACCGCGGATATGTGAATGGAGAAACAGTTCCCTGTCGTACTATGCTTTTCTGGGCACGTTTGAGATGTAATCGAATATGGGCAGTTTAACCCTCCTCCTGCCAAATTTCAAAAAGAAATAGTTTGTTTAACCAGTGTTTCAAGCAGTTTGAAAGTTGAATGTTGGTCAAACTTACCACAAGGGGTTAAAGGGGTCATGAATTGAGAAGTCATGTTCATGACCTATATAAGAGGTCATTGCACTGCAAAAATGTCCTGCAAAACTTCCGTTTAGTCCAAAAACAGCTTTTATTGAAACCAAACCCAGAAACGACTCGTTTGGGATTTTGGCACATTTTGACGTCACAGTGCGACGAAAGACCGTCTCCGCAGAAGACGTCTCAACACCTACTTTTACATCATTGCCTCTTAAGGCCCGCCCACCGATTTACGCATGTCTATAGACTACTATCTATCTAGTAGTAAATACGAGACGAACACAAACACAGGAAAACTCCAGCAACAAAACCACAGAGAGGATTACAAGATGCTTTGAAGTGCCAAGTTGTGGAAAAAAACAAGTCTTTTGCATTCCCATCTTTTTGATCCTAACATTAAGAAAGCCTGGATTAACTTTATTCTTAAAGGCACCCTGTGGTGAAAATCAAGTTTTTAATGTTGTTTATATGTCTATGTGGTGTTTTTATGCTTTAAGGCAAATTCATAAGTCAACACCATTACTGAGTATTTTCTCCTTAAAACTGCGGTGAACCAAAGACAGTCTCAAAAACATGGTTTGAAATCGCTGGTGTTTCTGACGTCGCAAACTACCTTGAAACCAATCAGATCAACGTGTGATCGTCAACGAGTGGATCTCTGAGCTGCTGTGAGTGAGTGGAGGCGGGGCTCATATTCATAGAACCACGTACACTAAATGAAGCAAGGGTGTAGAGTTACATTCAAGCTATTTTAAGGCATGAAGAATTTTTTTTCAAGGAAAAAAAATGCTTAAATATGTCACTTTGGTGCTCAAAGATGAGTTTAAAGGGATACGATTATTGACTACAGGGGGACTTTAACAAAGTTCCAGTCAGATCTCGTCACTAAGGCCCCATCCACACTACTGCGTTTTAGTTTAAAAAACGGAGAATTAAAACGAATACGATCTCCGTCCACACCAGCGTTTTAGCTGCGTATTAGAATTGATCTCCGTCCACATTAAAACGACTGAAAACGCGGATCACGTGACCATTCACCAACACTGGGCATGCGCGTGCCGGTGTACACACAACTTCATTGATAAAATTATCCCACCATGCTCTGGGTTAACCCCAAACCGACGCTCCATGTACGGTCAACGCCGCCGCTGCACACGGGAATTGTCACAGATCACTGGAATAATAGCTTGACTCCGGCGCATGTAGCAGTTATAGCGTTGTAAAATGCAGAATTTACTTGTACAACAGCTGCTAGCAAAGATATACGCCATGACTGATGACACCCAATCATAGAGCCGAGCGTGAGCCTCTACTACGTCATCGTTTCTAAAGTCCTCCGTTTTGACCCGTCTACACTAAAACGCCCTCCGGAGATTCAAAACGAAAAACGGGTCGGCAGCGTTTCTAAACTTCTCCGTCTTGGGTCTCCGTTTTTGCCGTTTTAGTGTGGACGGGAGGTGCAAACGTAGCAAAAGGTCTCCGTTTTTAAACGAAAACGCAGTAGTGTGGACGGGGCCTAAGACACTTTAAACAAGACGCCGTTTGACGCAGACTTTTCACATAGGCTAAATTATTATATTTTTTGATGTAAAAATCTTGTTAACATTATAAGTGGACCTCAGAGGACATATTACATTTTAAATAAAAAAATGCAGTTAATGACCCCATTAAGGTCTTTGCACTCAAGTTTGAGTTTGAATTCAATTAATCTGAAACATAATGATGAGACCTATTCACACACTTTGAGAGAGCCACAATAAAGGTGTTATTCCTTAAACAGCCTTGAGACATCCTTTCTCCGCTGCCAAAAACCTTTTTGGCACCGAGTACTTGAGCAAAGGTCATTCTTACCACCCACCAAGTGCGACATGTAACGTTTGCTCTCAGAATGAATGGAAATGTTGAAATAAGGGAGAGTGTTTTAGAACAGGAGAAAGGGAAAAAAGAGATAAGAGCCAAACAAACTGAGAGAACAAATTATCACCATCATCAGGAGCAAAGCCAGACTCTTTTAGTACAAATTCATATTTTACACCCTCTTCAAATCTGTGTAGACCTGAAATACTTAAGCTTATATATATATATTTCAGAACAGAACCAAATGAAAAACTGTAATATAACCAGTGTTGGGATGGTATCTTTGGAAATGTAATAGGTTAGAGTAATAGAAAAGCTCGAGTCTTCCTCTCAAACAAAAAAATGTCAAGAGATTTACAGACTTTAGACAAATCACTGTCTAGTCATAGTCAAGACAACCCATCAGTTTTACACATCGCAAATAGTTACAGATGCTGCACTGGCTAACAGATATCCTGGAATAATGATTCTTTCAATCAGAAACAACTGGCTCTGACCACCGGCACAGAAAGTCAACGTCCCATTGGAAGAGTTTCCTTACAGGATTATTCCTGTTTATCATGCAGAGGACGTTCCCTCACGACTTCCTCTCTCATTCTTTCTCTCTCTCTCTCTCTTTCTCCCCCCAGAGCAACGATAAGTTCCTGGCACACGCATCAGCTTCCTCATTTCAAGTGCACACTTCCTGTCTCTGAAAAGCCCAGGCGAGCGCTTCTGATCTTCTCCAAAGCGTTCATAATTGATTCTTTAAGGGATAAGCTGCTCAAGATCATTTCATATTCCCAAACCCTCTTCATTTTCATTGAGAAACCAAGAGTTTTAAGGGCCAGCGGATGCCAAAGTCATTATTTATGGAGTTAAACGGATTCCTCAGATCGTCATGTCGTCGCATTTTGTCTTCACTGGCCTGGATCGCCCAGCTCCTGCCTTAATTAAAAACGTCAGTGAGTTGTAACATGCTCAGGAGGGATCTGGCAATGTTTTAAAGGCCAGCGCAGACCTGGTTTATTCCCACTGGGCAAAACCGCCACTGAAAAATCAACCGGAGTTGTGAATTCAGCTCGGACCATATGGATCGTATGGAGGCCTGATACAGACGACATCTGGCGAGGAACTGCGCTGACAGATGTGCACTTTATGATGTCTGTCGGCTCGCCAGAAATACGCAAAGCATCAGCCTACGAACCAAATGGCAGGCCTGAAGAAAAGATGCCTGCAGGTGAGCGGCATCTGAATATAGGTGTGTGGATAATATCCAATTCATCCAATATCCATATTATCCAATCGAGATTGGATAATAAGAGCGACTGATGATGTCAGCAGACAAGAACAGTGGTTTAAAAAGCAGGAAAATAATCAAAAAGGTAACACGATGACCTGAAGAATTCATTCAGTGCCATAAATAATGACTTCACTGGTTTCCTCTCTTAAAATCTCAATTGATTAGTTCCAGAACTAATCAGTGTTTGAACGAATCATTTGCGTAAATGATTGAATGGCTCCCTCATATAGACAGTCACTTCTTTATTTCCTGAATAAATCAGTGTTTGATTTTCAATGAATTGGTTTAATGAATGATTGAATGAATCATATGAATGAATCATATGGTTCATGAATGAATCGGTGTGTTTTAATCAATATTTCTGTTTCTGAATAAAACTGAATGATTCAGTAAAGTTATTCATTCAAAAACAAAGACTAAATCAAAAGACAGTCACTATAGATGTGTTCCTGAATTAATTTGAACAAATCGGTTGAGGAAATGATTCAATCACAAATTGTTAGGGTCAGCACCAGGACCAACAAAGGGCGGGCATTTAGATGTGCGCTTCTCATTCACAAAGACAGTCACTTGATTTGTTTCTGGACGAATCTGTTTCACTCATTCATAAAGACAAATCATTCAATGAATTCCAGAATGATTCCGTATGTTTGAACAAATCAGTTGAATGGATGAATTAATGACTTTGTGTGAATGATTAGTTCAACTGACTCACTCATAAAGACAGTCACTGTGTTTTTGTAATTGAATGAAACAGTGTTTTTGAACGAATCATTTAAGTGAATTTATCAAATGACTGTAAATTGTCACCACCAATGATGCAACCTGCATACAGAGCCAGACAAAAAAAATGCTGTAGAATTATTTCATCATGAACCATTCTAAAAAAAAAAAACTCACTCAATTAGATTCATTTTGAATCATTGAAAAGTTTCACAACAGTCATTCATTCGTTCATTTATGTATCGGGCTTAGGGTTGGGTACCGAAACTCGGTGCCAATAGGGAACCGGTTCCGACGTAAACGGTAGTAACCAGACCGAATAAGAACGAAAATTTCGGTGCCTGATTTCGGTGCCTAACTTCATTAGGCACACACACACACGCAAGGTCTCTCGCTCTCTCCCTCTCCGCCGTGCCCGTGCGTGTGCTACACAGTTTGGAGCACAGTTTCTTCTGTCTCGCATGCGCGCTCTTGCTCGCAAGGTTTGGCTGCATTTCACGTGTAAAATTACAGCCGTTTCTCAATATGCGTTCTTGTCTGTACTTGTGTTCTTGTGGACTTGTGAAACGTCATCAGTCACTGCCCAAGTACTGTTCCAATTCAAAGTTCACATCTAGCCAAGTCCAGTTCAAATCCCCGGATGTGTTCTTGATCCGCCCCGTTTACCGAGGATGCATCGAGAGGTGACTTGTGCGGACTTGAGACAGCTAGGTATCCCAGAATGCATCTCGCACCAACCAGCAAGCGTCAGCAGAGGAGAAAACCTGCGTAATATCAAAATACTACTGTTATTGTGTCATGAAATGTAATTTTAAGAAGATTTCAGGCGAGAATGTGGTTGTTTAAAGCTCAAATCTGTGGTTTATTTATAAAGATAGCGCCTATTTGAAAAATGTATCTGATGTTTTCGGAGTTGTCCGTGGCCGGTCGAGTGGCAGCTCCCCATGCCACGCAAAGTTTTTACCTGTACAGGCGGGTTTTCAACGCTCATCAACCCCGACTGGAACAGCTTTTCCTCGGCTAGTGCTTGAGGTTAGCCGCTGGCTCTGATGTCTCTAGTCTAGTGGATAAACTTGACGTATAATTCGTCTTGTGTATAAGTCGATCTTTGGTCTCATTAAACTATTGTTTGTTCCATGGCAAAAAAATCGTTTTGGCTGAGGGCAAAGTGAAGTTTCATAACTTTATATATTTAGGCTATTTAACTTTAACTTTGCCTATTAGAGAGCTTACTTATGTTTGAATTGTTTGCCTTATTTATCATTGTAGATATTATTGATCATTAAAACTGACATTTAACAAAAAGAGACAGGGTTGTGTAATTTTATTTTATATACTTAAAAAAAAAAAAAAAAAAAAAAATATATATATATATATATATATTTATATTTATTTTAACATTCTCTTCACTATATGTACAATAAAATAAAACGACACAACGTACCCTGTCTCTGTTTGTTAAATGTCAATAAAAATCAATAATGTTTCCTATTTTTAAAATGAAAACAAAAAGATCATGTTCATGTTGTTATAAATAAATAAATGCAGTGAAGATGTACGCGTTGCCTGAACCACATGGCCATTAGGCTACTATGTTTAAGATTTTTAAATGAAAAGAGGCAGAGTGGTGTTTTATAACATATTTCGTTTTATTGTTGACGAAAAGAGGCAGAGTTGTCGCATATTTCGTTTTATTGTTGCCTAAAATATACATAAAGAGATAACCGGAGTAGCCAGAGCGCGCTGAGTGACGCGATCAAGAACGCACTGTTCCATTTGCAGAATAACTGGACTCGCGTCCTCTCGTCCTCGGGAGTTCGTTCTCCTGAGTCGAACTTGGCAAGTCCGAACTACCAAGGACGCAAGTCCGAAGTTTGCGTACTTGGTATTGAGAAACGGCCTACGTGTCAGAACGCCCTCTGGGTGTGCCGATAGTCTGAATCCCATATAGAATCAAGCCAATTCATTGGCTGGTGGCGCGGGCGCCGCATCGACGCACTTACGTCGTCATATTATGTTGGCGCGCGCGCGCCATCTGCTCCTCAGATTTCTCTGCCGAAAAAGGAAGCTGGTCGGCAGCTTGCGGAGCTTGGCAGCGTCCCGTTCCCTATTGAGAGAACATAGGTTACACCAGTAACCAGAGATGTTCTCTTTCATAGGTTTACTCAACGCTGCGTAGCTAAGAAGCAGTGGATTTGTAGGCTGCTGTATCACGTGCCGTTTGAACTGACGCGCTACAGCGATCTGTCACATTTCAAAGAGCCAAAACATTATTTATTGTGTGAATCTCGTAAAAATATTGACAGAATCTGACAGCTGTGGATTTGTTCCATATCAAAATAAGTAACCTTCTCTGTCTTGTCTGTCGGTGTCAGTGTCCTCTTTGTCCGCGATTTTTCTGTGTGAAAAGGGTCATTTGCGTGAGTCTCACGGTCATTGCGTGAGAGTTGGAAGCTCTGCAATCTCCAATACATTGTTTGATACAATATTGTTTCATTTGATATTATGTAAATATGAATTTTTATTTTATATTGGTTTTATTATTACCAATGTTACTTGTATTTATATTGTTTAAAGATTTAAGTTAATATTGTGTCCAGTTTGGCCCTGTAAATTAAAGGGTATTATTTTTTTATAAAGTGTGTGCAGTTTCATTTTCTTAAGTACCGATTTAAGAACCGTTTAAGCACCGGAATCGTTTAAAAAATACCGAGTAGGTACTGGTATCGGATAAAACCCAACCGATACCCAACCCGATTCGGGCTACACTGGTCAAGCTGTATGAGAGCTGAAACAACACAATAAAAGATGCATTTTTACTGCATTGTCTTATAATTGTACTTATTTGCATTCTTGCCATATTCAACTCAGCATTGCACTCCTACTACTCGAGTAAAATATAATATTAAATTCAGTGGTGGTACTTCACACTTTTACAAATCAATCTATTATAAGCAATTATGAGAAGTCAGTCAAGCTTTAAATGATGACAGAATTGCACAGAAGAATCTGAAATCTCACAGGATGACATGTATGATGTTTCAGTCAATATCCCATGAACCCTTGGGTCGACAATTTACCATGGTTAAACTGAATCAAATGAAGTGATCACCACAGATAATTAGACACTAATAAAACGCTTTGCATCCTATTGATCTCCATTGCCTTCATAGAAAAATATTGAATCTGCTCCACTTGTTGCTTAAAGAATCAATCTCAAAACTAATAAGATGCAGCCTACATTATGGAAGAGAAGTCAAACATGAGATGCCTTTCATTTCACAATTGTTTCTCTTAGACTGTAAATGAAATAGTATGCCAATTTCTCAGATGTTTCTCCTGAGAAAACCTGTGCTACGATTTACTAAGACGCCAAAGTCTCTATCAAAAGTTGAAAATGTCAATTTGAACTCAAATCTCATCAATCTAAGAATGAGTCTTTGAAATGAATATGCTCTCCATATTCATTTCAAAGGAATTTTTCAAAGGAATTTTAAGAGAAACATCTAATACTGAAGCGAAACAATCTCCAAGCACCATCTGAGCAATAAACTTTGCTTTTTTTCTTAGCATATTGTCACAGCGGTCACTGCCGACTTGAACCTCACCGAGGACCCATATGTAAAACATCAGACCCTCTCGTCCCTTAACAACCCTGTTCCTCATTAGCCCTGCATATATAATTCACCAGCCGGGATCTAATTGATCACTACAGTAATGGAGAATTGATTGATCTGGCCTGGAAGCGAGTTGTGGGAATCATAACGCAGAGCACTGAGGTCTCAACAGAGCCCTGAATGACAATGAAGACACCGGAGGGATTTAAAGACACAGAACGCCAAGCAAGAACTTCAAGAGCTCATGTGAACTTCAGATAATATGCTTAGCGACACAAGGCTGAAGCATGCAAATGTTTTCAGTGCATTCTGGGTACTGGTTAGACAACCAGACAATCTGAAGACCATGTGGCAGAAGATCTTTGCAGGCTATAGCCATCAGCAGGTGTCTGACAAAGAGATGTCATTGATTCATGCCCATTATCAATGTCCTTAGAGTCCTGTGGAGAAAGGAATGGATTGGCTGGCTCAATAAGAACGATCTCAAGTGCTAAGTACAAGTGGGCGGCGCTACCAACTGTGAGGGGAGGGCTAAACCAATCAGACGGTTGAGAACAGTGCCTACACAGAAAATCATTTTTCGAAAACAGATTATTGGAGTACATTATTTGAAAATACTATTTCAGTCATTCTACTTCAGAATTTTATGTTTAATGCAATGTGTTACTTGCAAATTTCTTAGTAAGTATTTGTGAAATATACTAGTGTGAATTTTCTAGTTTGGGTGAACAGTCTACTTTGAACATTTGCAAATTCAAGTTTTCAACTAGTGCTCAAAGTTGTCGCGATTATTCTTACAGAACATTCCAAACGGCGTTTTTGCACCCTTGAAGGGCACTTCGGGAAGGGGACGCCATTTGCAAGAGCGTTCAAAATGAAGTGAACAACTGAAACCCTTTTACAAAGGGCCCTTGCACGGGTCCGTTAGCAAAGGCAACCTGCTGTGGTCACTTCAAGGAAGTAATTTAATTTATTTATGGTGTTGTTCTGCCCTTTGGTGTGAGAAGGGCATAGGGATGCTCACTTCCGATTGTAATTTGCCCTTAGTTTCACCCTCATGGACATTTAGTTTGTATCCTTCAATCACATGTCTCATTTGTTCTCAGTTTCCCGCCACTTGTTTGTCTCCTAGGTTACTCATTGCGTTCTAGTTTGTTTCCATGGTTACTCATCAGTTCCCTCGTTTGTATCACCTGTGTTAATCCAATCATCTTTGTTTTCACTTAGTATATGGCTGTGTTTTAGTTCTCATTTCGGTTCTTGTTGCTTATGTTCTGTTTGGTGTAGTTCTCTTTTGGTTAATAAAGTCTGTTCACATTTATCTTCGTCAATTTCGTATTTCTGGGTATGAGATTTGCCAGACCAATTAGATTAACACTGACTTAAGCCATGTCCATATTTGGTGCTATTTTGAAGTGAACCGTTCCAAAACCTAGTGAGCTGCCAACGGGTAATATTTTAAGAAATCATAGGCTGCTCCAAAAAAAGACTTTTGCTGCCTCCTAAGAAAGCATTAAAAATGAAAAGACATGTTTTTTTAAAGTTGAACTTCTTAAGTTGAGCACTGCATTTTTAGAAGACAATGAGATGCGCAAGACTGCAAAAGTTGCGAGCACAACGGTCAAGTAATCTAGTACGTTTACATAGAAAAGCAATGGCAGATTCATATGTGAACTTCGCTAAGGCGATGATCCCAGAATGCATTGTGGAAAAAATAATTAAACTGAAATTAGAACTGTTGCCTTGGCAACTCACTGAAATTAAGTTTAAGTTGAACTAATAAAATTACTCAAAGTGAAATAAAAAGTAAAAAGGTTTGCAAAAAGGAATAAAAATAATAAAAACTCAAAATTGCAAAAACTGAAATAAATTAAAAAATAAATAGAAATATTAAAATAATGAACTTAAACTACAATTTAAACCTAAAAATAAAAGCCAATTCAAAATGAATAAATATAATAACATACAAATAACACCTCTCACTAGGTTTTGTCTTTTGAAAAAGAGCTGAATTCTCCCAAATTACATAATTTGTAAGTTTTACTTCAAGCTGAACAAATGAGCACAAAATGATTCACTATTGAAATGCATCTTCATTACAGACCTCTGTTGTAACGTTCAAACGTATTGAGTTGTACGAGCTCCAGTGAGTTTAATACGACTCTGAGCAGTTTGCCAATATATATATTCATTAATTATAACTGCGGATAATTTAGCTCTGATTGAATCTGCTTTGCTGAAGGAGATCGTTATCATAAAGACGCAAATTAGCCACAGATTGGCCACTGATATCAATCCTCATCTGCTCAAATCTGTATTCTCTGTAACATAACCGTGTGTGATCAGTGAAGGAGAGCGTGAGCATGTTAGCAGCAGGTTACGGGCTCGACGAGCAGCAGGGGTCATGTCAGCTCAAAAGGGCACGATCACCATCTGACCTCTTGGCCGAGACGCCAGTGTTACCATTTTCCCTCTGACATAGTGAAGATGAAATATCACCTCCCATCAATCACCGCATACAAATGAGAGAAAGAGATGGACTAAAAGGAAACTGCATGATTCTGTGGAATTACAGTCGGATCATTTTGGAAAAGCATGCTAGCATACTATTGTATCCCACAATGCAACGTGCTCAACATGATTTTTTAAATATTTTTTTTTAAATCTTAATTAAAACTGGCTGTCAAAAATGACAAAATCTTTTAAAAAACTGGATTAAATAAATCTACATTTATTTAATATTTTTAACTGAATTACGCAAAGTAATGAGGTCATGTGACAACACTAGCATTCTACCATTTATCATTGAATATTTATTGTTTAACATGCTATTCATAAACAAAAATAGTGCACAATAAGTATAAACTGCACATTTTTCCATAAAACTAAAAAGCAGATTGCAGATGCAGAAATGAAAGCTCCTTCTATTTGAGGTAAAAAAAAAAAAAAAAATAGCAAGAATAAGTAATACTGATCTTTTTCATGGTTCTGTGCTGCAGGTCTGAAGGGAAAGAAAACCTTACGGGATTATTTACTGGATCAGGAAGTCCAAAAATCTCCCGGATGATTATGATAATACAATGTATTTTAGATTGGCTCTGAAAATACGACGGAATTGTTGACTATGCAAAGCAGGGAATCTTTTCACTCTGTCGCGCATAAAAATGTAAATTTAGGCCGGTTGCAAATGCTGTTTATTGGGAAGTAATCGGCTTTGCCTTAAACTCACAAAAGGCCTCCAATTTCCGGACTTGCGTTCCTGTTTGAGAGGGAGGTTAATCGTCCTCTGAAAAGAAAAGAAAAAACTCCAATATGGTCAGAGCAACTTTATGTTATTTTCTTCCCCGTCGGAAAACAATCGAGTCCATTCACATCAAAGTGCTTCAAGAGAGGGAAAGAAAGAGAGAAATCAAAGGTCTGAAGAAAGACTGTCGGGTTTGATCGAACGGGAACACACACGCGTGAAGTGCTGAGCCCTGTTGAATTGTCCGTCAATCACATCTCGTATTCATCAGACCCACATACATCAGTCGGAATGCAACATCTAAAGAGGCGAGAGGAAGCGGAGGACCGGAATGAGCCTAAAAACAGTCTCTGGATCTAAATAAAGCTAAACAACACGGAGAAATGACTAGATTTTTACATATTCTTAAGAAAATGGTGGCAATTGGCCGTTAAAAAGTTAGCACATTGACACTAGGGTGGTTGCTAGGGCGTTGCTATGTTGCCAATGTGCTCGGAGTGGTTTCAATGCATTGTTATACGGTTGATTATTTGTTTGGGTGGTTGCTAGGGCATTGCTATGTTGCCAAGGTGCTCTGAGTGGTTTCAATGCATTGTTATGCAGTTGATCATTTGTTTGGGTAGTTGCTAGGGCGTTGCTATGTTGCCAATGTGCTAGGATTGGTTTAAATGCATTGTTATGGGGTTGATCATTTGTTTGGGTGGTTGCTAGGGCGTTGCTATGTTTTCAAGGTACTCGGAGTGGTTTTAATGCATTGTTATGCGGTTGATCATTTGTTTGACCGGTTGCTATGGCATTGCTATGTTGCCAAGGTGCTGTGAGTGGTTTCAATGCATTGTTATGCAGTTGATCATTTGTTTGGGTGGTTGCTAGGGCGTTGCTATGTTGCCAATGTGCTAGGATTGGTTTAAATGCATTGTTATGGGGTTGATCATTTGTTTGGGTGATTGCTAGGGCGTTGCTATGTTTTCAAGGTACTCGGAGTGGTTTTAATGCATTGTTATGCGGTTGATCATTTGTTTGACCGGTTGCTAGGGCATTGCTATGTTGCCAAGGTGCTCTGAGTGGTTTCAATGCATTGTTATGCAGTTGATCATTTGTTTGGGTGGTTGCTAGGGCGTTGCTATGTTGCCAATGTGCTAGGATTGGTTTAAATGCATTGTTATGGGGTTGATCATTTGTTTGGGTGGTTGCTAGGGCGTTGCTATGTTTTCAAGGTACTCGGAGTGGTTTTAATGCATTGTTATGCGGTTGATCATTTGTTTGACCGGTTACTAGGGCATTGCTATGTTGCCAAGGTGCTCGGAGTGGTTTTAAATGTATTGTTATGGGGTCGAGCATTTGTTTGAGTGGTTGCTAGGACAGGACTAGTTACATACATACAAAATGCATACTTTAATACTTCCCTCACAAAAAGGGTGAGCACTAGTAATAGAAAAGCTTGACTTAGCAAACAATGCTAAAAATATGGCACTTTACCAGGACAGAAGGCATACTAAATGTGTCAAGGAGCAGAAAGGACCTCAGTGAAATCACATAATCTTCTAATGTTGAATTCGTGAACACTAGAGTGTAATTCTCTAAAGGGACCAGCGCAACACATCACCTTTACAGGAACACCCACATGAGGCGCTGATATTGGGCTGAATACCAAAAAATGAGATGTGTGTGTACGAACAGTCATGAAATCTCTGGTTTAAAGCCATAACGCCGTGAGCGGATACACCCACTCACTCATTCACACATCCGTCTTTTCCAAAACCGATATGAGAAAAGAAGGGTACTAGCAGACAACAGCACATTTGAGACCCTCGCACACATTTCACTCATGGTGGGAGGAAATTAAAAACAGAAATTATAATTTCCAGCCTAGACTCATGACACAAACGGTCTAGTAATATATTTTGTTCATTTATATTTATGAATCAATTACTACTGATTTTAAGAATCAAATACTTACTGATTTTCATAATTGTTTGAATTTAACATGCATAATGTAACATGTTCATTAACAGTAAGCAAGCTAATTAATATGACAAATCAATCACAAATTGTAATTTGACATGCAAATGTTAATATAATAACACAGGGCTGTTGATTTTCCAGGTTAATTTAGTGCAATAAGAAATGTGCAGTAAATCATTTCTCCGATAAAATTGCGTGACAAAAAGTGTTCTTCACAATTTTCCTGAAAAACAATGGCTGACCAACAATAACAATATGTTGACATTTTATCATTTAACATTTCTGGTCAGCCACAATAATGTCATTAAGGCTTCATTTAGAAGCTTTTCTCAGCACAGATTAATATACACAATTAATTAGAATAAAAAACTGGAATACTATGCAATTAATTTGATTTCAACTAAGGACAACCCTAATAGTGCACTAAAAGCAGGGTTTCTCATTAAAAATATAACAAAATCATGCAGCCATCCATAATATGTAAAGACAACCAAGGCTTTTTTCAGAAACCCACAACATGAGGTTAATGTTCACCAGAGACGTTTTGGTGGTGCGTTAGAAATTGCTAGAGTGACATTGAGAGACTATAAGAACTTCTATAGCCTGTTAATCTGGGATAAAGGTAGAACGTGTAATAAAAATACTGAATTGAACTGCACAGGGTGTATATTTCCTAGTGAATGAAGTCTTTTGTCCTTCTAGGAGATTTGAGTGTTAAGTGAAGTTTGTTTTCATGGCAACTAGTTTGAAGAAACTTTCAGCGGACGTTCTGCAGGGAATTCTGTACTCTGGAAGTTCAAACTCTTTATCACAGAAGCAGCGGACTGAGGCGTTGGGATGACACGGATGGATTTATATGTACAATCAACAACAAACGCCTGAACTCAGACTGAACTCAGGTGTGTTTATAGGTCACCGTGTTCTCTCACTCAAGGAACCTGCACCAAACGGCCCTTCTGGTGTTGTGTGACTTCTAATAATGAGAGAATAATTAAAGTGCACCGGATGTTTTTTACAAGAAGTTACAAGAACTACCAAGAGATACAAGACACAGCACTTGGAGAGAAAGAGAGACAGAAAGAGGGACAGACCTGTATAGGGAGGGATGGACAAACAGATATATAGAAATGATAGACAGTAGGGATGCACCGAATATTCGGCCACCGACAAATTTCGGCCGAAAATGGCCCAAAAGTGTATTTTGGTTTTTCGGCCGAAATACTTTTATCACCGAAACAATACGGCCGAAATAGTTGTGATGACACAAACAGAAACCGCGACCTGCACGTGCTTGTCTGAAGCAACATGTCCGCGGTGTGGACGTATTTCAGTATATCTGAACCCGCGAGGAGACGGAAGCCTTGTTTATACTTTTGCCTGCCTCCGCAGCGCGAGTCTCCACAGACAGCGCGCGCACCTCTCCAAACGGTCGAGGCATTTATACTTGACGCGCTCGCCGTTGTACTATTCTTTGAAACGACAGGGGGCGACTCAAGTAACTGTCCTCTAACCATCAGGAATCGGTGAGAAGAAAGATAAACACGTGACAATGTTTAATTTTTAGTATCACCAATACAAAAATAATCATGTAAAACCCAGTAAACCCTGAGATTATTACTTGTGACATTACAAAAAAATATGTATATGGGAACATCATGCATGTATAAATATTTGCATAATTTGTAATTGATTTATTCTTTGAAAATGTTATATTAATTTATGCAATTGCAATGCCTTGATTTTAGTAAAGTTTGTACACAGTCATAGCCATAAATGCAATGGTACTAATAATTGGCATAATTTCTTTCGGTGTTTCGGTTTTCGGCATTTGGTTTCCTCTTTTTCGGTTTTCGGTTTCGGCCAAGAATTTTCATTTCGGTGCATCACTAATAGACAGACAGACAGACGGATAGATGGATAGATAGATAGACATATGGATAGACAGGTGGACAGATAGAAAGGAGGGGCAGATGAAAAGAGACAGATAGGAGGGATAGACAGATGGACAGAGACTGATAAATAACAAGAGGGGGTAAAGATACATCAGACTAGACAGAAGAACAGATAGACAGACAGTTGGAGGGATAGATGTAGGGACAGACAGATGGAGAGATGGACAGGTGAAGGGATATATTGATATAGGGGCAGATAGATGGAGGGATAGATGGACGAAGGGACACATATAGGATAGGAACATAGACAGATGGACAGATATACAGACTGAGGGATAGATATATTTGGATGGATGGATGGATGGATGGATGGATGGATGGATGGATGGATGGATGGATGGATGGATGGATGGATGGATGGATGGATGGATGGATGGATGGATGGATGGATGGATGGATGGATGGATGGATGGATGGATGGAGATTAGACAAATATTAGGGCATATAGACTGAGGAATAGACCGACATACAGCATGTGCTTTGTTATTAATCTCACACTCACACACACACACTTAGGTTATCTTAATGGAGACATTGCATAGTCAGCTAGTTATAAATACTATAACCTAAATCAAACCTACACAATTTACTTTGTTTTTAGGCAAACGAGGACACTTCTCTCTCACTTCTGGGTACAAATTTGTCCCCAAAATATGGTCAAGTAGGTACACACAAATATACGCGTGTGCGTGCGTGCGCACACACACACACACACACACACACACACACACACACACACACACACACACACACACACACACACACACACGTGTCAAGTAAAGGTAGTTTTGCTGCTTCATTGCTCATGTGTGTCTCATCATGCAGTGTTATTGCTCTCTGCTGAGCTGTTCAGCATCAGCACAAACACACACTCTCATCAGCACAACGCAGCTCCTATACATGTGTGCGCTCACACACAGCAGCTGGGGCTTATGGGTCCACTGAGGGAAACGGCACAAACGCTCACCTACATCTCAATCGTACTACAGCCCTGTCCTGCAGCTCATAGATGGGCCGTCACATGATTCTCGAAGAGGATGAGGTCATCAAAGCAAGTTTAGGTTCTTATAAAGATCTCAAACACACACACCATTGAAAATGAGCACTTTGTGCATCTGAAATCTCTTATTACATTAGAAACGACAATTAATTTATTTAAAAGGATGTTCCTGCTTGCATAAAGTTCGTTAGAAATCTGTCATTATGTACGCTACTATATAAATTAACCATCAGCTCAAATGAGTTAGAAAAACAAGTTGTTACGCTGTTTTTCATGTACCAAAAAAAGAAAAAGTCATGCACATCATTTAAGTAAAATTAGACAATTTCTCTTAAATAAACTATAGACTGGAGTAAGTTGTGGGAGTGTTGAACACTCACTCAAAGCTGCACAGAAAGATCCCACTAGAAAAGCAAAAACATCTTTAAACTATGAGCGATAAATGCTGAGTTTGTAAATTTCCGCTATTACGTTAAAGCTAAGACGTTGAGAGGCCGAACACAAACTCTCTCACACTGGAAGTTGTTTTAAATCAATCGTAATATCGTTTAGATCTTCTGCAGTCCTTGGAAACGTCAGTGTTCATCTCTCTTCAGCATAACACTAATTAATTGCCTCTTATCAATAATCAATACGGTCCTCGCACAGCTCTTTAAACTGATCTATGAAGACTACACACCTTTAAAACATTTCCATTAGAGTCATTCGTGATAACCAGGATGATAAGAACTAAAACTAGCCATCTCAATGCTTGAGCATTAACTAAAATAAAATCATAATTTTATAAGTGTTTTTTTAATTTTGGAATGAACCAAAAGTGTTGCTACCAGATCATTGTGCTACAAAAGAAACGGGCATTTCACCAAATCCATTCAAAACATAGTCGACTTCACAGGAGACGATAGATCTCAAAGAGTTAAAGGGATAGTTCACCCAAAAATGAATATTGTCCTTTCATGAATACAGGCTCTTTCAAATAGATCAGCAATAGTGGATCAATGTGCTACAAAACACATTGCCGTTTTGCTAAATCCATTCAAAATATAGGATTTTACAGGTGCAAAGAAAGACAAATACTTGTGCTCTTCAAGTAAAAAAAAAAAAAAGGATGAAAAAAATAGCTTTCCCTCTCCGGATGTTATCAATCACATACAGCAAGATGATGAATAAACCCATTCCAGAAACCGTATCCTAGAATCACCAGGGGAATAAAGGAATCTTTTAAGTGAGGCCTCTTCACGGTATTATCAGAGGATCAGATCGATACGACCCCACGGGTAAAAATAATCTCTCGCTATCTCACCAGGCAGCAAAGCTCGCTTCAGTACGACTGTACGAGCTCAACGCGTGGCCTAAAGATGACAAGTCCACTTCGCTCTGGAACACTTTGGCAACAAAGCCTTTGGTGTATAATAAACATGTAGGACAAAATGTACCTAGAAAACACATAAATACAATTTTCCCATCATTCCAGTCTCCACCGATCGGATTTCGTCCTTCAGAACACCTGAAACAGAGATTGCGTTCATGCTCACCACTGTGAAGTCTTCGGCGCTGCATTCGGCTCCTCTGAAGTAGCAGGACAGGAGCATTTCCTTAATGTCGTGGCCCGTTCGATCGTAGAACTCGCGCATGTTGAAGGGACGAGGCTTGAAGCTGGAGAAGTCCGCCTTATCTTTCAGGGTCATCATGACGCTCTCCTCCACCATGTGTGTATCCCGGATCTCATACCTGATAAGATAAGACGTTTCAATCAGAAAATCTTGTTGAGTTTAATGCATTGAATGCTCAATGGCAATGGCTTTAGAAAAAAGTACCATGCTATTACAATGGTAAAGCCATCATGGTTTATTATAGCACTCATACTTTCCTGTTCTTAACCGTGATGAAAAGAGGCTAAAACAATAAAAAATAAAAATAAAATAACGCTGACAGACCTTTTCTTAAAAACTTCCAGAACTGACAGAGCGTGATGAGAATTAGAAAAAAATAATGTTTCTTTCTCTAATGCAAAATGTATTAAAGTTTACACATATCATATTCAGGAATTTGTTTAATTTATGTTTGTTTTAATATATATACAGTATATATATGCAGCTGCAGTATGAATAATTTCATGTCACTGTGGGTTTCTGGCCACGTATTCAGTGTTTGACAATGAATTTGTATCAATAATTTAAATACTAGCGAATATCAATATATTTTGAATATGACTACATTGCATATGAATAACATAGAGCTAGCCAAATATCATCTTATATACAAAATAAGTTTACATCCTGAGAATTACAATGCAGTCTTGAAAGGACATGGTATTATTTACAGCACTAAAATAACAACATAAGTTACCTTAACGTTACGTGAGATACTGAGATTTTAAACCGTGAGGAGACTGTTTAATTCGAAGAGCTACAAATGGCATTTTCAACATCTGTAGACTACATCGACGTGTCACGAGTAGAGAATGATATTACCACCAGACAACAAGAGGGTTGGGTAAAATAATCGCGGTGAACAGGAGTCTCGGCCCTCTCGGGTGTTGTTCATTTACCTCAGGAGTGGTTGCTAGGCAGTTACCGCTATAAACGAAAGGATGTTACGCATGCGCAGTCAACAAAATGAAACTGAAGCAACTTTTTATTCCCATAGTCACGTAAAAAAATCATTTAAAATTTGTTTCGTTCTGAAATTTGTTTAAACAAGTGTCCTGCTCGCCATACTATGGAAGCTTAATTGTTTCCGCCACAGAATAAAAAAAATAAAAAAAAATAATTGCGTCTAAATCACACAATTCTTTTGTTCTCAGAATTATGAAATCGTAATTCAGAATTGCGCGATATAAAGTCAGAATTTGATAAATTCTTTCTCATAATTTAGATGTTATAACTTTTTATAATTTATCGCAATTCTGAGAAGAAAAAAAGTCAGAATTGTGAGATAAAAAGTCGCATTTATCGTTTTTTTTTCTGTGGCGGTAACAAGCTTCCATACCAAACACGCATTATCACAGTCAATCTCCCAATTATGACAGATTGCTGCTTCCTCAAAGAACAGCATGCTAACATCCTCTCACAATACTGAGATTAACCTTGTGATATGAATAAAAAAAGACACAAATATTGCACTGAAAATCAGTTAACTGACATGCAACATTAGATTCAAAAAGTACTATTTTGACTTTATGAATTGAATACACTAAGTAAAACATGCTACTGTTATGTTTAGTCATTGAAACATGTTACTACAGCATATGGTGTTTCTTGACAGCAAACACACGTGAATGCATCTAAAAACAGCCGTTGGAAGGAGCAGCTTTCATTTCCTTCAGACCCTCCTCCGCCCTGTTGCTCTTTCCTCGAACCTCTCGCCACAAAGACGAGCTGTCAGAAAGGTTTCCTCTCGCTGCTGGTGCACAAAGTAAAAGATTAATGGAGGTGGTGAGACAGAAGGACAGACGGGCTCGAGAGAGACAGGCATGACAGCACACACACAGCCAGTGTCCCCGTCTCACTCCCAGGCCATTATCCTCTTAGTCCGTGCCGCTGTCAGTTCAGTGAGCTCGAGTCCACACTGACCACCAGGACAAGAGCACTTGACGGGTTTCCATTGTACGCCTGCCGTGCTCACAGACCTCAGACGGGTCGGGTGCATATTTGTTTTACAGTCACACTATATATACTACACATTTTAAAGTGACCAATGTGTGATTTGTAGGCCACATAAATAAGAGTCTCAAGTGTTGGATGTTGCTGAAGTTCCTCGTTCCTGACTGAATCATTGGTTAACCTATACGCTAGGCAATATACCGGTATACAGTATACATGATTAACCGGTAGAAATGTATCAACCGGTAAATATTTTGGACTATCGTCTCTATCGCGGTTACGCTCACGTGACGTTGCTGATGTGGCACGAAAGCATATTGTTAACAAGCAAAAAAACAAGCGATTTTAAAACGTTTAAGTGCAATTAGCAGCGTATAACTTATTTCAGTATATGCGCGCGTTCTCTGAGAAACTGAGTGCTTTTTGCCAAAGTGACCATGTCTTTGCAAGTAAACACTATCATTTATGTAAAGTTGAGAGAGAAAACGCACAAGTATATTGGATCCGTGCAGTCGGTCTTAAAGTGACCAATGTGTGATTTGTAGGCTACATAAATAAGAGTCTCAAGTGTTGGATGTTGCTGAATATGCTCGTTCCTGACTGAATCATTGGTTAACCTATACGCTAGGCGATATACAGGTATCCATGATTAATCGGTAGAAATGTATCAACCGGTAAAGATTTTGGACTATCGTCACTATCGCGGTTACGCTCACGTGACGTTGCTGTGGCACGAAAGCATATTGTTTGCATGCATTTTTAAGAGTTGTGGTTTAAAAAAACAAGTGATTTTAAAACGTTGAAGTGCAATTAGCAGCGAAGAACTTATGCGCGCGTTCTCTGAGAAACTGAGTGCTTTTTGCCAAAGTGACCATGTCTTTGCAAGTAAACACTATCATTAATGTAAAGTTGAGAGAGAAAACGCACGAGTATATTGGATCCGTGCAGTCGGTCTTAAAGTGACAGCATCCAAATTTACCTGTTGTCGTCATTAACAAAAAACCCCAGCTCTTGACTGAATCACTTGTAACTTTAATAAGAATGCGTGTATATTTTATTACACAGTAAATACTATGCATTTTTTATACATTTAACTAATTTATATATTTTATGTAGTATTTCTAGTGCTTGAAGTTTTTATAGGTCTATTTCATGTGTGTCTTTGTTCTATAGTTTGTTTTCTTTGCTCTTTCTTTATCACTGTTTACTGTTTTGTAGGTAGTAAGCTTGATAGTTTTTTTTTAGGCCAGTATTAGTTTTTTAAATGATTTTGAAAATGGTGATACGAATTATGAAATTTCAATGCTATCAAAGATATTGATTTTAAAAACCTTATTTAAAATAACTATATCGTGATATATATCGTTATCGTGAAATAAAATTACTCATATATTGATATAAGATTTTGGTCATAACAATACGCAAGACCTACTGGGTGAAAAATTGTTTAAATAAATAAATAAAACATAAAATTACAAACAAACTGTTGAATAATACAATATAAATAATATTAATATTTATAATTATATACATTTAACAAAACAGTATAAAATAATAAATCCAATATATTATAATTATTCATATATTCATATTAATTGTATTAATATTGTTATAATTATACTTTAAAATATTAATTAATAATTAGTTCTAAATGAAATTAAGTTCAAGTTTCTCAGATGTCGGTTAATGGTCACATGACATTCTCTTTTTTAGAAGGCCCTAAGTGTATTATTTTTTTTTGATTGTTTTATTAAAAAATATTATTTAATTACTGAATAGCTTTTTATTAAACTCACAAACCTCTGCAGTTCCATCATGAACCCTATGAAACCCTGAAGTAATGTAATATTTAATGCAATTGTTGCATTAAATTCTTGATAAAAAAGAATTGAATTTTTTTTTTTTTTACTTTTGTATTAATGTGGTAAAGGATTATCCTATTCAAATCAATGTGATGAACGAGTTATGTCAATAATAATCTAAAAGTAATCAGTCAGATTATATTACCTTAATTGTAATGTATGGGTTTAGCAACTAACTGCAATTTTGTCATGTAATTTGGAGTTATTATGAATATTTTCATGGAATTCTTCCAAGAGCAAATGATCTGACTGCTCTTCACATTCGTTTTATACCTCTATACTCTGTATGACAACTGCTGTGTCTATTTTTATTCCTCCTAAGGACTTTAAGAAGAAACATCGTGGGCGTTTATATATATCTGAGAATTATAAAAGTGCGATGTCTAAAGAATTTCCCCTAGGTTTGTGTGATGGGTTTAAAAAGTAATCTGAGGTATATGACATATCATCACATCTTCAATGTGGATAACGCCGGCTAATCTCAACAACAAACATCGCATGCAGAGCTTCAGGCAGCCTGAATTAAACACATTACAGACTTAAAGATCATGAAGTACAAGACAAATATTGCCATTTGATTCAACATCGCTCTATTAGCTCTATTATCGACTGTTTTTCTTGCTTTTATACTATTAATACGAACATCACATTATAAAAAGCATTCAGATGTTTACCTGGTCTTCATATTCTTGTTCTCACACAGCTTCACATGTACACAACTAATGCATGGCGCTACGAGAACATCTATTGTTTTCAGTGCAAGGCAGGGGTGTCACGTGACAAAGGGAACTTCCTGTTGAGACCCCTGCTGTTAATCATCACGAGTCAGACAAATAGTGTCAATTAGCTGGGGAATTCATCAAGCTTGAAGTCGATCTCATTAGCTGGAATTTCATAAGTGGCTTGTTAATCTTCTCCTTCAAACCAAATCATTATAATTCCAATCTGACAGCCATATTTCAAATCAACACAAAACTTTGTTCACATGCCATTTTAATTAACAACTTTCTACAGATTATTTAGCTAAACAAAGTAGGGGGCGGGGCTTGATTTTATGAGAGTCCTTGATGACATCATAGGAAATGGAAAGACGTTTAATTTGGATATAAAAATTACAAAGAAACTTTTTTTCAATTTTTTTCTTTAAAATAATATTTTTTTTTAAACTACAGAGGAAACATTAACAATATCATTCAAACATTAAAAAAAGTCTAAGTTATAAGATAAAAAAATATAGAAATTTTGACATAAAAACTCATAATTATGAGGTAAAAATAAATTATAAGACTAAGAAGCTGAAATTAACTTGACAAAAATCTAAATCATAACATTAAAAAGTCGAAGTTATAAGAATTGAAAATCAAAATTTTATAATAAAATTAATTGTTTCTTAATAATTATTTCTTAATAATTTTTAAATAAATAAAAAGTCATTTTTATGAGATAAAAAAAATTAAAATGTTTTATTATGATACAAAGTAAAAATTATTACGTCAAAATGATTTACCTTGTCAAAATTATGATTTGCCAGAGCATTTTTTTCTTATGCGACGGAAATGGGCTTCCATAAAAAATACTGATACCAACCAGAAAAAAAATTAAATTAAATTCTGAATTAAAAAGACAAACTTTTTTCATCATTTTTTCTTTAAAATAATGTTTAAAAATAAAGTTCTTCTTTGAAACAACAGATGAAACATTCACAATAAGACCAGAAACATATTTACCAAGTAAATTGAGAATTTTTACTTTTAAATTAGAAAAAAAAAACTCAAAAGTGAAAAGTGTTTAACAACAAAAATTTCAGTCTGTTCAAAGCTATCATATATTCTATGGTACTTTTATGGTGCTCTCATTACATTTTTTTAAGTTTGGTGGAAACTCTCACTGTGCAATTTTATAAATTTAAGAGCATTAGAAGAAAGATTGACACAAAACCGTGAATTTTTTTTCCCCAACTCACTATACTTCCTCGCTCTCTCTCTCTCTGCGCTCGATAAAAGTGGCAAACAGCCAGAACTAAATTGAAAAACCTCCAACAGTTCCTCGGACACGATCCTGTGAGGATTTCCTACCAGCTTCTCCCAGTAACACTGTTAGCACCTCACAAAACCAGGAGGATTTAGGTGATGACAGGCGGTCTGGTTCAGGTTAAGGTTAATATCATTATTATTTGCAGCAATATGCTCTGGTTCCTCAAGCGTAGGAGTGACCACTGCTAACCAGAGAACCTGCTACCCTCACCTTTTATATCTGGCTTTGCTAATAACAGAAGGACAGCTCTGTTAGCTGGACCACAGCTCAAGGTTAACTCAATTTAAGACCACCGGCTTCACCACCTCTCCTTTGACGGCTGGATATTTTCAGACTCTAAGTAAGCACACATCGAGATCTGGCACAGACCTGCGATCCGTGATTTATTCACCTTTAGAGAATATTGAATTTCGACCGGCAGCCTGTTACAGCTCTCTTATTAAATGCCTGCTGGGAGCAGTTCGCTTAGCGCTCGTACGAGCGAGGCCTGTGAGCGTGAGTCGAGCACTATTCCTCTCTGTTAGACTCAAAATGTGCTTATTTACAAAGCAGAGGGACACTCCAGTTCAAAATGAGTGTCTTTGCGTAAACACCGATAGCTTAGCATGTAGCTATGTTTCATTAGAGTATTCTGGATGTTTTCTTCACTCATCTGAAAGAAGACATGTTATTAGAGGCAAAATAGCCCAAGATATCACATTTTACCAGTGCATCAAAACAAGTCACTGAGAGAAGGTTCATGGCTACATCCATGGCTACATCCATGGTCACATGGTTCTTCGAGGCTCCTGCACCTTCCCCTGATCTTGCTAACTTGCTAACTTGATTCAGACTCACGTCTTGACGATGTCATCAGGAAGCGGATGCCGCCAGAAATTTGACCAACTAAGTTAAGAGGGTGCTGTGTCTCCTCCCTGGGCAGCTGTTCTGTGTGTGTGTGTGTGTGTGTGTGTGTGTGTGTGTGTGTGTGTGTGTGTGTGTGTGTGTGTGTGTGTGTGTGTGTGTGTGTGTAAAGTTTTAATGTTGTCCTGCCAGAACCCCCTAAAGTAATCAGCATGAAGCTCTGTAAGTGGGGTTGGGAAAGGCGCAACTGGATTATGGGCCATAAGCACTTTAATTTTCCAAAGATGGTATAACAAACGACAGAGCAACTTCCTCATCGCTCTCACAGTGCCGTGGATGCTCAGAATAAATGTTAGTTTTCCTCTAGCAGACTTACGGGAGATTACGGGAGAGGTGACAAGGCTTGATTAAACGTCACGTCGCAACAAATGCGCCGTTATTGCGCATTAACTCTGAGAATGAACTGTTTGGGAAATCTTGAAAGTCCTCCAAGAGATTTAAAGTGAACAGCGGACAACAATGTGGTTATTTTATCAACATGTTTTAAATAAACCGAGAAGAGATTTCTCCCATTATGCAGTTTGGCGGCGCATTATAGCGGTAAACACATGCGGCGCATGTAAACACTGTATCCGCACAAACAATTAGGATCTGCTTTTACAAAAAAAGTAATGAATTTCCAGGCTGATTTATGCTAGTCAGGGATAGTTTTTAAAGCGGTGCTTTTTTGCCCATATGGTGTAAGTCAATGAGGTCCCATATTAGTTTTGGACCCCATTGACTTTCATTACAGACACAGAAAAAAAAATCTTCAATGGTCATTTTATTCAGGTTCTTTGTTGTCTTTCTTGATTTTGTTCATTGCTGATGTTTGAAGTTATAAGTCAAGTCACCTTAATTTATCGAGCGCTTTTAACAATATGTAATGTCTTCTGGCCATTCATTTGCACGACAACAGCACACCATCATATTTAGGACTAGTATCCAAAACACAACATACTTGGTTAGTTTTCATGCAGCTTAAAGGAACACTTCACCCATTTGCATTAAGCTTTGTATTGTTAGAAACCCAGTCATATATTATAATGATCGTGGATTTTTCCTTTATTTTTCCCTGAGATGGGAGAAATAAGGATTTAAGTGTTTTACTTCCTGCTTTTTATGACGTAAAAATCGTCATTTTGCGTCATAAAAAGCAGGAAGTCCCATTTCATTGAAAAGTGTAGAGACTACAAACACAAGCTCATCATTTATTCAGGGCGTGGGACTCACTCACGCTACAGACCTATTACAGATCAGTGGGTGGGACTTCACTTGCAGATACAGAAAGCAATATCCGCCATCTTGTTTGGAAGCTAAGCTAACAGCGCTGTGGAGATAGGAAGTTACGACAATGACGGAAGAAACTAAACATGATATGGAAGAAGAGGATTTTGAAATTCTGCTGCTCGAATCCGGTGTTCGTGGCTATCTTTACGAGCCGCAGTATAGTGAAGAGCAGCTGAGGCTGAGGAGGAGCACAGGAGGCGGCTGCCTGTCGCGTACGAGGAGCCCGGACTGGCTCGCGCTGAGGCGGACTGAAGCGGACGAGGAGCCCGGACTGGCTCGAGCTGAGGCGGGCTGCTGGTGCGTGTGCTCTCGCTGTGCGCTACGGACAGAGTCCGTCTGCTGCAGAGAATTTCAACGATCGCAATTTCTCCTGGACGAAATCTCTGGATCAGACGAGCACACGGACGTTTGTGTTGTGATGTGAACCATCCTCGTGTCGCACCGCATTTGTTCTGACTGGAACATCCAGGTATCATGCAATAATTCACCATATAGAAAGAAATACAAACGAGGAGTAATTCGCTAATGAGTTTGCCAATGTAACGGGGTTCGTTGTTGTGGGAAGAATGAGACGGGAATCGGCGAACATTTAAACATTTTAATAGTAAAATAAACAAATACAAAACAAAAGTATAAGCCAGCAGCCCCTCACTGCTGGCCACACACAACAGAAACAAAACACACCATAAAATCAGGCCTGTTCCTCTCTCGATCTGGACTGTCGTCGCTCCTCGTTTTATGCGTCCGCTCCTCGGTGAGAGACGCGAGAGAGACCGGTGCGTCTTACAGATGTCGATCATTATCACTCACGCCACCGGCCTCGCGCCGCTCTCACGTCCCTCGTCCTGCTCGCCACAGCCAACTAACTATACATTTTGTGTGAAATGAATTTCTAACTCTGGTGGCAGCTCACGTTAGCCTTGTAGACGAGTGATTTATCTGATGTTTGCGCTGTTCTGGAGTAGTGGGAGTGGCTTGCGGAGCTGTGCAATGTGGTGCATTGTGGGAGTTGTTGTCTTTCATACAAATGCGCCCTAAAGTTATTTTCTGTCTTTTCTCGGTCAAGAGGGCACCAAATTCAAAATTTATTTTACATGTCGACTACATATATGACCCACTTTCAATAAAGATTAATGTTGAAATGGGTGAAGTGTTCCTTTAACTCTGAAACCATACAGTCTGTCAACAAACAACCCTTTAGTCATGAAACCGTCCTTCCACCGGCTCTCTTTAGCTCTCCCAGCATTAATGTCGCCGTTTCCAGCCTGTGAAGTGGCACAAAGCATCACAGCACTTCCCCGACGCAAGGGCGTGAAATGACAGGGAGCCGGTGAGCATAGCTGGGCCTGTATATCAACACAGAACCGGCGTGGTTTCACAAACAGTGCTAATTACATGGGGATAAATCCTTGTTTATCACATGGCTTATGAGACACGAGTTAATTGCTTCCGCTTGTCAGCCCTCCAATCCCTCTGAAGCCCCTCGGCTCCTGGTCGCTACGCCTCGTCTCTTACCGCAGCAGACACACGACCAGTTCCTCGCCGCATGGCAACAGGAAGTTACACGGAGCACAATTGCTTTGTTATTTGCAAAACACACCAAATGGTTGTTTGAAATGCCAGAGGTCTGCAACCAGTCAGACAAGACGTATTTGCATATATTACTAAAATAATATTGACTAATTACATTCTAGGGAAAGTTCCTCAGAAAAGCATAATAATTCAATACTATTTCCACACTATGCACATTTTCGATATTTGTAAACATGTGTGCAGCAATGGATATTAAACTACAACCAGAAGTAGCTGCAACTGCAATTTTTTGTGTCGCCATCTTGCCTTGTTATTTTGTACGTTACAAAATCGCAATTACAATGCAAAATAGAATGAAAATACAAAATAAACATTTATGAAATGATAACTGAAACAGCATCAACAACAAATGTACAATTAAACTAAATATTTAGCGTAAAATAATGAAGGGCGGGACTCGATTTCATCTGGAATTTAATTGGATCGTGAAAAGTGGGTGTTGATATGATTGGTTAATGAGATTTGTCCCGCCCAATTGGCCTTTATGTCTAATGTAGTAGGCGAAGAAATTATTAAATTTTTGGATTTATGCAGTGTATATGCTGATAATTTAGAGAAATGTGCATATCAAATATGATACAGTAGGCTTTATAGGGTTAAGTAAACAGATTAAATAGTTTGAATGCTATCTTTAAAACATTCACAGCTCACTTCAACAACCACTCTTAGAAAAAATGTTTTTGGGGGTTCTAAACCCCAAAGGAGAAATGTCTTAAATGATTGCATAATACTTTCGTGTTTAAAGCAGCACTAAGTAGGAATTCCGTTTTTGTCAAACAGTGACCCCTAGAGTCGCTGTGGAGTACTTGTACTGTCGTGAATAGCACTCACGCAGAAATGGCTCGCACTCACGGCCGGATCCCCTCCCCCTGTACACCGGTACCTGTTCAGTAGGATGGACGCTGTAACGAGTGGAAATAAGGTATGGCCCCTTTAAGAGCTGCGCGCGCCCAACACCACATGTATACGGCGCCGGGTTATTTCTGTTTGATGCTCATTTTATCAGAATTTTATCAGATCTGTTTTTTGCCGTAAAGCAATTCGTTACCTCGCGAGACCTGATATCACACGATACTTCCTAACACTGAGGGCGGCGGCCCGCCGGCCCAAAGTTGCAAGGGTGGTTTTGCGGCTCACAGGCACCAGGGGGGTGCGAGACGACCACCATTCAACAAGAAATCAGTAATATAAACATTACAATGACTCCAAAGCTGTTCGGTTAAGGTAAAAAAGTTACTTAGTTCACCTTTAAAAGGTTGTTTCAATTTTAGTTTTTAGCGATAAAGTATGTTTACGGGATGCTTAATTAAAAACACATAATTAAAATGAATGAATAATTAAAACTATATTCCATGATGTGAAACCATAAAAGGTTAGGCCTGTGATGCGTCTCTAAGAGTGTAGAAATAAAACTGTGTTAGCATGTTAAAAACAATGTCGACGAGAAGATTTCAGGTGATGTTTGGAAAGCCCCCAGCAGTGTGTAATGTGAGAACATGCTGACGGGCGAGGGTCGCGCTCGCGATTCTTGTGCTGGAAAATTGAGATTGTTCTAGTGACATTCTAATATGTTGTACAGCGGTTCTCTCTTACTGAGCCTCAGGCATAACAGAACGCCGGATCGATAGGCCAAAAATATCCTGCCAGCGCACTATACGGGGAATTGCTTTTTTTTCTGGTGAAGTCGAATTATGTGCATAGATGTGTTTGTGGGAATGTGTTCAGGTGGAAGTGTTCACGTCACGCGGATCTTTGGCCGCACTGATTCAAAGCTGCAAAGGCATTTTGAAACAGCTCAGACTGATGGAGGGAATCGAACAGTGTCCTGCTGTTGTCCATCAGTTCTGAGACATGCACAGAAGAAGAAGAAGTGAGAAATAGATGCTGATGGTATAAAAACGGACTTCACATCTCATGGTCTTGATGTTCTGCTTGTTTCCCTGGATTTCCCTGTATGTCTTGAATTCTGTTGCTATCTAGATTTGCCCTGTGGTTTTGACCTTCTGCCTGTTATTTGGATTATGATTATGGATAACCCTAATAAAGCTGTGTTTGGATCAAAATGTGATTCAGAGCAGTTCGTAACATTAACAGCCTCAAACTTCCAGCAGCGAATTCAATTTTGTGGTGGCCAATCAGATGTCTCTACCGCTGCAATAGAGTTCCTATTCTTGTAGCTGGATATAAACATGTCGACAGTTTAGCTGATTTTATCTAACTTGTTCAGTAAGACTATCACCTGAACAAACTGTTGCTCTGTCATGGCAGTAGTTGAGCTGGAAAAGAAAACCGGCAGAAGAAGTTGTTTATGCTAATGTTGCGTCCCTTGTGGTGGCACTGAAAACGCACTCGAGTTGAGTTACAAATTGCATTTTAATCAATTTCAAAACACAACATGACGTGCATTTGAGCTAGCGTAGCTAAAAGCCTGTGCGCTCACGTACTTGTATAGCGAATTATTAGGGTCTTAAAGACCCCACACTTCCTCTCAAGCTTGAACATGCAATCTGTCCTCTTTCTGTCTCTGCACGCTCCAAGTCATTTCACATATTCTCTTTCCCTTTTATTCTCAGAACTTTTCAATATTCAAAGCTGCTCCAAGGCCGTCGGCATTAAGCCTTCACCTGTTAAATATATTTCGCTCGGCATGTGGAAAGAATAGAACTGATTTAGCTATAAAATTAGCAGAAATGAACATAAGTGTTAATTGTGTGTGTCAGCAAACAATTAAATAAATAAATCGAAATCCTCTGGGTGTTTAACCTCACCACAAAGACACGTCTGAAACAGAGACAAAATCAGAAAGAAACGCAGATCCACTGATTTCATCTCAGCCTTATGAAGATGACAGAGATCCAACGTTCTTTGAGGAGAAGTCGGTGTCTTTAAAAGATCTTAGAATGAGATGAGAATAGAACTGATGAGAATTAGAAGATCCAAATGTCACTCACGGACATCCAGATTCTTCCGGATGATAGTGTACAGTTAGATAGTGTACAGTTTCTACTATTGAAAAAAATATATAGCATGCAGTATAGAGACAAATGTTTCAAATTATGAAAATGACAGTAATCACATGACGTCACTACACTGCACTACTTAATAATAAATACAGAATCACTATTACTGTCGAAGATAAGAAAACTGCAGAATCTAATCGGTAAGATTTTATTAACATAAAACTCCAAACAAACTGATAATTAACATGAACAACCAAGTAAAAGCGACGAGAACAGACAATAAACTGAAAGAAACAGAACTTAAATACACAAACAAACCAATCAACGAAATGAAAGACAGGTGCACATAAAAACCAACGAACGGGAAACACATGAAACTGAACTAAAACGTGCCGAACCCATTCAAAACATAAACAAACACACAATAACCGTAACAATTACTGGTACTCATTCTTATGGTTGCAGTTTTTCAAAAAATAATTTCCCCAAGCAGGCAATTAAAAAGGGTTAGGGTTGGGGGACAGATACAGATACTGTACTCTTATATAAAGTGTATCTGCAATCATTAACATAAAACGCTGCTCAGATGTGACAGACTACGATAAGCTCAGGGCATATTAAATGTAAGAGCATCACTTTTGCTTTGCTTGTGAATGTGAAGTGATTGTCAGTGAAGCTTCTCTAATAGACTCAATGGAGCTGTGATGACATCTGCTAATGAATCCCAGAGAGAATAAAGCAGGAAAGTTCTGCCTGTCACGCCACAATAACTATCGGCGTGAGCTGTCACTGCATCTTACTCAAGGCCACATCAAGAGCAGTGTTAGATCTTCAAACAACAGCATGAATACTGCAGCTTAGGCTGGTTGCATCTTAATTCGCATACTTGAGAACAAAAATACAAGTAACAAGAACATATGTTTTGAGCATATTGTAATGTACTGGGAGATTCTGCGACGCCATTACATTAGCTGCAAGGCTTGACATTAACACCCGCAGAATGTGGGTGGATTTCAGCAGTGGCGTGTCACTCAGTCACTCCTATACTAGCTACTTTAGCCGGTTGAATTTTATAGATAATATAGTCTTTTAAAAAGGGATCTGAAACAATAAACTAAGTGCAATGTATGTATACATATCGATACTGAAATATCTGTAACTTTTTTTTAATACACGATACCGGCTTTCTCGCTTTCTCATCTCTCTGACAGCGAGGGACACACAAACCCTCCTCTTCTCACTCACTCGTTTCATTTGCTCCAGATGAATATTGTTGGTGTTACAGGGCTTGAATTTCGGCTTGAATTTCGGCATATTTTGTGCTCGAAGTGCGTGCACATAAAGCCACCTCTCAGTAGTAAATTGAGTTCTTTTTCGCTGCTTATTGCGTTTAAACAGTCAAATACACACCAAATAATGTCAAAATGCCATAGTGAGTATTCACTTTAACACAGTCAGTAATGTAAAGTGAACTTGTCAAAAGTACAGACTTCTGTACCAAGTCGGTAGTGAAATTTTAAAATAGTGACGCTTTGAGCGCTGATGACTGGAATCATAAAGACCTCTGATTGGCCATTGTGTTCAAATGCTTATCGGATATGTCTGTGATTGGCTACAATGATCAACGCACGGGAGCATTTGAGACCACACGGAAGGGTTTGAAAGTGTTGAAAGTGTAAAAAAAAAAAGTTGGTACTTTTTGACAACACTAAAGTGAACGTAAACAGTTGAGAAATAAAACGCATGTGTAAGAGTATAATGGATCCGTGCATCAAGTTTTTAAAATAATAAGATAATATTAAAAAAATATCCATATGGCAGTTTTTCCCCATAGTATATCGATAGCAAAATTGTAGCCTGTGAAAACGCTGACTGGCTAGTTTGGAAAACCACTAGCCACAGCCACATAAAACAAAGAAAAGCAGCCATATAGGAGAATAGTGTGGCATGTTAAAAAATCGAATCCGATTTGAAGCTTGTGACATGTAAACGCGCACATCAACCGGATCATTTTATTTAGCAGTCATATAAACACTCCGTTTGGATTCATCAATGTACGGATTATCGGAATGAAACAAATTTTAACAAAAGGTGTCCACACTGAAAAAAAAAGTTGATTTACATGATTTGATAGTGTACATTGGTCACACATCAACCAATTAAGTTAGACAAACAAAAAATGTATTCATGTAACTTCAACATCATGGAATTAAGTCATTTTAAGTGACCCAATTAAGTAGTCTCAAAGTGAATTTTGAAAGGCTCCCTGAAATGAATCACAGATTCAAATTCATCCAATATAATTTCACTTATTTTAGTGTCACACAATTGAAATTCTAGACCATAGCCAACTATTAGCTATCAATAGCACTTGTTAGTATCTTAAATACTAAGATTTACATGCTCATTCAGTCACAACATTTAATCGTTGTTGAATCAGTCCACAGCCTAACCAAATGCTCCACTCTTCTCCACAATGGTAACTCACCGTAATTTAAATGGTTCTAATAATTCCAATGTAATTGAGCATCAAACACAATTACACACTATCAAGTCTTCCCCTTTCCTAATTTTCTCAAAAAAAAAAAAAACATAAAAAACATTATTATTACATAATTTCAACATTTATTCTCTCTTAATCCAGCAGCCATATGCAAAGCATGCTGGGAACTAACAAGGACCACCCAGTTACAGTTAATGCAACACAAATCATTCATGTAATCCAACACAAACGGATTAAGTAAACTTACATTTTACATATATTTAAGCAGATTGAACACAATCAAATTAAGTTTGGACAAAATGTATAGCAATTGTGTTGCTTAGGCTCATTTTAATTTAGCAATTTGAACAAGCAGCAAAAAGTTTGCGTTTGCATGCAAGCATTAGAATCAATCTAACTAAATTCACTGCCTTAAAATTAATTTTTACCTTGCTTTCATGTTATATACTTCACATTCTTCACCAATTGACTGCAACCAAAAAAAGCAAGCAGCAAAAGCAGTTCACAATCTGGTGTACTCTCAACTCTGTATACTGTTTTCAATGTACAATGATTTGGATTTCACTCTAATTTTGCATACAGTTTAGAAAGGATGGTATGCAAATTGGTCATTAAGTAACATTGTTGGCTGTGTTTGTTAGTGAGGAGTTAGTAGTGGAAACTTTGCATAGATGCTCTCACAGTTCCCATGGCGATTTGGTTCCCAATTGGTTGCTATGTGCCATCTGTAGTCATATTTCCTTAGCGCGATGCCTTTGTAGAGGAAAAGATGTGAATGACTGACTGATGTGCTTCAAAAAAAATTGCAATGCCATATAATTCAGTCAACTAACACTGGAATCATTTCAGGATAGAAACATCACAACTAAGACCTTTCAGATGTTTTTCTTGGACAGCAGTGAGGTTAAATGGGGAGCAACTGGAGATGTTTCCTGAAATCCCCTAGCTTATGTTTCTCCTGAGAAAAAGATCTCAATATTTGTCTCCACAAAACATCTCGACAACTGTGCCTAAATTTACCAAGACACCAAAATCTGCACTCAAAAGCAGAAACTCCCTCTTGTCTCCTTGTGCTTACTCCCTATAAACTTGACTCATTTTAGACCTCTAAATGCTTATATTAACAGACCAAACTAAAATGTCAAAGGACAGGTTGTTTCAATCTGGCATTGACATGCAAGTTGTTTATTCAATGATAAACATCACACCAGAAAGCCTTCAAATGCAATATACGCCCAAAACGTAATCTAGCAAAGCGAATAGTCGAGCATGACTTTTCAACGAAAATCTAAACCTGGCATCAATTATTCATTCCGTCCAAATGTGTTGTTATTGAAAAGCGATGAGACAGATTGTGCTGCCAATAGAGACACTGATGTGTTCAATGAGTTCTGGATGGGCTCCGACCGCAGTCTTGAGAGAAGAATCCAAACTCTGAGCAGAACTTCTGCTTCTCTAATGGATGCACATTCGCCACAAGCACAACACATGGTGTTATCAGTTACATCGAATCAATGATGATTCACTTCTTCAGCCCTCGCCGGGGCTTTCAACACCCGAGGGGACGAAAACATTTTTCAAGTCAACGCTCTCTCGTCTCATTTTCAATGAGGCAGAATGTTTACAGCTTACATTTTCAACTCCCATTGTCAAACTCTAAAACACAATAGTCAGACTTTAGAAAATCATACTGACTTAAACCTTGAGATAAAACAGATATCATTTGTCTCTGTCAACAACAAAGGGTGTTTTCAGCTAAAAAATGAAATAAACAACAGTAAATAAATAAAGGATGAACTGCTTTTTTCTCAGACTTCTATAAGTGTTCTATAAAGACAGAGTTGAGACAAACCTTATCAAATGTGATGAATCCACATAGTTCACAAATATAAAAATTCCTTAAACTTTGCATCATATCACTGAATAATAATATTCAAAATATGACCTTTAACCACTTAAAAGTAATGTTAGCAAGTTCTTAAACTTTGAATGTCTCGATCCTCATAAATCCAATAGAAAAGTTAAGAAAAAGCTCAAATAAGGAACTAAACTGTCAATTAATAATAATGGAAAAAAATGCTATGTTCATGGGTACAATATTCTGTTGGAATTAGCGTATGAACTTATTAGTAAAAATTGTTAACATGTTTTCTGAATTGAATTTTGAAACTTAGGCCACGTTTACATGACAACAAAGTACTAAAACCGTAAAAGTTTTTCCTTCGTGTTTTTCGCGTACAGACAACAATGTTGTCAAAACGATCGCCGTTCACAAGGATCCGCGAAAACAAATTCAAACGCTGTATTATTCACGCCAGGCCAGTAGTTGGCGATGTCACTTTGTGAAACGCACCCAGACTGAACACATTTATGTGCATGACCATTTTCACAAATTCGTGACAAACAAACAAACAAAATGACAGCAGCAACAACCATTCAAAATCATTTCTGACCTTTCATTATAACTATAACAAATGTTGCTTGGTGCACTTTTTTTAGTTTTTCAATATTTTTCTAAAAATATATGGATGAGATACTGTAGTTGTGAATAGCACACGTACGTCTGCAAGATGTCTGTTAAAGATCACTTCATCTGGAAAGCAATTTGATAGACGTCTTTAAGATGTCTGTTTTACATACATTCTAAATCATGAACATCTTAAAGACATTTTCTAAACGTCTATTTGACATCTGACAGACGTCCTATAGACGTATTGCAGATGAGCAAACACTCTAAAAAATACATAGCTAGACGTCTCCGTGGTGTGTGCTATGAGGGTATTATTATTTTTATAATTATTATTTCCTATTATTTCCACTGTAAAGCTGCTTTGGAACAATCCTTTGTTTAAAAAAGTGTTAGGCCTATATAATGAAGATGACTATTATCCGTCAACAATAACACACATGGATCCAATTTAGCATTACGGATTTCTGAGTCAAAAGACAAACTATTCTGAGAAAAATCTTTGTTATCTCGTTATACGTTCGTCATTTCCTTATGATTTTCTACATTTAAAATGTTTTACAGGGTACAGAACTCACCTGCCGTTTAAAAGCGCGAGCAGCTCGCCCGCGTGGTACAGGTCGTTGCGCGTCACGCGGCCGAAGCGGAAAGAGTTCAGGTTGCAGAAGGTGATGGCAGGAAACGCCATCAGTGGTGCTGAGATCTCGTCCAGCTTGGTGACATGAGGATACTGAAAGTAAAACTTGATGCGGTCAGCGCAAACAAGCACCAGGAACGAAAAAGACCCCAAGAAAAAGATGATCCAGAGGCATCGTTTGATGTACTGGCGTTCATAACTGAACATATGTGAGATGCCATGGAGCGTGGACCTGCTGGCAAAAACTTCAATGGGTGCGGGCTGCTCACAGTCCAGGTTATCATCAGAGTCGGCTTTAATATCCATGGTTCTTGAAGTTTAGAAAATCACTGGATGAAGCAGAAGGAGATATTTAGAAGATTGAAGGAAGTTATGCCCTCAGATGGTCAGTTGATCTTTACAAGCATGTGCATAAATGAACCTGGTAGACAGTAGAAAGCAGTTGCAACAATCCTTGCAACATCTTCACGACGGTGATCCAGCGTTCCAGCAAGTTTCTGCACTGTAAAGTGATATGGGACCTACTTCTACCCGATCTAAAATTACGTTTGTTGATCTAAGATGTATTCAGGTTGATTTGGTCATTTTAAATCACATTTCTGACTTGAATAAAACCGGTGACGTTAGATATTACCACATTAAGCGCATTAGGCTTCTCAAATTAGCGATAAAATAACAGTTTGAAGAAATCAACCAATATAACACGAATTGTTACAGATATATTAGCTCCGATGTCCCCAGGATCTTCAATGAAATAACTCCGTAGTTGAGTATCGTCAATTCATTGTCCGTATCCTCCAGTCGATTCAGCGCAAATGACAGAAAAACAAGCGTAATGATAACGCTTCCCTTTATAACTACTGTAATTTATTTGCATACATCCCTACAAGGTGTTATGGACAACTGAAACGCATCGCTCGATGTAAAGAGAATGTCTTCACATCTATTCACAACACTAGACACATCCGCGGTGTCTAAACGGCTCAGATCGTGTTTCAAGCTCGATACAATAAGCGATCCGCAATCCAACTTCACCACGCGCGCTGTTAACGGCAACACAGATGCTCTCTGGATGTTGGCATCACTAAAATGTCCCCCTCTTTAATTAATGCAGCACGGCATGCGTATCCATATCAGATAAAGTGTCGGGTTGTAAGTTATATAGTCCCCTTCCGTCCAGTCCTGTGGGTTGGTTTAGATGTAGACAGACACGTCAGGAATGAACGCTGAACGGTGCACACTGCGACGAAGCCTCCATCCAAGTGCCCTACTGTCTGTCTGAGCATCACTGTCTATATGACCCGACCATTTCTTAAGAGGGAGAGAGAGAGAAAGAGAGAGAGATTTCGGTGTAGCCTATCATATACATCAACTATATTTTATTATAGTTGTTTTATTATCAGCCTATTTTATATATATTTTTTACCCTTTATTCTTTAATATCACCCTTTTTTGGGGCTATTTCTTTTTTAGCTACCTTGTTGTCTTTTGTTATGTTTTGTTGTTTTAGGCATTAATTCACATTAAAACAAAAACACATGTTTTAGTTATTCTTATTCTTGTTATGTTGCATATTTTATGCAATTTGTATTATGCATTATTATTTGCATTATATCATTATCTTTCACCTGTATGTATAATTGTATTATTCTTATGTTTTTCACTGTAAATTACTCTGTTTATTTCCTTTTGTTAGATAATGCAACAAAAAATTGCCCTCGAAGGGACAATAAATACACACTATACAGCTACGAATGTCAGAACAAACTAAAGTGATGTGCAGTTATGATGTATATCTGACCTGACAGTCCTGCTGACCAGGAGGTCCTTGAGTGATAAATGAGCATGTACGGAAAGACTGATCAGTATTATTTGAGAAACTCACAGCCGAGGGGTGAAAGGGAACCCACCCATGAAATTACACCGAGTGCATTTTAATCCAGGTTTGTGACAGTATTGGCTAACGCTGGGTGTCGCTGTCACTGACCGAATCAATAGCCGTGATGATGTGGCCCACAGCTGATTATCAACTTTCAGAGACACGCTTAAGTGTCAGTCTGTTAATGGACTCGCATGAACTCCACGAACTGAAGCAAAACCCCTTACAGCTTCAGCTGAGGTTAAAACAGTCAGTCCAGGTATGTCTGTTTGTCACCTGGTTCACTTTGGAGTCTATAAAAGAGGTTTAAATATGATCTGGATCTTTATTGATCCATCATGAGGATGTGGAATAAGAAACCAAGCTCCTGAAATGAGGTGAAGGGTTATTCCCGTGAGTCGCTGAATAAGTACAGTGCCATAGGACTGTATATCATATGTGTGCCTATGGCATGAAACACACTCTAAGCAAGTATCAAGCTCGATTTTATGATATATAATTCCACATTCGCTATAAATATCTCAGAGTATATGTAGTGCCATGTTTTTCATGGCAAAACAATTTTTTAGAAAGCCAATAAACATATTTACTGCAACAATCTTGAATCTCCACTGAAGATATAAGGTTTGATGAAACGGCTTACAAGAACACGTGCTATAAGATGCCAAAGGGAAAAGTTACTTCTAAAAGGAAATCAGGAAACTTTCAGCGATGGAAAATGCTTATACTTAAAAGGATTTCCTGGACACCATTAGTATAACAGCATCAATCTATTATTCACATTTGAAATAAATGGCTCATTGGTCAGAAATTGCGATTTCCATCCATTAGGAACTTATGCAATTTGTTTCCTAATAATGTTCTGTTGTCCATGTATGCAACTTTTGTAAAGTTTGGATATTATGCTCACAAAAAACGCCAATAAAACCTAAAAATCAATCAACTCTTTCCCTGCCGTTGACATAATTTTCTGTCATTTATGACAATGCTTGCCTGCCTCTGATAGATTTTTTAAGCAAATCCATGTTTTCATGCATTTTTCTCATCTTTTTTGTTTAAAAAATTGCTTTTTTAATTTAACTTGTTAATTAAAAAAAGAATGCATGAAGCTAGATAAAAGATTTAGTTATTGTTGTTTTGTTTAAAAGCAGAGGCCTGTCCTTTCTTTTATTGTATTTTCAGATATTCATACAAACAAAATATACTGGAGGCCATGAAAGTTTTGATAAAAAAGGCTGACTGGCAACTTAAAAAAAAAACCTTTGGGGGAGAAAGAGTAAATGATAGCACATATTCTGAACAGGTTTTGGTTTATGAGGTAACCAGGTATCTCAGATCGTCTCTGGTGAGCTGAATGGAAGTGGCCTATAAAGCTCTTCCCAGAAACATCTGTTTGCAGCTTGTTTCAGCTCCCATCATGCTCTACTTGCACCATAACGCATGTCTACAGATGCGCTGTGCGACAAATTAAATGGCTCGTGCACCAAAGCGAAGATAGGCAGGTAATGAAGATGACAGGATGCTGATAGCAAAAGGAAAGAGTTTATCAACTGCATCCTGGGAGCTTTTACCACAGAGTGGTGAAGCGGCAGCTACATGAGGACAGAAGGGCACCATGGAAGATAGACTCTAGAAATCAACTGAGTCGTCAGGGGGCCGGAAATGGATTATTAAAAGCATGGTTACTCAAAACTTGTGATCTTTTACCGCAGGGAAGATATAGAGCCATAATCTTCAGAAGAAGAAAAACTGTCGGTACGCAAAATAAGCTCGAGCACTTGAGCTAAAGTGGGAAAACTGCTAGCAGAGCAGATTTAAGTTGAAGCACACTGCCAGTAAAGCAGATGTTGGAGACGTGGACTAGCAGTTAGCGCGTGTACTCGGATCAGAGTTGGGGGAAACGAGTTGTCAAAAAGTGTAGTTTGACAAGCTACTCAAAATTCAAATGTATCTTTCCCTGCAAAGTCAACAATCTTGAATCTCAACTTTAAGTTAGGGTTGGATGAAACACTTTACAAGAATACATAGTTCCCAAAGAGAAAACTAACTTCAAAAAGGAAATCAGGAAACTTTCATCCATTAACATTAATGCAAAATGCTTAGACTTAAACGGATTTCCTTTTTAATGGACAACATTAGTATCACAGAGTTTATCTATTATTCACATTAGAAATAAATGGCTCCTTTGTCAGAAAATGCGGTCGAAATTTGGCATGTTTCCTCATAATGCCTTGTTGTCCATGTGTGCCAAGTTTTGTGCAGTTTGGACATTGTGTTGACAAGATACAGGCCGATACGTCATTATGGACCACACCCAAACACATTTCGGACCATATTTGCTAAACGATTAAATGAATCAAAACTTCTTTTGATAACATTTTGTCAGGAGCATCTTAAGATGGTGCACACCCAATTTCATCAAATTACTGTGTTAAATCAGGGATTTCATTGATTTGCATTGACCTAGTAACTCGAATTATCATTACGAATCACTAACCAGTGCAAGAGTAATAGTAGTGAGTATTTATTTAAAATAGTTAAATAAAGTTCAAAAAAAAAAAAAAAAGATGTACACAAAGTCTTTGTTATGCTCCTCGCTGAGAATTCAAGCAGATGTGGCCTTTCACAGCCTGCCAGATCTCAGGGAACAGGATCTGAGATGAATGAACTCGTGTCTGGTCGGCAATTTCAGGATTCCAAGAAGCAAAAAGGCTGTTGACCCCGTTGTGTTGTAACCTCGAGCTTTGGCAAACCACAAGCCAGCAAGCATGTCCAAAAGACTGTCTTCTTGGCATTTCGATTGCAAGCCAAGTGACCAGAGTTGAGAGAATGCTGGCCGGCCCTTGAGGGATGGACAGATGGACGATTAGCTATAATGAGGTCCTGCAGGGATCAGTGTGACAAAGACAAGAGACTGCCCAAGGACATACTTGTCTCTGGGAGAATGGAAGCCATTTTAATATCGTTTGGTTTGGGGGAGAAATTTAAACCCAGGGAGTCTTGAATGTTCTGGATCACAAATGCCTCAACACTAAAGCTTTGTTCAGCGCACAACACTACTCACTTCCGATTACATTTGCCAAAATGTGACAGATACAAGAGAGTACATTGTGTGAGATGCACAGTAATAAGAGACCAAATGAAACAAACTGGCTTAGTGGTTCATTGGAGATTAATACAATTCTTGATGTTTCATTATTGGTTCTTCAGATTAGTGTTGTGGTTTCTAGTTTTTTTAAAGAACCAAAATGTAGATGATCTTAAAGAGCATGTTTCCTCTAATGTATCACATCTTTATTTTATCCAATGTTGGTTCTTCTGAGGACTTTCTGGTGTGGTTGAGCGTGTGGATGTCCTAAATGACTCCCACAGGGATTTTCCACATTCAGCTTTTTGACACAACCGCTCGCTTAGTTCATGCCAGAGAAATGTTCATCAGTGGGTTAACAACCCCCACGCATACATATATATATAATTCATGAGTAAGAGAGTTAACTCACATAGATTTGCACTTAGAGCCACTATCACTGTCAACAGCTTTTTGGGTTGTCCAAAAGACACCTCTTTTGTGAAAAGTACCTGATTATTCCACTGTTGCCGGTTTAAAAAACAAAATGTTATTACAGTTGGATTGGAAAATTGGGAAGCAATATGTGTCTTCCTCCGTGTAAGTCTGATCAGAGTAATCTAGGGCTTTACCTTACGCCACTTCCAACATGCCTTTGAGAAACTTCATTAGTTCGTCACTAAAGCTGTATGAACATCACTGTAACAGTCAAAGGTTCACTCACCTTTGCTTTTTCATTATTACTTCATGCTTGTCTTGCGTATGAAGTGCTGAGAGATGAATTATGAAGGTATTTTAATGAAATACCGTGTGCACCACACATTCTGTCCTCCTGAATTGTGTTCTTGTCATTATTTCTTTCAGGTGCAGCTCCATTTCAATTTGCAACTCTTCAAGCGAGTAATTCCTAAAAGATATAAATCAATTAATTTATTTATGTTCTGCAAATAAAATAAGACGCCTGGATGCAAAATGAGCACTTTGTCATTGATGTGTTTGTGTGCAAGACAGCAGCCATTTAGAATTCAGGATCAATTTACTAATTCAATGCAAGGTAAACATTACATTTGGAACTTCCCAAAGATTGGTGTTGGGATAATTGCTTGTTTTGCCAATTAAGGGTGAAATTGGTTAAATAAGCAGTTTAATCAGCAAAGTTAAGTTTATTATGAAGAAACTAAAAAACAAAACTCAAAGATGCCAGTTTGTTAGTCTCTCCCAGCAGGCTATACTAGATTAACCAGCATGACTTAATCGGTTGACCAGCTTCACGTGTTGCTAGTGCTCCAGGTAAACAAGTGCCTAACCAACCAAACATTAATGGCATTGAAAAACCCAACAAAACAATACAAAAAAAAACATTGTTTGTAGAATTATGTATCTTCTAGGATTCAGCTCACTACAGGTGAAACTGTTAAAAACACATCTGGCACTTTTTGTCTGTCAGGAGGTCAAACTAAATAATATATGATTGGTTTTATTTTATTTTATTTTAAATATTTAATTTATGTAAGATGTGCAACTTTCACAACCACGGTACCAAAATATGGGGCATAAACATTTTAAAACCTGTTGTTTTGTTATTTTTTTTACACATACATTCTAGGAAAAGTCTATAAAAAATAAAGTCCAATTTTTTAAACAGGCGGTATTTTGAATGCATTGCATTGTTTTGTGTTTTAATCTCTGTGAACTTAACAAATAATATCCTGGCCGAAAATGAACAGTAGCCTACCTTTACCTAACTCCCACAGTGTCAATATTAAATACGCCTACATATGAAAGTTGAATATTATTAATAAAAGCAATTATTCATAGAAAGTGCCATCAAATACATTGTGTATTCACACTGTGATCTTCTCAAAGACAACTATGAACATTCTGAACAAGATTTCTTTCCTAATTCACAGCTCATATCCAAGCTTCATGATCAATAGGGTACAGGCCTCATTCTGTCCGACTTCACCTTTACAAGAAAAAGTGTTCAATACTCGAAATGATAACAGCCTCTGAAATAATCCACAGGTTTAGCTCAGCGTCAGTCCGCTCGACTGTGAACGCAAACGTGAGGTTAAGTTACTTCACCTTCAGTCAAATGCTGAATACCTGGAGACCGAGCGGTCGAAACGCTCCTACCAAAAATGCCACCGTTTAAATTTGATTGACATAATTCACAATGGATTCAGAGAACAAATAAGGTTCCCTGAATGTCAAGATTATGGAGCGGAATACACAAGCCTTTCACATCTCCCGGCCGGACGGGTGAGAAACACGTCTACAGGATTTGAGCTGCATGTATTAATTGGTTTTCTTAATTAACACAGCATGCGCGGGCATTAATATTCACGCCTCATAAGATAGTGACGCTCCTCATTCAGCGCTAAATTATTTAGCTGCACTCAGCAGGAACGTGCAGGAAAATGTAAATTTCGGCCGATATGACAAAACGGCAATTAGGAGCTGTCTTTTTGTGTTTTTTAATGATTAAAACTTCTGCTGTCTTTCATTGATGATATGTATAGCGCCAATAAATAGGATGTTAATAACATTGAAAAACAAAACATCTCCAAACACGACAGAATACATATGCAAATAGCTAAGACAGTGATTAACTCTACGTGCAAACACTTTCCGTGTGGTTAAAAGTGTAAACAAGGGAAAATAATTAAAGTTTAAAATGATTTATTATCTTTATCTGCCAGTTTGACGACTTATTCAATTTGACATGTTATGAGTGTCAACCAGCACTGAATAATTACCTCATTGTCAGTAAGACATTAATTTTCTGTTTGACAGGTTTGGGGCTGAAGAACAAGAGGATAAGACCTACCTGTCAGAAAGGGAAATTACAAATGACTAAATGAAATGAAGAGCACGTTTCTTCTCGGAGTTGACATACTCATCCTTGAAACAGGAAGTTAGCGCGGGACAAGTCGGGGAAAGTCGAGACCACTTCCTTCACAATTACACAATAAAGACAAACAATTTTCTAGTTGTTATGCTAGTCAGAGGCAGGTCATCTTTCATATTTAGGGGAGGGGCAATGTCATTTACGAGAGCATTTTATTGGACAAAAATGTGGAGTGCAGGATGATGTCATCAATATTTTTGGTCTGTTTTTCCTAAACAAAAATAGAGAATGTGAACAGTCAATTTTTATGAGTGGACTAAAATACAGAATCTAAGTGCAACCAGACAAACCCTAAAACTCCATTGAGAGTCAATTGAGAGATCTCGAGGTCTCAATTGCCAGCAAACCTGCAATGAAAAGTCAAAGATCTCAATATGAACAGAATATTTATCATTCAAGATCAAATAATCTGAGCTGCCTACCATTTCATTTTTACAAAGTTGTTACTTCAATAAAAAACAACTCTTATTTTACTTTAGTGAGCTATTTAAGAGCAACACAACTTTCCTGAGGCAAGAGTTGTTCTCGTGAAGAGTCTCTCCAAAACAAACCAGCACGAAGCAGGGCCGTGACATCAGCAAAGTCTGAATAAATGATGATGTAAAATATCGCCAGTGCCAGTTGAGGGTGGGACAACAAATCAGGCCGGAGTCCTCCATGGCCGCTGACACATTCTGACACTGATAGATCCGCGCGAAGGGCCGCTCTTAATTACCTTTTAGCCCAGCGCTGGAGAGAGAGAGCGGCCATCGGCCGAACGGCAGCGACAGAGATGAATGCTCAAGACTTCCCACGATCCATCAGCCACTCCGGCCTCCTCTGGATCATCTGTCACGTCCCCACGGAGAAGACAGAAAGAGAAAGCTCTCATTCTCACCCGTTCCACAAAGAAAAGACACGGAAAGAGAGCGACAAGAGATAAAGCGAAAGACAGTATGGAGGTGTTTAAGAGGAGACTGGGAAAAGCTCAAGGTTGTGCGCACACACAGGCTGATATAGTTAGTTAGCGTGCACTTATCAATCACCTCTGTTGTGGTTTAATTGCAATTAAAGGTTGCAAATTGGCCCGTGATCATTTTTACCAGCGCCAGGAGGCATGAGGACATTGATATCACACACACACACACAATCAAATCTTGTTTAAAGCTGTTAAACAAGTTGTTGTTTTTTTAAACTTTTTAATTTATTTATTATTATTAAAAAGTGTTTGCTTTATTTTTTATGAATTATTTTTTCAGAACGGACGGACAGATAGATAGATGGAGAGACAGACAGACGGATGGACATATGGATATAGATAGATAGATAGATAGATAGATAGATAGATAGATAGATAGATAGATAGATAGATAGATAGATAGATAGATAGATAGATAGATAGATAGATAGATAGATAGATAGATAGATAGATAGATAGATAGATAGATAAACAGGTGGATAGATGGATGGATAGACAGATGGCGGGATATGCAGATATTCAGAAAGATAGACAGACAGACAGATAGATGCTTAGATAGATAGATAGATAAATAGATAGATAGATAGATAGATAGATAGATAGATAGATAGATAGATAGATAGATAGATAGATAGATAGATAGATAGATAGATAGATAGATAGATAGATAGATAGATAGATAGATAGATAGATCTCTTGTTTCTACAGCATGTGATGGATCTGTTGAATGGTTTCGTCGCCAGAGCAGTTTCAGGGTCACTGACTGGTTCCTCGACCTTGCTCTCGCATCAACATGGTCACATGACCCTGACCTGTGACATCACTCAAGACCACCTACAGACAGAAGAACGCAGAAGTCAATACACTGCACACCCGAATATCAGCCAGCACCAATCAATCAAAACATCATCCAGCGCTTCGCTCAGATCATTCATGGAAATGCAGGGCTAGCTCACATTCTGAAATCCACACATCCAAAGTGTCGATACGAGGAAGCAGTCAGTGACCTCTGATGAAGAGTTGCCTCTAATCTGGGAGATTTTCTGCACTGCAAACTAATTGCATGCGAGTCAAAATCTTGAATATTTGTGTGTATAACTAGATGTTTACAAACTCGCACTCTAGCATTGCGAGTAGTTGCTGGCATCGCTTTACAGTTGCTAAGGAGTATTGAGTGTTTTTATAGTGTTGCTATGCCTAGCTAGGGTACTCTGGCTGGTTGCACACTGGCCAAAGTTTAATACTTGTGGATTTATTCAAATCACCCTAAATGCAATGTTTCTAAATGAATGAATAACACGCAAATACACAATTCTGATCTCACTATACAGTACTCTGACAATAATTTATACAAAGCCAAATAGAGTTAAAATGGCAGGGTTTTTCTAATCATTACCTCTAAGACTTATAATAAACAAAAAGTATGTTAATTAAAATGTGACAGGCTTAGGCAGAGTTATGTTAAACACAAATGCAATGCTTGAAGCTCAAATGTGTGACCTTCTGGGTTTACCATATTTGAATTTAAACTTTCGGGTGTACTATACACATTATACGTTTTGTTGCCTTTTCGTATTGCAATATAAAATCCATATATTCTTTGGTTGATTATTAAATATGCATGTGGATGAAGCAGCATGACGTGTGTTTGACCTCTGTGAATTCGGCGTCTCTCGGGGAACACACTGTTGACATGACGCGCAGTGACGAGTGTGTCCACTCTGAGAGCTTTCACCTGTACCTGCATCACAGGGGACGCTGTCCGCGGGGGTCACGGCGAGTGTGTGAGATGGAGAGCGAATACTCGAACCCCGCGGGACCTGCAGCGTTCGTAGCAGCTCGCCAGACAGCGAGGCGCTATCAGTGAGGAAAAAAGCTCCCGATGTGGCGTCAAGTTTCCAGTTATCTGATGGAAAACTGGATGGTGTGCCGGTGCACAGCAGCCTCTGGTGACACACTCATGACGACAGGACACAGCGGAAGAGAGACAGGCTGAGAGACAGGCACAGAGAGAGACAGGCTGAGAGACAGGCACAGAGAGAGACAGGCTGAGAGACAGGCACAGAGAGAGACAGGCTGAGAGACAGGCACAGAGAGAGACAGGCTGAGAGACAGGCAGAGAGAGAGACAGGCTGAGAGAGAGAGACAGGTGAAAGAGTGAGAGACAGGTGAAAGAGTGAGAAGCCGAGAGAGACAGGTGAAAGAGAGACAGGTGAAAGAGTGAGAAGCCGAGAGAGACAGGTGAAAGAGAGACAGGTGAAAGAGTGAGAAGCCGAGAGAGACAGGTGAAAGAGTGAGAAGCCGAGAGAGACAGGTGAAAGAGAGAGAGACAAGTTGAGAGAGAGACAGGCCGAGTGAGAGAGACAGGTTGAGAGAGAGACAGGCCGAGTGAGAGACAGGTTGAGAGAGAGACAGGTGAAAGAGAGACAGGTGAAAGAGAGAGAGACAGGTTGAGAGAGAGGCAGGCTGAGAGAGATAGACAAGTTGAGAGAGAGACAGGTAGAAAGAGAGACAGATAGAGAGAGAGAGAGAGACAGGTTGAAAAAGAGACAGATAGAGAGAGAGAGACAGGTTGAAAGAGAGAGACAGGTTGAGAGAGAGAGACAGGCCGAGTGAGAGACAGGTTGAGAGAGAGACAGGTAGAGAGAGAGAGAGGTTGAGAGAGAGGCAGGCTGAGAGAGAGAGACAGGTTGAGAGAGAGACAGGCCGAGTGAGAGAGACAGGTGAAAGAGAGAGAGACAGGTAGCGAGAGACAGGTGAAAGAGAGAGAGACCGGTTGAGAGAGAGACAGGCCGAGTGAGAGAGACAGGTTGAGAGAGAGACAGGCCAAGTGAGAGACAGGTCCCTCATGTCTTTCTTCTCTGGTCTGGACTGCATTTAATGCCATGAAAGAACCTTAGAGAAGATAATGATAAAATTATCATTCAGGGTCATTCTGCAATAGTGTTGCATAAAAATATGATCATTATAATTAAAATATGTATAATATATTATTCTATAATATACAGTATATATAATATATATTAATATATTAAATTGTTATCAAAAACTTTCACCTTAATATTCAATAATAAAGGTTTGTTATATTATCAAAATGTATTTTATAATCAATACATAAATAAAAAGTCAAATAAATATTAAAGTGTCTGATGTAAAGTTTTGGATAGCAAATGTATAAATAAAATAGCACAATAAATATGCATATGTATATGCATAATCTTTAATAAAACTCACATTTTCCCAGCTGGTTTGAAGCGGTCTGCAAGTTCATGAGTTTTACACTCTGGTATTCACTATCTCTCTTCTAAAATTCTGAAATATCTACAGCAAATCAAGCTGTAAATCTGCTCTCTAAAAAAGAGACTTTTATTTTTTAGCCTTTTAAGCGTTTTAGCTTTAAAAATGTTTCAGCAGACGAACCAAAGAGATTACAAAATACATTTTCAGAACGCCAATAAAACATCATCTCAATCCCACCAGTTCCCGAGCCACATCTGAACATGTTTCACACACAGTACACACTGAAAGTGTGAAGAAAAGAGGTGTGTTTTCCTGCAGAACTCTTAACTCATTTACTTAAACTTCTTGGGATCTGATGTGAACCAAACTTCTCATCTTGACTCTTTTCATTCTCCATACATGGGAAACTCTTGGAAATGTTCTGAACGCCCCCCCATGAATTTCATCAGAACAACTCATTAACTTTCAAACCCCACGAACTCATTTGCGGGAGCTCAAATCCTCCCTTCATTAAGCGATGACATTCTATCGTGAACAAACATCTTTAATTAAAGCATCAGATCCGCACGTTTGACTCTCGGAGGTGTGGTGAGAGCGGCGGATGATGGCGTGGAGCGGTGGAGTCGTGTGGACGGGACGCTCCCGCTCTCAGCCCAGAGGCCCTGATGTTGGCATCAATTACCAGTCGGGACGGCTATCTTTCTAATGGACTCTGATAAGAGAATAATCCAAACGCGGGCGCTTTAACGACTTCTGCTTTAATTAGCGACAGTATAAAAGGTGATTTGGTGTTTCTATTGTGCTCAGGTCTTTTGTGCGAGCGGTCACGTGTTCGAACGGCCGCTGTTTGCATGGTGAAGCGTGTGAAAGAAGTTTTTATGAGCTCTGAGATGAAGACTGAGCTGGGAATGAACTGAATGAACCTACAACCAAAGTCAGGGCCAATGTCAAAGAGTTAAGACACATTCATGCAAGAAACAACGAGAGAATGTCATGTGTTGAATCAGTCTGATAGTTCAAAAACCAGTGAACCATTGTTACAGTGTTATGAGTCATAATTTGTGTCAAATTTTCAAGTTAATGAAATTTATATTAGTCATACCAAAAACTATTCAGACACCAGAATTTTTTTTTTTACTATGGGTGCAGGACACTATAGTTCATTTATGTAAGTGAGGAAAGCGAGGTGTCTGAATAAATTTTGGTTTGACTGTATATATATATATTATATATTTATTCGCATTGTGTGTGTGTATATATATATATATATATATATGCATATGTGTATATTTACAATAATATTAAAGTTATATTTATACACAATTATGTATATATTATTAAATAATTTATATAACATATTATAAAATTACAAATCTTACCATATCTATATCTATCCACCATATCTATCTATAG